>NC_090817.1:54716350-55079350 GCF_000390325.3 Nicotiana tomentosiformis
GCAGAAATGCCAACATTTTCTTCCAACTCCCTAGCGCACTGTTCAATCCTCAAACACGTAAGCCTACTCCGGCTCCATGAATCCTTGAATTCATTTGCGAAATTTACGGGGCTTTACACTGAAATACTTCAAAATTTTTTGGGGTGTTACAATGCCAAAAGAAAAGAAGGGATAGCCTTAACATACCTTTGTCGTTTACTTAACCATACGATGTTGGTTCAGCCCGTTAGTACTTCAATCTATAATAAACAATAAGGGACCATTGTTAGGCTTACAGAAGCTAGAACTCAACACAAATGAGCAACTAGCTCATCTACAAAATTTTGGACAGTACCTCCCCTTGTTCTTTTCATTTTCCTCAAATCCACAAACAAGACCAACATGTCCAGAATGTCAACAACCATATATATATATATCAATATCTAACCTCATATTCATTAAAATACATCACCAAAACAGTCCATACCATCTCACCTAACAACCAAGTTCTAACTTGCACTTTCCAAGCCTTCTCTTCTTCCAAACACATCAACCACAATAGAAATAGTATTCTTAAGTTATTTCTACTGATATTCAGCCATAAAACATCAAGAATTCAACTCCAAAATAGTCCAGCAACTACAAGACTTCAACATGAAGTTCAACTTACTTCACAAGTTTCCTTTATCAAATGAACTAGATATACATAGATGATCTTAAATACATATAGGAGAAGTTAAATGTAAGGCCCCGTAAAATTTTTCCTAAAAACCGGGATTTCCGTTATGTCGAGATAGGCGTAGAGGTTAATAGTAGTAGAGCTCGCCGCAGTTCGGACTTTTTGGATTGAACAGTGCGCTGGGGAGTTGAAGAAATTGTTGGACAGAAGTAGGCATTTCTGCGGCCTATTCTGCGACCGCAGAATGGTCGCAGAGTGGGTCATATTTCTAGGTCATTTTGATATCAAATTTCGCGGCCATTATGATACCGCATAACCACTTTGCGGGCCGCACTCTTGTCGCATATCCCGCTTTGAGATTTTTTGGAGGGAGGTTCTGCGTGAACTATGCGACCGCAGAACCATTTTGCGGTGCATTATGTGACCGCAGAACAGGTCTGTAACACCCCGAAAAAAAAATTTGAAGAACTTAAGTGTAAAGCCCGGTAAAATTTGCAAAGAAAATAATGTTTCATGGTGCCGGACTAGGATTACGTGTTTGAGGATTGTAGATCTTTTGGGTTGAACAATGCATGGGAAAGTAAAGGAAAATATTTGGTGAAAAAGTGCATTTCTGCGGTCCATTATGCGACCGCAGAATCACTCTGCGGACCGCATAATGGCTGCAGAGTGAGGCAGTTAAATGGGTCAGTTGGAAGCAATTATGCGGTCGACTATGCGACTGCATAACTGTTATGTGGACCGCATAGTGACCGCAGACTCAAGCAGCTTTTTGGTCATTTTGGACACCAATTATGCGACCGATATGCAGTCCGCATAACCATTATGCGGTCGCATATGCGACCGCATAACCTATTCCAGAGCTTCATTTTTGAATTTTTTAAAAACTCGACCCTACTTCGTCAAAATACACGCAAAGGGTCATTTTTGAGCAAATATTATGATGTTTTAGAGAGAAGAGAGAGTGTTTTAGAGAGAGAGAAAACCCTAGGCTAATTATTCATCAAGTCTTGCTCAAATCTTGGAAGATTAACAAGGAAAAACCCACAAGTTCTTCATCTAAGAGGTAAGGTTCCATACTCTAGTTTTCAATTTTGAATTTGGGTAGAAGATGGTTGATTAGGAGTATGATTCTTGGGTATGAGAGTATTATCTATACATGCATGTACCAAAAATATTTGTGGAAAGATTATTGAGCTTAAATAAGTAAGGATTGGGTTGTGTAGTGAAGAAAATCTTGTAGAAGAACCTTGGGGTTAAATTTGCACATCTAGTATTTGATAAAATGCTCAAAAGAGCTGAGACCATGAATATCTTCCTAATTGTTGTTAAATTTTGTTATGTCTCAAAATAGATTGGGATTGCTAGAATTTCTGGAACGTTGTAGTAATTTAAGAAAAGCTCAATTGAGGTATGTTGGCTAAACATTCTCTTTTGGAATTGAATTCCATAATGTTTCCGTGAGTTTCAAAGTATGGGTTGCGTATTAAAATGTGGTGGCTTGAATCGTATTTCAAATGAAAGCTAGTATGCCAAATTGTGTGAGAAAATCTCAATATTCTTAAGACTCGCAATTGCTTTTATGTGTACCTAAAGTCTTGATTTGGAATGTCTTATTGTTGATAACTTATAAAGATGGTTGGAAGTGAAATCAGTAAATTGGGAATATAAAGTGTGGCCAACGTGCCAATAATGAAAGTTATACTTGTGACCAATGATGCCAATGAAATGAAATAATGTGAGAAATATTATGAAATGAGCTTTGACTCAACTATTCCAAAATAAACTTCGACAATATAATCAGCTAAAAGTTTATGAACTCAAGTGATGCCCATATATGGATGTTTTAGCTAATGCTATGCTTTGTAAGTAATTTTCAATGTGTTTTGCGTTCTTACATATTCGTGAGTGGAAACTGTGTATGATTTTAACTTGTACTTTGATTGCCAATCATTTTACTCCATTTATTGGAAAGAAATCGATTGTGTTTAAAGCTTTCATTACTAATGAATTTAAAGTTGTGATTTCCGGAATATTCTACTTGTTGATAATTATGATGATGATCTATGAAAGGGAAGAAATGAAAGTGTGGAATATGAAATACGGCCATTGCACCATGAATAAAGAATCATATGTATGACCAAGAGAGCCAATGAAATAATAATGTTGTAAGTGGTTGAAAGTACGGATTAGGTGATATGTGGTGTGAAAGGTTATGAGATGTACGCATTTGTACTTTTGTTTCCAATGTGTTATGAAATCCTATGGACGGTCTATGAAACACATAGGTATATTGTATTATGAAACCCTATGGACGGTCTATGAAACACATAGGTATATTGTGTTATGAAACCCTATGGACGGTCTATGAAACGCATAGGTATATTGTGTTATGAAACCCTATGGACGGTCTATGAAACACATAGGTATATTGTGTTATGAAATCCTGTGGACGGTCTATGAAACGCATAGGTACATTGTGTTATGAAATCCTGTGGACGGTCTATGAACGCACAGGTACACTGCGATATGAAATCCTGTGGACGGTCTATGAACGCATAGGTACATTGTGTTATGAAATCCATTGTGATGTGAAATCCTGTGGACGGTCTATGAAACACATAGGTGCATTGTGTATAAGAGGTATAGATATACGGTATGAATAAACACTATGGATGGTCTATGAAATGCATAAATGTATAATATGATATGTGAACACTAAGGACGGTCTAATGAGACACATTATTAATGCAGACAATAGGTGTCCCTTTTGTTGTCCTTGTTTATACAGGTTATTTCAATTATATTATATTATGTGTTCCACGTACAGATCATATGGGCATTCTATTTTGAAAGAGGATTTCTAGCTATACATACTATTGCTATTCGACAGTACTTGATAACGACAAGGTCGGGAATCCAAACTAGAGTAAGAATTTGAAAAGTAAATGCGGAAGCAATAACAATAAGGAATTGAACAACTAGAACTAAAGGGCAGAAAATAAAGGATATGGGAAAATTCAAGTAAAGAATTCCAAGAACGCAAGTTCTATAGCCTTGACAAGATCAAAGCAACAACGTCTTGATTTATTGAAGAAATCAAACGCCTTTACATAAAAGCAAATCAAAACAATAGATTCGGATCTTGACCGCTTTACGAGTAACTTGAGACAATAATTAATAACTAGTATTAATCGCCTTCTAAGAATACCACAAAGGAATCAAAGATATCATAATAGAGAAGTAATCTTACTACCTTGAACTATGAACTAGTAAAGGTTGAAAGATAAATCTCAAAGCACAAGTAACAAAGGTTCAAAAGAACTCTCAAAGTATGATATACTTAATCAATAATCAAGTGTCTCAATAAATGAGAAGAACTCCTTATTTATAGGAGTACTAAGGCATAAAAAGTCATTACAATTAGGTATGGGGCTGCTAAGGGGTAACAAAGTCATCAAAATTAGGTAGGGTGGTTGCTAAGAAATAAAGAAAGTCACAAAATTAGGTAGGGGGCGGCCAAATCCCTTTGGGGAAGATTTGGGCCTTAAAACTACTAGTTTGGGCCATTGGTTTGGACTCCAATTGGGCTCCATTTCAAACACCCCCATTTGGACCTCTTTTAAGCTCATTTTGGGCTCTTCTGGGTGCCCTTTTGCTAGATTTCAAGGGCCGAGTTCGGGACTCAATCTTCCTCCTCTTGGACTTCAATTTGGGCCACCAAATAATTGTAAAACTTGTATAATTTATCTCCTTTGGTCTTGAGCTCGTCCTCCACAATTAAAAGCTTCTTTATTTGCACTTGAAGTCTAATGGCCTTATTTTGCAACTCTTTAGCTTGACATATTGTTAAAGGCCATCTTTGAGATTCCAAAGCTTCATCCTTGTCCTTGAATAGAGTTGAGCTTCCTAGGATGCTATCATTCCCCTCTTCTTGAAGAAAATTCGTCCTCGAATTTCGACCTTGCAAATAAAAGAAAACACGCCTTTGTAAATGGCATCCACTAATCTGAAAAACTAGTAGGAATAAAAAAAAATAGTGACCATGTGTCCATTTAACCCGATTAATCCTAATAGGTGTAAATAAAGCATATGGATATCATCATCCCAACAAAATTTATGCCTACCTAGATCAATACAATAAAAACCTCTCGTAGATGCGCCATGCAATGGAACTTGCAATTCGATCTTGTCGGTAAGGTAGTCCATAGGTATACATGACAAAGAAATTATAAAAGATTGACCACACATCCATTTAATATAAGTATCTCTACCACATGTATAAAAGAAGATACTTTCATGATATAGCCAACTATCTACAATTAAAAATCTCATGGATTCCTCTACATGAAAGAGTATTTGATCACAAGTGTTACAACAATCATGCATATCATCTTTACTAGTAACAAATACTTTTACAAGCTCACATTGAACATGACTTGAAGAATGACTCCCCTTCACACAACAAAAATCACATTCTAGCAATTTATCACATGAAAACTCATTAGCCACTTGAATAAGAGAAGAAGAAATATTTAACTCATTCACAAGCCTCTTCTCATAAATTTCATGCCTCTTTCCACCAAGTTGGAATACATAATCATCTATGTCATAAATAATTTCAAAAGGAAGCAAATTACTCTTGCACTTTAACTTAGATCTTACAGTTAATGACTTGATGTGCATCAAAATATCATCATCCACAAAAATTATAAAGTCACCAATATAAGAAATAAGAGTATAATTCATTACCTCTAAAAATACCTTAGGTGTTCTAGAAAGGCCAAGAATGCAAATAAACCAATTATACATACCATACTTGGACTTATTTACCAATGGAACATCATCACCTTGTATTTTTTTATGCAATGGCTCCAACTTTGCAATGCTTTTAGGAAACTCCATGTCATAACACTGTAAATAAGAATAAAAATAGTCAAAAGGTTCAATAACAAAGAATTTAACCAAGCTTTTATCTTCCACCATCCAACAAGAATAGATATCGCCAAATTCATGTTGGAATCCAATTGGATCTTTTGCTACCATCTCCTGCGCCTCACCACCCCTTTCAAAAGGTATTTTAACACGTGGTTGCACAAAATCACAAGAACTAAAACAAGAAAGAGTTAATGTGTTAGGAAGTAAAGAAACTTTTTTCTTGCTTACACTCTCTTTGGCTTTTATCACAAGACTAACGTTTTCCTCACCCTTAGCCTCTTTTCTCTCACTAAAGATTTTTCTTTGCTTTCACTCAATCCCTCTTGCTTTTCTCTCTCTACCTCACAAACTTTGTTCATCTCATTACCTTCTCTCTTTTCTTTTCTTTCAATATCACTCTTTACCTCACTTGACATCCCACTCTTTTCACTCAAGACAACCTCTCCTTTTTCCTCTCTTGGAATGTCAACATGCACTCCCTTACTCCTCTCATTCTTTTCTCTCTCATATTTTTTCATATTCTCTTTAACAATCTTTTCATCTTCACAAATTTGTGAGGGAGTCAAAGGCCCAAGAATGAGTTTCTTCCCATTAATCTCAAAAGAGTATCTATTTTTTTCTATACTATATGAAGCACTTCTATAGGCATACCATGGCCATCCCAACAAGATATGAAAACTATTCATCGGAATGACATTACACCAAATCACATCCTCATACCTTCCAATAGAGAATGGCAAGAATACTCTTTTATCTACTTTTACCCCTTTCAACATGTAGGGTTCAATATGCTCAACACAAGACAAGTTCAATTTCTCAACCATATAAGTGCTAATTAAGTTATAGCCAAATGCTTTGTCAATTCTAAGGGCATAAATTGCAGACATCACTTTAGCTCTTGTTTGAAAAATAATTTTACCATTGTCTTCCTTCCATTCGGTATACTGTAAGTTCGACTTTTTAAGTTGTTGAGTCATAGCTTTCCTCCTTCCACTGTAACTACCTGTTTGAGACATCTTGACATAGATTAAGGGAAATATGTATCTCTCGAATTTGGCTTTTTCTCTATAATGCTCTCACCTCTCTTGCCTTTTTTTCCTCTCGAAATAACCTTTGAACAAAATACTTTGTAGATTTATGGTTAAACCCAACTCATATAAAAGTTCTTAGTAGTAAAATATAGATTTTTGGGGAACAAATGAAAGAAGAACCAAATCCTAGAACTATTAGGCTCGGTTGAAACAAGACACGAATAAAAAGGAAATGATTATATATTTTGATTAGAAAAGAGTAAGAAAAATTAAATTTTTGTCTTATCTTTGAAATCTGGGATCCCCTCTTCTTGTTTCCTTTGATTGTTTTTGGAAACAAATTAGATACAAAAGAAAGTTCCTGGAGAGCAAGCAATTTTTTTAAAAAAATTGATTTTCGTTTTTTTTTTGTTTTTCTTTTTAACTTATTTTTTTTTGCTCTTAATATTCAAGAAATCCCCAGAATTATCAAGAATGAAACCTTGATAGAACCCCTCTGATACCACTTGATAACGACAAGGTCGGAAATCCAAACTAGAGTAAGAATTTGAAAAGTAAATGCGGAAGCAATAACAATAAGGAATTGAACAACTAGAACTAAAGGGCAGAAAATAAAGGATATGGGAAAATTCAAGGAAAGAATTCCAAGAACGCAAGTTCTATAGCCTTGACAAGATCAAAGCAACAACGTCTTGATTTATTGAAGAAATCAAATGCCTTTACATAAAAGCAAATCAAAACAATAGATTCGGATCTTGACCGTTTTACGAGTAACTTGAGACAATAATTAATAACTAGTATTAATCGCCTTCTAAGAATACCACAAAGGAATCAAAGATATCACAATAGAGAAGTAATCTTACTACCTTGAACTATGAACTAGTAAAGGTTGAAAGATAAATCTCAAAGCACAAGTAACAAAGGTTCAAAAGAACTCTCAAAGTATGATATACTTAATCAATAATCAAGTGTCTCAATGAATGAGAAGAAATCCTTATTTATAGGAGTACTAAGGCATAAAAAGTCATTACAATTAGGTAGGGGGCTGCTAAGGGGTAACAAAGTCATCAAAATTAGGTAGGGTGGTTGCTAAGAAATAAGAAAAGTCACAAAATTAGGTAGGGGGCGGCCAAATCCCTTTGGGGAAGATTTGGGCCTTAAAACTACTAGTTTGGGCCATTGGTTTGGACTCCAATTGGGCTCCATTTCAAACACCCCCATTTGGACCACTTTTAAGCTCATTTTGGGCTCTTCTGGGTGCCCTTTTGCTAGATTTCAAGGGCCGAGTTCGGGACTCAATCTTCCTCCTCTTGGACTTCAATTTGGGCCACCAAATAATTGTAAAACTTGTATAATTTATCTCCTTTGGTCTTCAGTTCGTCCTCCATAATTAAAAGCTTCTTTATTTGCACTTGAAGTCTAATGGCCTTATTTTGCAACTCTTTAGCTTGACATATTGTTAAAGGCCATCTTTGAGATTCCAAAGCTTCATCCTTGTCCTTGAATAGAGTTGAGCTTCCTAGGATGCTATTAGTACTAACGTCCCTTTTGCCGGGGGCGCTGCATCTTTAATGGATGCAGGTGGTTCTACCGCAGGTGGCATTGATCAGTGATAGCAGTACACTCCTTTCAGCCGATTTGGTGAGCCCCACTTCACTTCGGGTTCATGTATCTTTTGTTTCTCATGTACTTTGTGGTTGAGGTATAGCCGGGGCCTTGTTGCCGACATTTCCATATTACTCTTCAGTTGTACTTAGAGGCTCCGTAGACAGGTTGTGGGTGGTATTTGATGTTGGGAATTGGATTAGAACTGTTGGTATTTGGCAACATATTTTTCATTAAATCTATAAACTCGTACTATTTTGGAAATATTGAATGATGCTGTTAATGAGAATGAAATGGAAGCGGTTAATGAAATCTCTTCAGTATTTGATTAATGGAGTACATCTCCTCTTTATTCATGAATGAATTTGGGTAGAAGGAATCCAACAGGCTTGCTCGGTCGAGTTCACTCGGTTGAGCGCCGGTCGCGCTCCTCGGTTTTGGGGCGTGACAAGGTCTGCGGGTCGCATAGTGACTGTAGACCGGGTTAGTTATGCCTAGTTTTGGAGGCCAAATTATGCGGTCGATATGCGGGCCGCATATCAATTATGCGATAGCATACGCGATCGCACAACCTGTTCCAGAGCTTCATTTTTGGGATTTTTAACCCCGACCTTATTATGTTAAAACACCTACCTTAGGCCATTTTGAAACTATTTTCTGATATTTTTAGAGTGAGAGAGAGGGTCCTAGAAGGAGAAAGTGATCTTCATCAAATTGCTCTTTAATTCTCACTTAAAACCTTGAAGATTATCAAGAGATGCACCTAGGTCTTATTCCTAAGAGGTAAGATTCTATCACCCAAACTCTTAATTTCAAAATGTAACTATAATGGGCCATTAGTAAGGTAATTCATGGGGATGTGAGTGCTTACCTTGCATGCATGTGTTCCTAAGGTATGTAGGGAGGTTGTGAGTTAAAGATAGAAAATAATGGGGTGTGGGTTGGTGGAGTCTTTCATAAAAAGGGGCATGAAATCTTAATACACACAGTGTTTGATTGAATGCACAAATGAGCTAGAATTATGATCGTTTTCCTAATTTTGGGTTCAATTTTACTATATTGCTAAAATAGATTGAAGTTGCTAATATTACGGAATGTCTTAGAGTTTTAAGAGGCTCAATTGAGGTATGTTGGCTAAACTCCCTTCTTCTTAGAATCGAATCCCACGGTGTTCATGTAATTGGAGTAAGTCCTTGATCATTATTGAATTGACTATTCCTAATGTGGTTGTGTTGAAGGATGTATGTTCAATACTTATTCTAAATGCTTCATCATGTCATCTTGTCATTTGAGGATGTGTTCACAATGTGGAATAAGTGTTAGAAATGTTAAGACTTCATGTTAAGATCGAAATAAAGATTGTTATGCCAAATTGTATGAAAAGCCTTTATGTGCCTAAGCTTTTCCCAAATTGCTCATATGTGAATTTATTGTTTCGAATGGGAAGCCCTATTGTTGTTGATAATGATAATAATATTTGAATGTGGAAAAGGGAAATGGAACTATGAAATATGGCCAAGTGCCAAAAATGACTTTGTAATCGTGATCACTAGTGCCAATGAATTGAAAAGATATGAAAGAAGTATAATGTGAATTGATTGACTGAAAAAGGTAACGTCTTGGATGAGACAGCCTAGCCGATCGGGCCGTGATCGGATGCCATGCCGCACACATGGTGGTGACTGTGCTGAGAAATGATAATTGAAATTGTGGTTATGGTTGATATCTCAAATGGGACGACCTAGCCGATCGGGTCGAGATCGGACTCCGTGTAAGAATACGGAGGTATTGTGAATTGTGGTATATCGGCACTAAAGATCACCCAACCTAATAACATGGAGATTGACTTGAGAACTTATGTGATCCTTATTTGATATTTTAGTATTTTTTTGAAGCCCTTATAGAACTCATGGCTGTTTTGCCCTTGTATTATTATTCATTCTATTGAGATGGTGTTTAGCTTTACATACTAGTACTATTCGACAGTACTAACGTCCCTTTTGCCGGCGTGCTGCATCTTTAAATGGATGTAGGTGGTTCCATAGCAGGCAGTGTTGATCAGCGATAGCAGTACACCTTCCTCCTAGCAGACTTGGTGATCCCCACCTCATTCCGGGGTCATGTATCCTTTGTACATTTTGTTATTACGTTTTGAGGTATAGTCGGGGCCTTGTTTCCGGCACTATCCTAACTTTCTTTTGTATCTCTTCGAGGCTCCGGAGACACTATGTGGGTTGTACATGGGTGCTAGAAAAGTCAAACAAATTATGTTGTGTTTTGATCTCTTCTTCCACTTTAGACTATAAAAAGGTGTGTATTTTGAGACTTAAAAGTGAAGTAATTAACAGAAAGGTTTTGGTATTCTATCCATGATCTCCCTATTGTCTAGTTAATGAATGTATGTCACCTCTTTTTCCATGAGTGAGTTTGGGGTAGAAAGTATCTAGCAGGCTTGCTTGACCGGGTTCACTCGGTTGAGCACCGGTCGCGCTCCTCGAGTTTGGGGCGTGACATTAAGCCTTACCTTGGCAGCAAGAATACTCATCCAACTAAGCTTTACTTCAAACTCAAATAAGCTCTTTATCCCAAACAATAGAGTAGAGAGATAACTAGGTGATCTTGATCTTCCAAGAGAGAAATCACCTTACCAATTTGTGGATTTGGTCTTGAACCCTAGGATAACTTTGAGAGAGATCTTGGGCTGATATTTTGGAGCTCCTTCACGTTGAAATAGAGGGAGAGGGATCATGAATTGTTTTCTAAGTGAAATTGAGAATAGCTATGTTTATATGGACCCACTAATGGGCTTGGGAAGATGGGTCTTGGGCTGCCCCAAGACTTGCCCATCTCTATCCTTTTCCTTGTACATGGGTGCTAGAAAAGTCAAACAGATTATGTTGTGTTTTGATCTTTTGTTCCACTTTAGACTATAAAAAGGTGTGTGTTTTGAGACTTAAAAGTGAAGTAATCAATAGAAAGGTTTTTGTATTGTATTCATGATCTCCCTATTGTCTAATTAATGAATATATGTCACCTCTTTTCCATGAGTGAGTTTGGGGTAGAAAGTATCTCGCAGGCTTGCTCGGCCGGGTTCACTCGGTTGAGCACCGGTCGCGCTCCCCGAGTTTGGGGCGTGACAGTAACGTTCCAACACTTCTAGAAATAACAATCTATAGGAAGATAAGAAAATCAGATAATAATTAGAAGGATTCTCATGGTGTAACTCTCTTAGGAATTTTGTCAAACACCTATAATGCAAAATTGACTACAAAACTCTACAATGGTAATCCCTTCCTACCTCAACCAATTTCAACAAGAAACTACCCGATATAGTTTAACAACCCCACATACTATCTCCTATTGGCACATGCATGGCATATCTCCAACCCCACAAAATACTTAGACCCTAAATAAACTTGCATGAATGATGTGGGACAAGAACTTACCCGGATAGATGATGGAATAGTGAGTGGCTTCCATGATTCTTGAAGATTGGGTCAAGAATGGATGATGAGAATGCTAGGCCTTCACCTTCTCTCTCTAAGATACTTCACTTCTCTCTAAAACATCAGATATATGCTCCAAAATGAGCCCCAAAGGCTATTAATCAAAACAGGGTCGGGTTATAAAAATAGAAAAATGGACCCTCTGAACTCAAGTCTGCGGTCGAAGAATGGACCGCAGAACAGATATGCGGCCAGCCAAATGGACCGCGAAAGTGATTCCAAAAACTATGATGGCCTCGACCGGTGTGAGGTCTACAGACCACTTATGCAGCCACAGAATGGATCGCGGAATCACCTAAATATGCGATGAAAGTGCGGACAATGAAATTGATATGCGATCACATAATGGGCCGCAAAACGACCTTTCAAATTCAACAAATTTTCTGCTCAACTCTGCGATGATTATGTGGCCCGCAGAGTGGTTCTGCGGTCGCGAAGTTGACCGTAGAGCTGCCTTCTTCTGCCAAACATTTCCACCAACTCGCCCATGCATTTTCAGCCCAAAAAGTCCGTACCGTGACGAGCTTGCTAGCCGCGAAAATTAATTACTACCTTCGAACACATCAACCCACCTCGGCACCACAAAACTCGAATTCCTTGGCGAAATTTTACAGGGCCTTACATCCTACCCCACTTAGGATCATTCGTCCTCGAATGAGGAGTAGAGTCCGCCCAAAACATCTAACATAACTCATCCCTTCTTTCACACATCTCCAGCCTCCAAATCTTTACCAACTCCCAAAATTTTTAGAAATTTTGATAGAGTGTCCCTTGTAATTGGGCTTATCCACCTGCCAGAGTAACACCAAAACCACCCTAAGAACACCTCCATAACTCAATAAAGCATTAAAAGATATATACCAATAATACCAACCTCGACATTACATGCACTACATTAACAAAAGTGGTACCTTGACATGACTTGTACATAGTTAAGTCATAATACATAGAAAGTACCTTTCAAATCACAGCCATTTGGCTATACAAACAATTGAGAATATTTTCATTACTTAGACGGAGGCAATCTCAACTTCCGGACTTATCTAACAACGATGACAATTAGGTGCCTCACATAATCCAATTATTCATTAACTTTACCGTTATTAACCATTCACATAATACCTTAATGGAGAAAATCTGGAGAATAACCCGTTCACATTCTTCAACTCTAAATCTCTACGTCAAACACCCAAATTAATCTTTTGCCAACTTTTAACAATTATTCTACGATGTGCTATAATGAATATGAGTAGAGAGTTTCCTACCCACCATGTTTGATCATGGAGTGATGCTTCTTCTTTTTTTGACATTTTTGAACCTACAACTCTCGATAGATTTACTACAAATGGGAACAACGTGTTCGAGTTTGGGCTGGAATTATTCAAGAATCCATCAGTGTGCTGAGAACGGCATTTCAGGAGGTTATATACTAAGAGGCATGAAGGTTACTACCCATAGCGCTGACATGGTTAATCATTGTGATGACATCCTTGATTCGACAAATGAGCCATAGAGTTAACTAGTACACATGGATAATATGGGAACCATGTACATGATCCTAAGATGTAAAAGAAGTGAGTCGTTTTAGACATGTGTTATATAGGAGGCATGATCATGAGGACAAAGATGTTAGCATCAGTTATTCTTGGAGGACGATGAGTTATGAAAGGGATAGTAGTAATTGTTTCATTCCATAAGTGCCTCGTCCAGTGATAATATGCCTTAAGGAGAAATAGCCAAGTATGCTTCTTGTGCCATGAATGTGATAGAAGTTTTAAAAATACATGAAGTTGCATTACACTCTTAATAATATTTGACACAAGGAACCTAGGCCACTAGCCCATAAGGCTGAACACTTGGGAGGGTATTATTCAGACAGCTTACCCCTTCCCGATAGTTGATCCTATATGGGAGAGGACTAGAGATACGATAGACTTATCTTTCAAATCAATATGCTCATAATACGTGCGAAAATCTAAAACATCCACCTGAAGTGGGGAGGGAAAGGTCGCGGTAAGGCTACTTAACTTCAACCATACACGAGTGAAACCATGTAGCTAGGACTTCTTATTATTGGGTGGAATCATGCATTGGTTAGAGAGGTTCTAATGGTTAATATGATGCTCCGGGAGAAAAACAAATAAAACTCCTATCCACCCAGGGATGTGGGATCTTAAGGATAGTAAGCTCTCCGCACATGACAATGGCTTAGTAAATGATTGTAGAATACGAGTGTTAAAGACAGCGAACCCTAGGGAGACACTATAAAATTTATCACGGAAGGTTTACGGATGTTCATAATGAGTTCGCCACGGGTCTTGTGACTTGAAAAGTACCCAAATGCTAATGAAGGATGGGAAATGCACTTGAATCGCAAGCTCAGACTGGTATCGCAAACTCGCAAGCTCACCGCGGCTCGGACTTTTTAGGTTGAACAATGCACTGGAAAGTAAAGGAAAAATTTTGGTAGCGAAATGCATAGTGGCCGCAGAAGTGAGGCAGGAGAGGGTCAGTTTGGATGCAATTCTGCGGTCGACTATGTGACCGCATAACTGTTCTGCGGTTCATTATGCGATCGCAGAATAGGTCTGCGGGCTGCATAGTGACCGCAAACACAGACAGATTTTTGGCCGATTTTGGTCAGTAATTATGCAACCGATATGCGGTCCACCTATCGATTATGCGATCGCAGACCTTGTTCCGGAGCTCCATTTTTGAATTTTTAAAACCCAGCCCTACTTCGTTAAATACACGCTTTGGGCCATTTTTGAGCAAAAATCTGACAGTTTAGAGTGAGGGAGAGTGCCCTAGAGTGTGAAGGTGTTCTTCAATAATTGTTATTCAATTCTTGCTCAAATTTTGAAATATTAAGAAGGGAAACTCACTAGGTCTTCATCCTAGAGGTAATATTCTACACCCTAACCCCTAATTTCGAAATTATCTGAAAATGGGTAATTAGCAAGATAATTTTTGGGCATGAGAGTTGTTTATTTTACATGCATGTGATATCAAGGGGTGTAGGAAGATTGTTGAACTAAGCATGGTAAAGATTGGGTTGTAGGATGATGGAATTCTCCTTAAAAGGACCTTGAAACCTTATGCACACCTAGTGTTTGATAAAATGCTCAAATGAGCTAGAACCACGATCATCTTCCTAATTTTTGTTCAATTTATTATATTTCTAAAATAGATTGAAGTTGTTAAGAATTCCGAAATATTTAGAGTGTAAGGAAGCTCAAGTGAGGTATGCTGGCTAAACTCTTCTTTAAGAATTGGAATCCCCATTATCCTTGTAAGTTCCAAGATGTTGATTACAAATCGAGTATTCCGATAAGTTTTGTGATAAAGATATATGTTCAATTCGTGTTTCAAATGCTCTTATCATATTTCAATATAAATTGAGGAGGTGTTCCAAACTATGGATTGTGTGTCTACATATTATAATTTCAAGTCGTGATTTATGTAGAAATTATTATGCAAAGTTGTGGAGAGATTGTGATTATGATACACCTCCACCCGCATATTTTAGGGTGAGGCGGCATGACCGCTTTGTATAGGGATTATGGTATTGTAGGATTACACCTCCACCCGCATACATTGGGGTGAGGCGGTATGACTGCTTTGTGTATAGTTTTGGTATTGTTGTTACACCATCGTCCACATATATATATTGGGGTGAGGTGGCATAGCCGCTTTGTGTAGGTATTGGTATCGTTGATGCATTTCCACCCGCATATATTGGGGTGAGGCGGCATAACCGCTTTGTGTAGGTTCTTGGTATTGTGGTTATACCTCCACCCGCATACATTGGGGTGAGGCGGCATGGCTGCTTGAGTAGTGTTGTGGTATTGTTCTTACACCTCCACCTGCATACATTGGGTGAGGCGGCGGGGCCGCTTTGTGTAAAGATGGTTACAGGGGATCTCATCTTAAACCTTTAAATGTTATTGATAGCTCTTAATAAGCTTGCTCTAGTTTAAACGGTTATCTATATTATTCTATTGCTGTCCTGATTCATCATATTCATATTGTATTTCTAATTTCTTAAATTGGTGTTTGGTTTTCAAACTAGTACTATTTGACGGTACTAACATCCCTTTTGCCGGGGGTGCTGCATCTTTAAATAGATGCAGGTGGTTCCATAGCAGGAGATATTGATCAGTGATAGCAGTACGCCTTCTTTCCAGTTGACTTGGTGAGCCCCACTTCATCCCGGGGTCATGTATCTTTTGTTCTTTGTGTATTCTATTTGAGGTATAGCTTGGGCCTTGTTGCCGGCATTATCATTGTACTCTTCATTATTTATAGAGGCTCCATAGACATAATGTGGGTTGTGTGTTGGTGCTGGTAAAGACAAACTATGTTATATTGTGGTTGTATTACTTGTCCCATTTGAGACTTTAAAAATGATGAAAACTTTTGGTAATGAATTGGTATTGTAGACATGATCACGTTTTTTTTTCTAATTAATGAAAATATGTATTATCTTCATTCGTGGATGAGTTTGGGTAGAAGAAAATCTAACAGGCTTGCTCGGTCAGGTTCACTCGGTTGAGCGCCGGTCGCGCTCCTCGGTTTTGGGGCGTGACAGGAAAAACATGAGAAGTAGTCATTATGCTATGATAACCCCAAAAGTGCATTCGGTCCTGACGGAGAGCCTATTAAGGGTGCTTTTGAGAAAGGGAGTGTTACAGCGACATATAGAAGGACGTGATCTCTCATGGTTATCTAACAAGCGTCGGGAAACTAGCACAATGAATTTACTAATCAAGGAACACAATCAGAACACATTGCAGAGGTGTAGAGAGAAAACAAACACTTGTTATAAACTAGACACGTTTGTGCTATAACAACTCTCAAGCTGTAGTACCCGGCCACATCATAAGCCGCTGCAATACTAGGAACAAGGTGAGTTACTCACTGAGGTATGATCTAGGCGGACACGAAAGTTATACTGAGATGGGCAAACAAAATATTTTCCTATGACGAATTCATGAAAATCTCAAATTTTCATAGAATGTTTATGCGGACAAGTGACCCTTTCAATTGACATGAACACGTATGATAGGTGCTAAGACATGCTCTTATGTTTCTAGACCATGGGAAGGGTTCATGATGATGTTCACAAGGGAGTAAAGTGATTCCTTAAATCCTATGAGCCACATACACAAGAGAGGGAGAGAGAGGCTCAAGAAAGATCTCAACACTAGGGTGTCTTACATTAGATTCGATACCATGTAGGGAAACCTTATGACAGTGCATGCATAAGCACAAGTGAGCAGACGTTATCCATGTAGGGTATTTGTCTTTCTGTGCCCTCTCTTTCCACAACCATAACATATTTCAAGAGTCATCCAACATAAACCCAAGTGGTGCTTCTTACAAATCAAATATTCTGGCTTATTGGTACAAACAATCCTCTTTCGCTTCTAGGTGCCTGCACCACATGGTCCGGTGGCGTGGTGACATTGATAGGAACAACTACACTTCCCCTAGAAACTGGTTCTTTCAATCCCTCATCGCTTCCTCGAACTCGTGGGTTACTCATCACATCAATCTCAACCCAAATAAGGAGAATAATCACAACACACTCATACACCTGTACGTGTAGTTTGGGGGTTAGGTTATTTCAACCTACCCTTCCTCGGTGACTAACGATACTCCCAAAATCATTTTTGCTTTGCACACAAAGGAAACAGAAATACAAATACATTCACCCCATAACCTTCAACACCATACATAGCCTCATTAGTACTTTTAGCCACTCACCACATCATTATTTCATTGGCTCTCTTGGCCATACATATGATTTTTCATTCATGGCACGTTGGCCATATTTCACATTCCACATTTTTTATTTCTTGACTTTCCTTGATCATCATCACAAACATCAACACATAGAATATTTCGGAAATCATAAGTTTAAGTTCATCAATAGTGAATGCTTTAAACACAATAGATCACTTTCTAAAGTATGGAGCACAATGACTTGTAATCGCAACGCAAGTTAAAAATCATAAACGAGTAATGCACCGTATATTTTTGAAATACTTCTTCCCAAAAAGCAATACACAAATTCAACTCATGAGTATGTAAGAACTCAAATCACATTGGAAATATTTATAAAGGAGAGCAGGGTGATTTACCATTTAAACACGACTTCAAATGAAATGCACTAGTTTCAACAACCATGGTCACGTTTTATATCTCACTCTAATTTCTTTAACTTTCAAGCATATTTATAGATCATCATCAATAAGAGCATTTGTAATCACGGCCTTAAGCATACATATGAACAATATGGGTCTTAGGAGCATTGAGTTTTCTTTCATAATTGGGCATAACAACTTGAAATTTAAACATGATTTGAAATCATACTATCTCGACATATTCGTCACACTAGGATACATTCCCGGCGGGGAACACAAGATGATAGGAGAATTTGGTGCATGTTTTTAGTATATATCTTTCAACACAAGCTTATTCGGAATAGTCAAATATATAAGGAATAACTCGGAACATGGGAATTAGGAACTTGGACCAGCCATACTTGAAACGTACGAGAACATCATGAAATTCGATTTCAAGAGAGAAGTTTAGCCAACATACCTTGTTTTAGCTTTCCTTAAGTTACTACAATGTCCCAATACTTCTAGCAATAACAATATATAGGAAGATAGAGAAAATCAGATAATAATTAAAAGGATTCTCATGGTGTAACTCTCTTAGGAATTTTGTCAAACACCTATAATGCAAAATTGACTACAGAGCTCTACAGTGATAATCCCTTCCTCCCTCAACCAATTTCAATAAGAAACTACCTGATATAGTTTAACAACCCCATATACTACCTCTTATTGGCACATGCATGGCCTATCTCCAACCCCACAACAGTACCCGATCATCCTTTTTGATCTCCAAATCTCTGCGGCGCACATCCGAGTAAGACTTTTGGCGACTATGAGCGGCTTTCATCCATTAATTAATGATCTTGACCTTCTCCATAGCATGATGCACGAGGTCTGGCCCTATCAGTTCTGCTTCCTCAACTTTGAACCAACCAATGGGAGATCTACATCTCCTACCATATAAAGCTTCGAATAGCGCCATTTGGATGCTAGCATGGTAGCATTTGTTATAAGAAAATTCTATCAATGGAAAATTATCATCCCAGCTACCTTTGAAGTCAAGAACGCAAGCGCACAACATAGCCTCAAATGTCTGAATGGTTTGATCTGCCTGTCCGTCAGTCTTTGGATGGAAGGTTGTACTTAGATTCACCTGAGTACCCAAGCCTTGCTGAAATTTCATCCAAATTTAGCTCTGAACTATGCCCCTCGATCTGAGATGATAGAGACTAGAGTTCTATGCAACCTTACTATTTCCTTGATATACAACTGATCATACTGTTCTGCTGTGTCGGTAGCACTAATAGGCAAGAAGTGCACTGATTTTGTGAGCCGGTCCATAATCACCCAAATCGAAGCAAACTTACGAGGCGTGCAAGGTAGACCTACCACAAAGTCCATATTGATAATCTCCCACTTCCACATTAGAATATTTATATTATGTGCTAAGCCACCGGGCTTCTGGTTCTCCTCCTTCACTTGTTGATAGTCCGGACATCTAGCCACAAAGTCCGCTACGTCCCTTTTCATGACATTCCACCAATAGACTTCCTTTAGATCATGGTACATTTTCGTAGAGCTCGGGTGCACGGAATACTTGTAACTGTGAGCCTCAATCATGATTCTTTCCCGGAGACTATCTACATTTGGAAACACAATCGCCCTTGGTACCTTAGCATACCATCATTCGTGCCAAAAGAAAAATCCGTGCTTTTGTATTTATGAATCCCCTCCATCAATTGCACCAACAGCAAATCATTGTATTGTTTCTCCTTGACATCTACTACAAGTAATGATTCAGCCATATTTTGCACAATCACCCCACTTTCACTAGAGTCTGCAAGACGAACTCCTAAACTAGCCAACCGGTGAACTTCCTTGGCCAATGGCCTCTAATACACCTCCAGGTGAACCAAGTTACCCATAGATTTTCGGGTAAGAGCATCCACTACAACATTAGCCTTCCCCGGATGATATATAATATCGACGTCTTAGTCCTTGAGTAACTCAAGTGATCTCTTTTGCCTCAAATTGAATTCTTTCTGCTAGAAAATATATTCAAGACTCTTATGGTCCGTGAATATGTCCACATGGACCCCATACAAATAATGATGCCAAATCTTGAATGCAAATACCACCGCCGCAATCTCTAAGTCATGTGTTGGATAGTTCCTCTCATGTTTCTTGAGTTGCCTAGACGCATAAGCGATCAGTTTGCCATGTTGCATCAATACACACCCAAGTCCAATCCTCAAAGCATCACAATATACCACAAACCCATTTGTACCCTCCGGTAAGTTCAACACCAATGTCGTAGTCAATCTTGACTTCAACTCTTGGAAGCTCTTTTTGCAAGCATCTGACCATTGGAACTTAACTGCTTTCTACGTCAATTTAGTCAATGGAGAGGCAATAGTAGAGAACCCCTCCACAAACCTCCAGTAATACGAAGCTAAGCCCAAGAATCTGTGAATCATTATTCGAGTTGTAGGTGTAGGCCAATTCTTCACATATGCGATCTTCTGAGGATCAAACTTGATCCCTTCACTAGAGACGATGTGACCTAAGGAAGTGACCGATTCAAGCCAAAATTCACACTTCAAAAACTTTACATACAATTTGTGCTGGCATAGAACCTGCAGAACTACCTTGAGATGATCGGCGTGGTCCTCTCGACTTCGTGAATACATGAGGATATCATCAATGAACACTATCATAAAAGAGTCAAGGAATAGCTTGAAGACTCGGTTCATAAGATCCATGAAAGCTGTCGAGGCATTTGTTAGCCCAAAAGACATTAACAGAAATTCAAATTGCCCAAATTGAGTCCGTAAAGCTATTTTCGAAATAGCATGCTCCCTGATCTTCAATTGGTGATACCTCGATCGTAAGTCAATCTTAGTGTCACGCCCCGACCTTGGGGAGTGTAACCAGCACTCGACTAAGACATCCCAGTCAATCAAGCCTAGTTGATGCCTTCTACCCAACCTTACCCATGAACCATTTAAGAATCAGTCACAGGAAATAAACATGAAAAAAGTAAAGTGTGACACATCCTTTATCCATTACTTATAGAAGTTTAATTTACAATTTCCAAAATATTACCAGTTCAAAATTATGAAGGGAAAATATGTTTGTAAACTATAACATTTCCAGTTCATTACCCCAAACCAAACACCACCCACATCATGTCTACGAAGCCACTATGTATAATAGAAGAGTAGTATGGAAGTGTCGGCAACAAGGCTTTGGCTATACCTCAAAACACAGTATGCAAAAGATAATGTCATAAGGCCCCTAAGTAGAATAGGGTTCACCAAGTCTGCTAAGTAGAGGGTATTGTTAAGGAGGAACAAAGCTACCCGCTGACGAACCACCTGTATCCATTAAAAATGTAGCACCCCTGGCAAAAAGGGACGTTAGTACATGTCACGACCCAAACCGATGGGCCATGACGAGTGCCCGACCCTACTAGTAGAACACCCCTAGGAACACGTCTAAGATAAAAAAAATGAAATAAGTGTAGGTCATGTGAATAACATGTGAATAACATACACGAGAAAAAATGCCCAAAAGACATGTACATATATACGGAATACGGTAGGGGCAAGCCGACAAGGCCACATACTATCCAACTATACATGCCTATCTACAGTCCTCTAATAGAGTGTACAACTGTATAAAGGACAGGACTGGACCCCGTTATACCCATATATGCATACAAAAATATCGTACCAAAACCCAAAAGCTGCTCCGGATCAAATGGCGCACACCAACTCTCACTGAGCAAGGATCCTAAGAAGGGGGACTATCAGCCTATCAACCTGCACCTGCGGGCATGAAACGCAGGCCCTGATAAATAGGGGCGTCAGTAAGAATAATGTACCGAGTATGTAAGGCTTGAAAATCAGTACATAAAAGACATAAAAGAAACATGGAGTAAAGGACTCCGCATGTAAGTCTAAATAGCTCTGTGAATCCCGAAACATTTATAATGCTATACATGTGTTCATAAATGTCATATCATGCATAGGTATATGCGTACATAAAGAAAGTACCGTATCGAGGCGACATATAACGTTTTCTAAATTCATCAAACTTACGGGGTCTTACATCTATAACTTCATATACGACCATAATCCTCTCCAAACTCATATGAGGTTACTACGACTCACCCTAACGCTAAAGTACGGGATGTTACATCATCAAATTATTGTATTTTCTTTCAAAGAGGATCTCATTTCCGATCTTACTTCAATTGACTTACGACGTACTTTTGTGCACGAAAATATGGGGTGTAACATCATTCCCCCCTTTGGTACATTCATCCTCGAATGTTGACTGATACGCTTACCAGTCTCATAACCTACAGCTCTTACGAATACTTTAATATTGTCCTTGTTATCTAGGTAATTGTTCTGTGAATAAATCCAAAGGACATGGCATCCCCCTTTTAGGCCTCTCGAATGTTAAGCTCCCAAAGATTTATAGATATTTCGGTAGAGCCTCCGCTGTAACTGTACTACCTACTACCAACCTGTCATGTAGCCAACCAACTAATACAAAAGCCTCACATGGCCACAACCATCAATAGCACCAATGGCCTCACAACCAACAGTAACTAACATAAGAATCCAGTTACATATACGCACCTAAAGGTTATGAAGTCTCAGTCTGATCCTCCTCTGGAAGCCGAAACGAGTGAGGATACCTAGACTTCATGTCTTTTTCAGCTTCCCAAGTCATCTCCTCCACATTTTTGTTTCTCCAAAGTACTTTAACTGAAGCTACGTCCTTAGTTCTCAATCGCTGAACCTGTTTATCTAATATAGCAATGGGAACTTTCTCATATGATAGCTGCTCCGTGACCCAAACATCATTAGCTGGCACAACTCTAGAAGGATCTCCGATACACTTATGGAGCATAGATACATGAAGGACTGGATGTACAAACTCCAAGTTGGAAGGCAAGTCTAACTCATACGCTACCTGGCCTACTCTATGTTTGATCTTATAAGGTCCAATGTATTGAGGGTTAAGCTTGCCTTTTTTACCGAATCTCATAACTCCTTTCATTGGAGATACCTTTAGGAATACCCAGTCGTCTACCTGAAACTCCAAGTTTCTTCGTCGATTATCTGCATAGGACTTCTTCATACTCTGAGCTGCTAATAGCCTTTCCTGTATAAGCTTAATCTTCTCAACTACCTGTTGTACCAACTCTGGTCCTACTAACTTAGTTTCCCCAACATCAAATCATCCAATAGGTAACCTACACTTCTGTCTATAAAGAACTTCGTATGGAGCCATCTGAATGCTGGAATGATAGCTATTATTATATGCAAACTCAATAAGCGGAAGATGATCATCCCAGCGACCCATGAAGTCTATCACACAAGCTCGCAACATATCCTCAAGTGTTTGAATAGTACGCTCAGCCTGACCGTCTGTCTGGGGATAAAATGTTGTGCTAAGACTTATCTGGGTCCCTAATCTTTCTGGAAGGACCTCCAAAAATTAGATGTAAACTGAGCACCTATATCTGAGATAATAGATATAGGGACACCATGAAGTCGTACTATCTCTTTAATGTAAAGCCTGGCATAATCCTCTGTTGAATGCGTAGTCTTAACAAGGTAAGCCTACGATAAAATCCATATTAACAATCACCCATATAGAATCGAACTTACACTGGGTACAAGGTAAGCCTACGATGAAATCCATATTAATTACTTCCCACTTCCAAGTCGGAATATCTATAGCCTGCAATAATCCACCGGGTTTTTGATGCTCAATCTTAACCTACTGACAATTAGGCACTGAGCAACAAACTCTGCTATATCCTTCTTCATTTTGTCCCACCAGTATATTTCCCTGATATCATGATACATTTTTGTCGCTCCTGGATGAATAGAATAGCGAGAATAGTGAGTTTCTCCGATAACCTGTCGACGCAGCCCTGCAACATTAGGAACACATATTCGATCACAATATCTGAGGACTCCGTCTCCTGAAATCTCAAATGGTGTATTCTCCTTCTGAGGGGATGTATCTCTGTAATGAGCTAACACATGATCCTCATACTTGCGTTCCTTCACTTCAGTTACTAAAGAGGATGTTGTCGTATCCTGAATAGTAACTCCAGTATCACCTCAATCCAGTAATCGAACTCCAACACTAGCTAGTTGATAAATCTCATGGGCTATCTCACTCTTCTCTGGCTATAAATATGATAGGTTGTCCATAAATCTATGGCTGAGGGCGTCGGCTACTACATTTGCCTTCCCTGGATGGTATAAAATATCAACATCAGAGTCTTTCAGTAGCTCCAACCATCTCCTCTGACGTAAATTCAATTCCTTTTTCTTGAAGATATACTAAAGGCTCTTATGATCCGTATAGATATCAACATGAATGCCATACAGATAGTGCCTCCATATCTTTAGTGCATGAATAACCACAGCTAACTCTAAATCATGGGTCGGGTAATTCTTCTCGTGCCATAAGAGACAACCTTACCATGTTGCATGAATACACAACCCAGTCCAATGCCCGAAGCATCACAATAGATAACATAACTATCGGTTCCCTCTAGGAGTGTCAGAACCGGTGCTGAAGTCAATCTATCCTTTAATGCCTGGAAACTCCACTCACAAGCATCAGTCCACTGAAACTTAGCTGCCTTCTGAGTCAACTTTGTCAATGGTGCTGAAAGAGAAGAAAATCCCTCTAAAACTTTCCTATAATAACCTGCCAAACCCAGGAAGCTACGAACCTCCGTCGGTGTCATTGGTCTAGGCCAAGTCCTCACTGTCTCAATCTTCTATATATTAACCCAGATACCCTCACCTAAAATAATATGCCCAAGGAAAGCTAAAAAATTCAACCAGAATTCACATTTAGAGAATTTTGCGTACAACTTCCTTTTTTTGTTGAACTCTGAGCACCATACACAAATGATCTGCATGCTCAGCATCTGAACGGGAATAAACCAATATATCATCGATAAATACAATCATGAAGAGATCTAGAAAGGGTCTGAACACACAGTTCATCAAGTACATGAATACTGGTGGGGCATTAGTCAAACCGAATGACATAACACGAAACTCAAAGTTCCCGTATCTTGTCTTGAATGCGGTCTTCGGAATATCTTTCTCTTTAATTCTTACCTGATGGTACCCAGACCTCAAGTCTATCTTCGAGAAATATATGGCACCCTGCAACTGATCAAATAAATTATCAATCCTTGGGAGCAGGTACTTATTCTTGATCTTCGCCTTATTCAACTTCCTATAATCAATACACATCCGCAAGGAACCATCTTTCTTCCTCACAAATAGTACAGGTACTCCCTATGGTTATGTACTTGGTCTGATGAAGCCTTTTTCAAGAAAATCCCTCAGTTGTTCTTTCAACTCTCTCAGCTCTGTAGGTTCCATTCTATAAGGAGGAATAGATATCGGCTGAGTATCTGGTAATATGTCAATAGCAAACTCAATCTCCCGCTCTAGCGGAAGGCCTGGAAGCTCATCGGGAAAAACATCAGGAAATTCATTAACCACAGGGATAGACTGAAGGGTTAGTGACTCTACCTTCACGTCATGTACTCGAACTAAGTGAAAAATATAGCCTTTTCTGATCATCTTCCTTTCCATGAGATGGGAAATAAACCTAACTCTCGGCGATGCAGTATTACCATTCCACTCCAAAAATGGCTCCCCTGGAAACTAGAACCGAACCGTTTTTGATCTACAGTCAACGTTATTATAACAAGAAGCCAACCAATCCATAACCATTATAAAATCAAATTCTACCATATCCAGCTCAATCAGTTCTGCTACTGTAGAACGACTATGAACTACTACTATACAATCTCTATACACCTGCCTAGCTATCACTGGATCCCTAACAGGTGTGGACACCTCAAAAGGTTTAATCAATTCAGGTTCTATCCCAAACTTACTAGCAACCAACGAAGTGACATACAATAAGGTGGAACCTGGATCAATCAATGCATATACATCATAAAAGGAGACTGATAATATACTTGTAACCATATCTATTGACCTACTAATGCATACATGCGGTTCTGAGGACCGCTCGAGCTAGGTGCTCCACCTCTTCCTCTTCCACGACCGATTGGTGTCTGTGAACCTCGCCCAGGGGCACGTACTAATGATGACCAACTAGCTACAGATCCCGTTGGATGAACTATACCTGCACAACCTATCGTCGGACAATCTCTCATAACATTGACTGGATAACCACAAGTATAATAAACATCCAACCCCACAAGGCACTGCAAGGCATGCTGCTTACCACACTAAGCACATCGTGTCAAGGGCGGCCTCATCTGACTCGACTCACCCCTATACTAAGAACTAGAGGCCCTAGAATTCTGATTAGGCCCTGAATATATGGAATGATCAAATTTCCTACCGGCAAACCGAGGGGGTACACTAGTCGACGACTGGGTTGGATACCTCGGGTACTGCTATCTCTGACCACCTCGAAACTCACTAGAAGGGCCTGAAGATCCCTCTCTCTTACTCTGGCCCCTATCATGCTCAAGATCGGCCCTATGCTTCTGCTTACGCTCCTGTACACCGTGAGCGTATGCCTAAATATGAGAAATATCCATACCTACCTGAAGTGAGACCGACATACAGTCATTAAGCGAGTGCAGCTCCAACCCCATCACGAACCAGTGAACCGGATCCTCCATCTTACCTACAATGGTGGGAGCATACCTAGCCAAAGAATCAAACTGAAGGCTGTACTTCCGAACACTCATATTACCTTGCAGAAGGGTCAAAAACCTATCAACTCTGGCTTGTCTAAGCTCTGGTGCCAAATAATGATGAAGAAAAGCCTTTGTAAACTCCTGCCATACTGCTGGAGGGGCATCCTCACCTCTGGATAACTCCCAAGACTCGTACGAATTGACTGCAACATCGCGAAGACTATAGGAACCTAGCTCAACTGACTCAGTCTTAGTGGTCTTCATTACCCTCAAAGTCCTCTGCATCCTATCTATAAATACTTGAGGGTCCTCATTTGGATCTACTACAGTCAATACCAAAGGGTCCAAATTTGTAACACCCCGAAAAATTTCGAAGTACTTAAGTGGTAAGCCCGGTAAATTTTGTAAAGAAAATAATATTTCATGGTGTCGGACTAGACTTACGTGTTTGAGGATTGTAGAAATGCTTTTGGGGTTGAATAATACACCGGAAAGTAAAGAAAAATATTTGGCAGAAAAGTGCATTTCTGCGGTCCATTATGCGACCGCAAAATCGCTCTGCGGACCGCATAATGGCCGCAGAGTGAGGCAGTTAATTGGACCAATTGGAAGCAATTATGCGGTCGACTATGCAACCGCATAACTGTTATGCGGTGCATTATGCGACCACATAACGACCGCATACACAGACAGTTCTTTTGGCTATTTTGTAACCAACTATGCGACCGATATGCGGTCCGCATATCGGTTATGCTATCGCATACCTTGTTCCTGAGCTCCATTTTTGGGTTTTTAAAACCCGACCCTATTTTGTTAAATACACTCTTTGGATCATTTTTGAGCTATTATCTGACATTTTAGAGTGAGAGAGGGTGCCCTAGATTGAGAAGGTGTTCTCCACTTTTGTTCTTCAGTTCTTACTCAAGTTTTGGAAGATTAAGAAGGCAAGCTCACTAGGTTTTCATCCTAGAGGTAAGATTCTACACCCTAAACCCTAATTTCGAAATTATCTAAAAATGGGAAATTAGCAAGATAATTTCTGGGCATGAGAGTTGTTTATTTTACATGCATGTGATATCAAGGGGTGTAGGATGATTGTTGAACTAAGCATGGTAAAGGTTAGGTTGTGGGATGGTGGAATCCTCCATAAAAGGACTTTGAAACCTTAATGCACATCTAGTGTTTGATAAAATGCTCAAATGAGTTAGAACCATAATCATCTTCCTAATTTTGGTTCAATTTGTTATATTTCTAAAATAGATTAAAGTTGCTAAGAATTCCGGAACGTTTTAGAGTTTAAGGATGCTCAATTGAGGTATGTTGGCTAAATTCTTCTTTAAGAGTTGGAATTCTCATTATCCTTGTAAGTTCCGAGATGTTGATTATAAATCGAGTATTCCGATAAGTTTTGTGATGCAAATATATGTTCAATTTGTATTTCAAATGCTCTTATCATATTGCATTATAAATTGAAGATGTGTCCCAAACTATGGATTACGTATCTACATGTTATAATTTCTAGTTAAGATTTATGTGAAAATTATTATGCCAAGTTGTGTAGAGATTGCGATTGTGATACACCTCCACCCGCATACATTGGGGTGAGGCGGCATGACCGCTTTATGTGGGGATTATGGTAAAGAGATTGTGATTGTGATACATCTCCACCCGCATATATATTGGGGTGAGGCGGTGTGACCGCTTTGTGTAGGGATTATGATATTGTGGGACTGCACCTCTACCCGCTTACATTGGGGTGAGGCGGTACGACTGCTTTGTGTATGGTTTGGGTATTGTTGTGGCACCACCACCCGCATACATTGGGGTGAGGCGGTACGACCGCTTTGTGTATGGTTTTGGTATTGTTGTGGCACCACCACCCGCATACAGTGGGGTGAGGCAGCATAGCCGCTTTGTGTTGGTATTGGTATCATTGATGCATTTTCCACCCGCATACATTGGGGTGAGGCGGCAGGGCCGCTTGATTAGAGTTGTTGCATTGTACGTACACCTCTACCTGCATACATCGGGTGAGGCGGCGGGGCCGCTTTGTGTGAAGATGGTTATAGAGGACCTCATCTTAAATCCTATAAATGTTGTTGTTAGCTTTTAATAAGCTTGTTATGGTTGAGACAGTTATATATATTATTCTATTGCCGCACTGGTTCATCATAATTATCTTGTATTCCTAAATTCTTAAATTGGTGTTTAGTTCTCATACTAGTACTATTCGACGGTACTAACGTCCCTTTTGCCGGGGGCACTGCATCTTTTAATGGATGCAGGTGGTTCCACAGCAGGAGACATTGATCAGTGATAGCAGTACACCTTCTTCCCAGCTGACTTGGTGAGCCCCACTTCATCCCGGGGTCATGTATCTTTTGTTCTTTATTTATTATTGTTGAGATATAGCCGGGGCCTTATTGCCGGCATTATCATTATACTCTTCTTTATCTATAGAGGCTCCGTAGACATAGTGTGGATTGTGTATTGGTACTAGGAAAGACAAACTATGCTATGTTGTGGTTGTATTACTTGTCCATTTGAGACTTTAAAAAATGGTGAAACTTATGGTAGGAAATTGTTAACTGCAGCCACGACCACTTTATTATTTAATTAAGAAAAACATATATTCTCTTTATTCATGAATGAGTTTTGGTAGAAGAAATCTAACAGGCTTGCTCGGTCGGGTTCACTCGGTTGAGCGCCGGTCGCGCTCCACGGTTTTGGGGCGTGACAAAATTAATGAAATCACGAAACCTCGCACTGATGGCCCTATCTGTATGACCAATACCTACCTCTTGGAGTCGATCCTGTGTGGCTACTAATCAAGTCAATAGCTGAGTAACATCTCTTATCTCCTGACCGAGTGCATCTGTCTAAGGAGCTGGGTGTACAAGGGCGGGCGTTGGAGCTGTTGACCCTCGGAACTCCTTTGGAGAGGGCGGGGTATGTGAAGTCTGAGATGGAATCTCACTCTGAGACTCTCCCCGAGCCCCAATAACTCGTGCCGCTCGACTAGTAGTCTCATCAGCCACGGACTTGCCATTTTGGGCGGTTGTAGCCTTCTTACGCATCACTGAAGACATAACATATCATTAGGAAAATGAATCCTTATATCACACGATCTAAGATAAGAAGAGAGGATAATATCCTATATTTCATGTAGCCTGCTGTTTATAAATGTGGTCCATAACACACTCATAAACAAGACTCTACTAGACACGGTCAGTAGACAACCCTAGGACAGAACTGTTATGATACCACTTTTATCACGACCCAAACCGATGGGCCATGACGAATGCCAGAGCCTACCTGTCAAACACCACTAAGCAAACGTCTAAGATAAAAACATGAAATAAGTGTAGGTCATGCATAACGTCTGGCAATAAACTACTGAATCATGTGAATACTATACGTGAGAAAACACACCCAAAAGACATATGTACATATATATACGGAATACGGTAGGGCGAGCCGACAAGGCCACATACTATCCAAATATACATGACTATCTATAGACCTCTAATAGACTGCACAAATATATAAAGGATAGGACTGGCACCCTTTATACCCATATATGTATACAAAAATATCATACCAAAACCCAAAAGCTGCTACGGATCAAATGGAGCACACTAACACTTCCTGAGCAAGGATCCTAAGAAGGGCTACCGTCAACCTGTCTAGCTGCACCTGAAGGCATGAAATGCAGGCCCCAGGAAATAGGGGCATCTGTACGAATAATGTACCGAGTATGTAAGGCATGAAAATCAGTACATAAAAGACATAAAAGAAACATGGAGTAAAGGACTCCACATGTAAGTCTAAATAGCTCTGTGAATCCCGAGACATTTATAATGTCATGCATGTGCGTATAAATATCATATCATGCGTAGGTATATGCGTACATAACATCATCAAGCCTCTGTGGGCGAAATCATCAACGTATACCAACTGATCAGGTGGTGGTGCGTATATAATGCCATAACCTTTTCCCATACCCATATACATATAATATACACATATATAAAGTCATCTGATCATGGGTCAATGTACATGTATAAATGAATGCAATGTATAATGAAGTAAGTCAATAAGATCTCTCGGAATATCATAAGATCAATATGCCTTCGGATAAACTTTATCCACTACGTATTTTTCTAAGGTCCATGAACAAACGATATATGTAAGGCCCCGTGAAATGTTTCCTAAAAACCGAGGTTCCTGTGATGTCGGGGTAGGTGTAGAGGCAAGTCTGAAAGTTGAGGAATAAAGAAATTGCATCCGTGAAAGTGCTATGGTGAAACCAACAGGTTGAAGAGGCTACTTGGGAGGCCAAGGAAGAAATGAAGAAAAAATATCCTTATTTGTTTGAATAGCCATGTATTTATTAAGTTGTGTTCTATGAAAATTCTAAGGGTTACCTTCTACGAATTATGTATCTTTTGTACAATTGATGTTAAGGGCGTTTTGTTTCTAGTAATATATTGCTCACGAGGCCACAGTAGGTATGGTTATTGTGTTATATTGCATCATTGGATTATATATATGTTTTGAGAATGTGTTTCTGAGGCTCTCTGACAGGTGAATAGGCCTAGTTACAAGGGAGACTCCGGCAAAATTTTTGGGAATTTAGGGAGTTAGTCAAATTTTAGGCTGATGGTGTGTGGTATGAAAACTGAGTTGCATAAGATGTTAATAGTGAACCTTGGCCCTCATTCGAGGACGAATGATCTTAAGTGGGGGAGGATGTAAGGCCCCGTGAAATGTTTCCTAAAAATCGGGGTTCCGTGATACTGGGGAGTTGAAGGAAAATATTTGGCAAAAATAGGTGTTTCTGCAGCCCATTCTGCAGCCGCATAATCACTGTGCAGGTCGCAGAATGGTCGCAGAGTGAGTCAATTTTCTGGGTCATTTTGATGTCATTTTCGCGGTCCATTATGCGACCGCATAACCGTTTCACGAGCCGCACTCTTGTCGCACAATCAGTCTTGAAGTTTTGCAGAGGGTGGTTCTGCGGCGCATTATGCGACCGCAGAATAGGTCTGCGGGCTGCATAGGGATCGCAGACCCGATTAGTTTCTTTCTAGTTTTGTGCGGCTGATATGCGGACCGCATATCCATTCTGCGGTCACATATGCGACCGCATATCCTGTTCTAAGGCTTCATTTTGGGGGGTTTTAAACCCGACCCTTCTCCGATTAAAACATATACCATAGTCCATTTTGAGCACATTTCTGATATTTATAGAGTGAGAGAGAGTTCTTAGAGTGGGGGAGTAACCTTCAACCTATTATCCACCAATTCTTGCTCAATCATTGAGGATCAACAAAGGAAGTCTTCATCGTGTTATGCCCTAGTTCTTAATTTGCCCTAGTTCTTAATTTGAAAATCTTCTAAAAGGGGGGGCAATTAGCAAGACAATTATTGGGTGTGGTGGTTGTTATCTTGCATGCATGTGTTATCAAAGAATGTGGGAAGGTTGTGAGCTAAAAATGGTAGAGAATGGGTTGCGGAATGATGGAATCCTCCATAAAAGGACCTTGAAACCTTAATGCACACCTAGTGTTTGATAAAATGCTCAAATGAGCTAAAACCATGATCATCCTCCTAATTTTTGGTTCAATTTGTTATATTTCTAAAATAGATTGAAGTTGTTAAGAATTTCGGAATATTTTAGAGTTTAAGGAAGCTAAATTGAGGTATGTTGGCTAAACTCTTCTTTAAGAATTGGAACTCTAATATCCTTATAAGTTCCAAGATATTTATTGCAAGTTGAGTATTCCGAATAAGTTTTGTGACAAAGATATATGCTTAATTTGTGTTTCAAATGCTCTCATGATATTTTATTATAAATTGCAGACGTGTTCCAAAATACGGATTGTGTATCTACGTGTTATGATTCCAAGTCATGATTTATGTGGAAAACTAGTTTTGCCAAATTGTGTAGAGATTGTGATTGGGGTTACACCTCCACCCGCATATATTGGGGTGAGTATGATTTTGGTATTGTTGTTGCACCACCACCCACCCACACACACACACACACACACACACACACACATACATATATATATATATATATATATATATATATATATATATATATATATATATATATATATATATATATTGGGGTGAGGCGGCGTGGCCGCTTTGTGTAGGTATTGGTGTCGTTGATGCATTTCCACCCGCATATATTGGGGTGATGCGGCAGGGCCGCTTTATGCGAAAATGGGTATTGTGTTTACACCTCCACCCATATATATTGGGGTGAGGCGGCATGGCCGCTTTGTGTAGGTATTGATTTTGTTGATTTATTTCCACCCGCATATATTGGGGTGAGGCAGCAGGGCCACTTTGTGCGAAAATGGGTATTGTGTTTACACCTCCACCCGCATACATTGGGGTAAGGCAGCAGGGCCGCTTGAGTAGAGTTTTGGTATTGTGTTTACACCTCCACCCCATACATTGGGGTGAAGCGGCGTGGCCGCTTTGTGTGGAAATAGTTACAGAGGATCTCATCTTGAATTCTATAAATGTTAATGACAGCTCTTAATAAGCTTGCTTTGGTTTAAACGGCTATCTATGCTATTCTATTGTCGCCTTGATCCATCATATTCATACTGTATTTTCGAGTTCTTAAATTGGTGTTTGGTTTTCATACTAGTACTATTCGACATGTACTAACATCCCTTTTGCCGGGGGCACTGCATCTTTAATGGATGCAGGTGGTTCCACAACAGAGGATACTGACCAGTGATAGCAGTGCTCATTCTTCCTAGCTGATTTGGTGAGGCCCATCTCATTCCGGAGTTGTGCATCTTTTGTTTCTTATGTGTTTTGAGGTATAGCTGAAGCCTTATTGCCGGCACTATCATTGTACTCTTTGGTATTTTAGAGGCTCCGTAGACTAAGTGTGGGTTGTGTATGTGTGTTGGAAATGTTAAACAAGTTGTGTTGTGATTAAATCACTTGTCCCACTTTGAACCATGAAGGTGTGTGTGTGTCTGTTTTGAGACTTATTAATGGAGTAACTAATGGTTATGAATTGGTATTGCAGACATGATCACTTTATTGTTTGAATAACGAAAACATATATTCTCTTTATTCATGAATGAGTTGGGTAGAAGGAAATCTAATAGGCTTGCTCGGCCAGGTTCGCTCGGTTGAAAGCCGGTCTCACTCCTCGATTTTGGGGTGTGACAATATAATAATAAGGCACATCGGGAATCAAGAACATAGTCACCCCTAGTGCTTCTATGAATAGAGGCATTTATGAAAGTTGTGTGTTTGCTCGTTTCATTTATATCGTATGGATCATGCCAAAAGGAAGGAAGGGATAGCCTTATACTTTACTACGAAGTAATCTCCAACTTGCTAAGATCCGGAGAAAACCAACGTTATAGTTGCGTAATTGTCGAAGAGACAATCAGGATTGATCCTTGAGTCAACCTCACCTTGAATATTCTAGTAGTAATTTTTTGGTATCATAAAATTTGTTCAAATCTAAGAGCACCGTGAAAAGCTACAGATTCTTGTTATTTATCCCTTACAAAATGAAAGAAAAGGTCATATAATAACCAAGAGTTATTCTCTTGTATTGGACCAATTTAAAGATAAATGTTCATATTATGATAAGATCAAAACACGTGGAAGTAAGGCATACATAGTTGCAATTACTATCTATCATGTTGCAACATTTATTTTCGATTCCTAAACATATGACATGTAGCCCCAACCTCTAATTACATTACACTACTATTATAACCAAGTGTTGTACAAATATTGGACATGTAGAAACATTTGAGCCAAACATATGGCCTTTTACCCACTACTATTAATAAATCATTGATATTTTATAAAATTCTAATTTTTCCAACTTAATATATAGGGTGCATATTTTTGTACTATTGATTCTCAGAGTGATAAAAAGATAACTTTCTTATGAAATGATAATTTCTATTATTATAATAAAGAAAATCCAATTTATAAACTTCCTCATATCATTTGTTTAACTAACACTTATCAAAAATAGCATACTGATAACTTTTGATAATCATATTTATCCAATATTTACATAAAAGAATGCTTCTCTTAAAAGAAAGTACTATATCGAGGCAACATATAACGTTTTCGAAATTCATCAAACTTACGGGGTCTTACATGTATAACATCATATACGACCATAATCCTCTCCAAACTCATATGAAGTTACTACGACTCACCCTAACGCTAAAGTACGAGATATTACATCATTAAATTACTTTATATTCTTTCAAAGAATATCTCATTTCCGATCTTACTTCAGTTAACGTACGACGTACTTTTGCGCACGAAAACATGGGGTGTAACAGTACATATGGAATAGTACTAGTATGTAAAGCTAAATACCCTCTCATGAAATAGAATTCCAATATAAAAAGGGAAAAATCATGAAAAGCAACAAGGAAAAAGCAATGATATCCAAATGCCATGTTAAAACATAAAAAATTTCAAAATAAGAAATTAATAATTTTTGGTTGGGAGATCGTTAGCCTCCCATCATCACACCATACACGAGGTATGGAGTCTGATCACAAACTTGATCGGCTGAGCCATCTCTCCATGAATCAATTTGAATTGACATGGTGTTGCGAATAAAAGGTGATACCAAGAAGGTGGAACCACCATGCGCGCGACATGGCATCCGATCACCACCCGATATGCTAGGTCGTCTCCCCACATATGACATGTGAGTCGACATCAAATCCAAGATCTGCAATAATCTCATCCCAATCAAAGGGAATAATCTAGACACATCAATCTCATCCCAATTAAGGGGAATAATCTCAATCAACTCCTACACTGCCATTTGTAGTTTCAAGTATGGGCTGTTACAACCCACCCTTCCTCGGCTCGCTATTGATACTCCCAAAAATATTTTTGTAAACAAAGGAAAGAGAAATACAAATGCATTCATGTCATAACCGTTCATATCATATATAGCTTCATTAGTACTTTCAACAACTCACAAAATTATTATTTCATTGGCTCTCTTGGCCATACATAGAGTTCTTCTTTCAAGGCACGATGGTCGTACTTCATTTTTGACACTTCCATTTCATTACTTTCAAGGATCATTATCGTAAACACCAACACATAGAGTATTCCTGAAATCATAACTTTAAGTTCATTAGTAATGAAGGCTTTAAACACAATAGATTTCCTTCCAAATAATGGAGCAAAGTGACTGGCAATCGAAGCACAAGTTAAAATCATAAATGAGTGATACACCATTTATCCTTGAAATATTTTTTCCAAAAGGGCAATAGATAGTTTCAACTAATGAGTATGTAAGGACTCAAAACGCATTGGAAATAATGGTGATTTACGATTGAAACATGGATTCAAATCATATGGACTAGTCACAACAACCATATTTGAACATTTTCCCACTAAGGGGAGTATAGTAGGATAGGATCAATTCGAAGGTGACTTGAGCACATAAGAATTTAGGAAAATCAATTTTCGGAATCAATTTGGAAAAGTTGGAATAAGAATTTGGAGCGAACCATATTTAGAACTTATAAGGAACTCATGAATTCCGATTCTAGAAAGGGAGTTTAGCCAACATACCTTGCTTGAGCTTTCCTTAGATTAGTACAACGTCCCAATACTTCTAGCAATTTAATTTATAGGAATATAGGAAAAATCGAATATTAATTAGAAGGATTCTCATGATATAAGTCTCTTGAACATTTCATCAAACACCTACTATGAAAATCGAATGCAAGGCTCTACAATGTTAATCCCTTCCTCCCTCAACCAATTTCAACAAGAAACTACCCGAGATAGTTCAACAACCCCCACATACTACCTCCTATTGGCATATGCATGGCCTATCTCCTACTTCACAACCTACTTGGACCCAAAACAAACTTGCATGGATGATGTAGGACAAGAACTTACCTAGCTAGGTGATGGCCTAGTGAGTGATTCCCTTGAATCTTCAAGATTGGGGCAAGGATTGATGAGTATAATTGCCTGGTCTTCTCCCTCTCTCTCTAAGATTCTCTCTTCTCACTAAAACATCAAATTTTTGCTTTCAAAATGAGCCCCAAATGCTTTTAATCAAAATGGGGTTGGGTTATAAAAATAGAAAATGGATCATTCGAACTCAACTATGCGGTCGCAGAGTGGACCGCAGAACGGGTATGCGGTCCGCATAAGGGACAACAAATTCATCCTTCAAAACTAGGTTGATCGGGTCAGGTCTACGGTCCGCATACCAGTTATGAGGTCGCATAAAGCACCGCAAAAGTCTCCCTCCATAATTGTTTTATGCTGAACATTCCAACACGTTAGCCTACCTCGGCACACGAAACCCCAAATTTTAGGTAAAATTTTATGGGGCCTTACATCCTCCCCCACTTAGGATCATTCATCGTCGAATGAGGAGTAGAGTTCGCCCAAAATACCCAACATAACTCATCTCTTCTTTCACACATCTCAAGTCCCCAAATTTCAACTAACTCCCAAAATTTTCAAAAATTTCGGAAGAATTTCCCCTGTAATTGGGCCTATCCACCTGTTAGAGATTCACCAAACCACTCCTAACAACACATCCACAACTCAACAAAGCATCACAACTCAACAAAGTGTATATATATATATCGATAACACCAATCTCAAAATTACAGGTATTACATTATCAAAAGGGGTATCTTGACATGAACTGTACATATTTAAACCATAACACATAGAACGTACCATTTGAACCACAACCTTTTGGCTATACAAACAAGTGAGAATATTTTCTTTCCACAACATCCTCAGCCTTCAAGGTGACCTCCTCGACTCGTAGATTTCCCCATAGTACTTTGACGGAGTCAATCTCAACTTCCGAACTTGTCTAACAAGGATGACAATTAGGTACCTCTCATAAGCCAATTATCCATTAACTTCACATTAAATAGCCTCCACTGGGATGATAGATAAAGGATCTCCAACTACCTTTTTTGACGTAGACACAGGAAGCACCGGGTGCATGGAGGACAATGATGGGGGACATCATACTCATAGTTTGGCCTATTTCATTCAAGATCACATAAGGCCCTATGTGCACTTCACCTAATTTATCTTTATCAACAATTCACATAATGTCTTCATGGAGAAAATCTTGAGAATCACCCATTCACTTTCTTCAATTCCCAAATTCTTGTGTCGAACATCCGAATTGGACGTTGGCGACCTTCAACCTCCTCCTCCTCCTTATTCTACGATGTGTTTGAATGGATATGACCATAAATTTTCCTACCCGACGTGCTTGATCATGGAATGATACTTCTTCTTTGACATGTTTGAATCTACAACCCTGGCAAGCGTAAATAGCAACGGCGGGGTTCGAGATTGAGATGGAATTGTTCAAGAATCTGTCAATGTGTTGAGCACAGGCATTTCATGAAGTTATACCCTAAGAGGTGTGAAGTTTACTACCAATAGCGCTGATATGGTTAATTATTGTGATTGCATCATTGATTCGACAAATGAGACCTAGAATTAACAAGTACACATTGATAATGTAGGAACCATGTACATGATCCTGAGATCTAAAAGAAGTGAGTCTTATTAGACATGTGAGATATGGGAGGCATGATCGGGAGGATGAAGACATTAGCATCAGTTATTCCTGGAAGACGATGAGTTATGAGAGGGGTAGTAGCAATTGTTTTATTCCATATGTGCTTCATTCGACAATAGTAAGCCTTAAGGAGAAATATCCAAGTATGTGACATAAAATGCCTCCTTGAGTGTAGGGAAATGTCAGTTTAACTCAAAATGAGAGGATTCTTGCACCATGAATGTGATAGAGGTTTCAAAAATACATGAAGTTGCATTACGCTCTTAATAGTATTTGACACAAGGAATATACGCCCCAAGCCTAAGAGGTTGAAAAAGTGGTTGAGCACTTGTGAGGTTATTACTCTGGAAGCTTAACCCTTCCCGACTGTTATCCTATGTGAGGGGACTAGATATATGATAGACTTTTCCTTCAAATTAATATGTTCATGATATGTGCCAAAATCTGAAACATCCACCTAAAGTGGGGAGGGAAAGGTCGCGGTAAGGCTACTTAACTTCAACCATACACGAGTGAAATCATGGATCTAGGATGTCTTAATATTGGGGCGGAATCATGCATGGGTTCGAACATGTTAGCCTACCTCGGCACTACGAAACCCCGAGTTTTAGGTAAATGTTTACGGGGCCTTAAACTTGGAGAAATACTTAGCACCTTGCAACTAATTGAACAAGTCATCTATCCTTGGCAATGTGTATAAATTCTTGATTGTGACCTTGTTGAGCTGTCAATAGTCAATACACATTCTCAGTGACCCATCTTTATTCCTTACAAAGAGAACCGGTGCGCCCCAAGGAGACACACTCGGCCGGATGAAACCCTTCTCTAACAAATCCTTCAACTGCTCCTTTAGTTCCTTCAATAATGTTGGTGCCATCCGGTAGGGTGGAATAGATAGGTTGCATGCTTGGTATCACATCAATCCCAAAATCAATCTCCCTTTCTGGTGGGATCCCAAGGAGCTCATCAGGAAAGTCCTCTGGAAATTCATTCACAATTGGCACAAACTCAAGTGTAGGGGCCTCAACATAAGTGTCCGTGACCCAGACCAAATGGTAAATACAACCTTTGTTAATCATCTTTGCTACCTTAAGGTAAGAAATAAACCTACCCTTTAGCATGACATCATCCCACTTCCACTCAATTACTGACTCATTTGGAAATTCAAACCTAACGGTTCTGGTTCGGCAATCAAGCTTGGCATAACATGAGTGAAGCCAGTCAATACCCATAATCATGTTAAAATCCACCATCACCAATTAAACGAGATCGGCCGTGGTATATCGATAATGAATTGTGACAGTACAATCCCTATAAACCTGCGTAGCCACAATAGACTCACCAACTGGAGTAGATACAGAGAACGACTCATGAAGCTCTTCCGATTCTATCTTGAATTCCATAGCAACATAAGGAGTGATATATTACAAGGTGGAACCAGGATCTATAAGAGTATACACATCAAGAGATTGGATAATCAATATACTTGTGGCAACATCTGGAGAAGTCTCCGAATTCTGGTGACCCCTCATAGCGTAGAACTTGCTAGGTCCTCCCGAACCCTGTGCACCACCCCTGGTTGCACCATGCCCTGCGGTTGCTGGAGTACCTAGAGCTAGAGGAGGTGTCGTGGATGAAGTAGCTGCAGAACTGGCTGGCCGTGCCATACCCCTACTGTCACGACCCAAATCGCAGGGCCGCTATGGGCACCCGGTGCCTTACTCAGCCGAGTACCAACATAACATATCTTTCTTATCATACCATCATGGGTAAATGAGCTAGAAGGGTCTTCATGAGATTACCAGAATAAAACATGAGGGAATACTCGACATAGGATGACCTAACATGATATACAAACTTATAAATGTGACATACATGCCTATAAGGCCGACATGATTATATGTACACTCAAACCATAGGCCGACAAGGCACAAGTATCCATATACATGACATCTATCTACAAGCATTTAAGAGTACATAAACATCATCATGGTCAGGGTAGGGCCTCCCCATATCAATCAATACATGTCCAAATCATACTGACCAAATAGGCAACTCCGGAGCGAGTGGAGTGCACAAACACCTTCCGCTGAGATGATAGCCTAATAGGAAGACTATCATCCTATCTATCGGGACCTAGGGGCATGAAACACATCATTCCCAAGAAAAAGGTATGTCAGTACGGATAACGTACCGAGTATGTATATCATGAAAAGCAATATATAAAAGACATGAAATAAACATGGAGTAAAGGACTCAACATGTAAATCTGAACATGTCTGTGAATCATGAAACATTTATAATGCCATGCATATGTGTATAAATGTCATACCATGCATATGTATATGTGTACATCACATCATCAAGCCTCTGTGGGCATCCCATCATATCATCTCAGCCTCTGCAGGCGAAATCATCAACCTATACCAACTGATCTGGTGGTGGTGTGTATATCACTGTAACCTTTGCCCAGACCCCATATACATATAATATTCGTGCATATAATGCCATCTGGTTAATGTACATGTATAAATGAATGCAATGCATAATGAAGTAAGTCAATAGGATCTCCCGGGATGTCATAAGATCAATATGCCTTCGGTTACTATCATGAAATAAATTTTACCAACTTACGTATTTTCTCAGACCCATGAATAGATAATATAATAATAGGACACATGGGGAATCAAGAACATAGGCACTCCTAGTACTTCTATGAATAGAGTCATTTATGAAAGTTGCCCGTTTGCTCGTTTCGTTTTTATCATATGGATCCTGCCAAAAGGAAAGAAGGGATAGCCTTAACACACCTTAGCTCCGTTGAGTCCTTAATACCTTCCAAGCAATTCTTCAAACAACTCAACTCAATCTACCATAGAATAAGGTGATTCACAATCTACCAACTCAATCTTGAGTTTCCCTTAGGTTACTACAATGTTCCAAAACTTCTAGCGACTTCAATCTATTAGAGACATGAAAAATTGACCCATAACTAGGAAAGGGTTCATGGGTCCAGCTTATTCAGGAATTTCATCAAACACTAGGGGTGAAAATTTTACTATAGGGTCCTTTGATAGTGGTTCTTCACCCCACAACCAATTCCCACATCAGTAGGTCACCCATATATGTTCAACAACCTCCCTACCACATTTATTGGCACATGCATGCACAATTAACCAACTCCTATATTCAAGAACCACATTTCCCTTTACCTATAATCGGCCCAAATTTTGAAATCGAAGGTTAGAGAATAGAACCTTACCTCTTATAATGAGTCCTTTGTGAGTTTTCCCCCTTGAATTCAAAAGGCTTGATCAATGAGTGGAGTGTTGAAGTGATTGAGCTTCACCTTTTCTCTCTAGGTAGTTCTCCCACTCACTAAAATGGCTGATTTTCGCCTTCAGAGTGAGCCCCAATGGGTTTTAATCAAAATAGGGTCGGGTTATAAAAACATAAAATGGACCCTCTGAACTAAACTCTACGGTTGCCGAGTGCACCGCCGAAACAGGTATGCGGTCGGCGAAATGGACTTAAGAATCGTTCTCCAAAATTGGGTTGGTCTGAACACGTCAGTGGTCAATCTGTGGTCCGAATATCCGTTAATACGGTCGCATAACGCACCGCAAAATCTCCCTCCGGAATTTTCTCATGATGGATCTGGGTGTGGCCCTTGAAATGGTTATGCGGTCTCATAATGGACCGCAAAATGACCTTAAAATTTGAGCTTCTCCTGTTCCACTCTATGGAGGATCTGTGGTCCGTGGAGTAGTTTTGCGGTGGCATAATGGGCCGCAATAATGCCATGTTCTTCAAAAAGTATTCCACCAACTCCCCAACGCATTTCATAACCCAAAAAGTTCGTACCGCAGCGAGCTTGAAAATTATCTACAACCTTCAATCACGTGAGCCTACCACGGCACCACAAAACCTTGAATTCTTGGTAAACTTTTACGGGGCCTTACATCCACCCCCGCTTAAGATCACTCGTCCTCGAATGAGGAATAGAGTCCGCCTAAAACACCCAACATGGCTTCTCCCACACACTAGGAATTCCAAATTTGACTAACTCCCCAAACGTTTAAAAATTTTGGCAGACTCTCTCCTGTATTTTGGCCTATCCACCTGCCAGAGAACCCAAGAAACCAATCCCAACAACATATTCATAATCCAATGACTAACATAGCATGAACATAACACCAACCATAACCTCGTAAGCATTACATTAACGAATAGGAGCATCATTACAATAAAACTGTACAAGTTGAACATAATTTATAATGTAAGTTCTTAACATTCTTTCAAAACACAGCTACATAATAAAAAATAATGAGGGTATTTCCTTTTCATCTCTTTCTCGGCCTCCCAGGTGGGCTCTTCAACTTGTTGGTTTTGCCATAGCACTTTCACGGAGGCAATCTCTTTATTCCTCAGCTTTCAAACTTGTCTATAAGGAATGGAAATCGGAATTTCCTCATAAGTCAATTCTTCATTAACCTCAACAGTCTCTACCAGAACGATGAGTGATGGGTCTTCAGCCACCTTCTTCAACATAGACTCATGATTCTCCGGGTGCACTAAAGACATTTTTGGAGGAAGCTCAAGCATGTAAGCCTCCTGTCCAATCCTCTGAATGATTTTGTACGGTCCGATATACCTTTGACTCACTTTCCCTCTCTTCCCAAATCGCACACCTTTCATGGGGGAAACCTTCAAGAATACCCAGCAATCCTCTTGGAACTTCAAATCTCTGCGGCGCACATCTGAGTATGAGTTTTGGCTACTCTGAGCGGTTTTCAACTGTTCCTTAATGATCTTAACCTTCTCCATAGCCTGATGCACGAGATCTGGCCCTATCAATTTTTCTTCCCACCTTCGAACCAACCAATGGGAGATCTACATCTTCAACCATATAAAGCTTCAAACGACGCCATTTCCAACGTGAGCCCACCTCGATACCATAAAACCTCAAATTCTTGGTAAACGTTTATGGGGCCTTATAGGTAAATAAACGTATATCGACTAGAACCTTTTTCCAAACCATCCCTACACAGCTAGTGATGTAAGAAACATGAAGATCTCATAATCACTCACCCAACCAATAAGTCATACCCAACTTCACATGGGCACATACCTCGCAATCTAAACCCAGCAAGCACAACTCGAATATGACTGAATATGGAAAGAGAAACACACGAGAGAACTACCGAAGAAGTTCAACAAATACAACTCTCCATTGGTATCATACTACGAATCCATTCCACAAGGGAGAAACAAAACATATGAACTAATCACAAGGATCTCATCGTAATATAACTCTACCGCAGCACGTAGCCCGGTCCAAACATACCGTCCCACACAAAAACATGAGGATCCCATCCTCAGCCCTAAATCACAAGTAGAATACACATCACACCAACCAAAAACCTTTCACTCACTAAGTTCCACATAACAAAATCATAACATGTAACGGACTTCCAATACCTATAGGGCACCTACTTCACATGTCGTAGACAAGCCATCCAAAAATCATATCAAAACCTACCGTATTAAGTAACAGAAAGTTCAGTCTAGTCTCATAGCTCTCAATAGTGAACAAACAAAATTGATAGACATGGGCTACCACTATAGAATCTCTCAACAGAGGTAAAAACATAAGCAGAGTACAAGAATCACGAAACACACCCATATATAAAGCAAGATAGGAGGAGTCACACAGATAAATAGGACTGGATCAAAATAAGAATGATGCTCCTCTATGACAAACTAAAACAATACTTGTAGCAGCACCATATATTACAGCGGCCTCAGACCTACCACGGATTGCATATCAATGGGTCGAGCCTTCCTTTCTGGGACGCCCTCTACCCGCCTGTCCTCTACCTCTAGTTGGCTCTGCAGGTGGAGTAGCAACTCGGGTGGAGCCCGTAGCCTGAATGCTCTGATGATGTCCACCCCTCATGATTTTGGGAAAATCTCTCATTATGTGCCTAGTATTGCCACAGTCAGAGCAACCCATCTGTGGGTGTGGCTGCTGATGCCATGTTTGTGCCGGATAACTAGAATAACCGATGTAGGAACCTCGTGCTGAAGGTGCACTAAAAGATGACTGCCCCATATGAGTACCCCTTCCTTGACTAGCTGGAGTACCACGAGTAGTCTGAAATGCAGACTGGACTGGCCAGTTGACAGACCCATCACCGTGATGGGTCAGGGCCGAAGAGTAGAATCCACTAAATCCTCTAGGACCTTGAGGCCTCTTGGACTCCCTATCCTCCCTCTCCTAACCCCGAACACACTCTATCCTCCTGGCAATCTCAACAACCTGCTGAAATAGAGTATCAGTCTCTAACTCTAGAGCCATACTGAATCTAAGACGATAACTGAGCCCCGCGGTAAACCTACAGACTCGCTCTCTAACGGTAGAAACCAGAATAGGTGCATGATGGGATAACTCACTGAACATGATGGCATACTCTGACAATGTCATAGTGCCCTGACGCAACTGCTCGGAACTCTCTGCGCCACGCATCCCGGAGAGTCTGGGAAATAAACTCCCTCAACAACATCTCTTAAAATTAAGCCCAAGTGAGTGGGGTTGCATCAGCTGGCCAACTCTCTTCGTAATCATACCACCACCTATACACTGCTCCAGACAGTCGAAATATTGTAAAAGCAACTCTGCTCACCTCCATAATACCCATGGTGCGGTGAATACAGTGGCACTTATCCAGAAAACCCTATCCATCCTTAGTATATGTGCCACTGAAAGTGGGAGGATCATACTTCTTGAAGCTCTCAAGCCTCCTCTGCTCCTACTCTGATGCCTCTGGCCTGATCTCAGGCTGAACCGCGATAACGGGATGTACTAGCACAAAACCAAGAGTATGACCAACATGAGCCTGCTGCTTTTGAGTATGGGCGGCGGGAGTCTAAGCTCTTCCCCTAGTCTGTGAAGTAGCTGGTGCAACTAGATAAATCCCGCCTGAGCCAATGTACCAAACATGCTAAGGAAATAGCTAAAGTCTCCTGAAGCCCAAGGGTAGCAACAGGCGCCTCCGGTTCCTGTCCCCCTACCGGAGCTACTGGTGGCTCCTCGGCTGCTTCTCTGGCAGGTGTTCTAGCTACAACATATGCCCCTCCTCGACCTCTACTCGGCCTCTCGCAGCTCTAGTAGGGTCGTGACAAGTTGGTATCAGAGCTCTAGGTTAATATATTTGAACAGTCAAACCGGCAGAATTTAATATAAATACTTAAATAAAGGTGATACAAGTCTACGCGAAAATAATCATAATAATCCTCCCAATACTAGGTAGTACAGAGTCACGAACTCTAGATGAATACATACAAGTATCTCAATAAAAAATGTAATACTGTTCGGATAGTGAATAAACAGTACAATAAAAAAGAAAAGCACTCCAAGGGACTGCGCCGATCGAACAACTCTATATTGAATCCTCGCGATCGGGAAGCTATCATTGCCTTGGTCCACAGCCTCCAACACCTGGATCTGCATAAAAATATGCAAAAGCGTAGCACGAGTACACCACAATCAATACCCAGTAAGTATCAAGACTAACCTCGGTGGAGTAGTATATCAATTTAAAGCTATTAATGGGAGCAATAAATAGTAAATGGCAACAGGGAATAAACATGTGGTAAAATAGAATGTAACAGAACTCCGTCAAAGTACAAGTGAAACCAAATAAGGAAAAACAAATAACGACCAAATAATCAGGCCGACCTAACAAAATGTTTACCACAGAAACATCCCGAGGTACCACGCCTCATAACTACAAGCCACGAGTCCCAACTAACAAATCATATATACATGGCATCTCGTGCCCACATTATCAATCATAGCCGCAAGCACAATTCACGTGCTAATATCTCAATCCGCCCGGCATGGTCATAGGATTACTATCACAATCCGCCCAGCATGGTCACATGCTCAATATCACCATGAAAGCAGTTATACAAGAATCCATGTGCATGATCAATGAATATCAAGTTTCATACTCCTAAACTGGTATAAATGACATATTACGGTGTATGCATATGAGACTGTACTATTATAGTACAAGTCAACAAGTAATATCAAAGATATCGAGAAGATCATTGGAAACAACACAACAAGTCAAGTAATGTGCATGACGCACCCAGAGAAGAGTCACACCATCACACAAGTATCATCAATAATATTCCCCTTGGCCGTCACATTTTATCCCTGACATACCCACCCTTGTTCTTCCTTATTGACAGTATCATAATAGCCACCCTTATCGCTCATCCCAGACAATAAACACAATAGCCATGTGTATCACTTCGCCCAGAAAAAATATCACAATAGCCACCCGTATCTCTCATTCCGAACAATATATCAATGGCGACCCGTATCACTCCGCATATTCAACAACAGTGAAATGCCACCCTTATGCTCCGCATAGCAACAATCAATCCACACCACAAATCTACATGTGCCAAAATGATAAGGACACGGCATATCAACTCGTACCGCTCGTGCCCTTAGGCCACAACATTCCCAAAACATCAATACCAATGTCACCATAACACATAGCCCACAGCTCAACTACAATATGAATAAGAATCTCAATAACAACAAAATGAAATGGGAAATAACTGAACAATGAAGGACACTCCATAAAATAACAACTTCAACTAAAATGGATAAATAGCTCTCAATAACTTCAACTTCAATTACTTTCTTAAGAATAAATTTAACAATGAAAGATATTACATGTACGTAACCTCAATTAAATACATATAAGAGTAACTCAACAACGAAAGATAGAACATGTTCTAACAACTTCAGTTAAAGCATATAAGGATAAACTTGACAATGAAAGATGTAGAATGTAATAATTACTTCAATTAAGAGATATAAGAGTAAATTAAACAATAGAGGATAGAACATGAAATAATGGCTGCAATCTAAGCATATAAGAATGAATTCAACAACGAAAGATGTAACCAATAATCACAACTTCTAATTAAATGCGTAAAAGTGTCCTAAGAGTCTAAACCGATCAATTTTTCAGATATAAGCCTTGGTACACACTCGTCACCTCATGTACACGTCCTTCACATAATTCAAATAGCGCAATTAGACCAAATCATACGAGATAGTTTTCCCCACACAAAGTTAAGCAAGATACCTAACACAAAGAAGCTAAATCAATACTCTAAAAAGTTCTCCCCGTAGGAAACAACCCCCGAACGACTCGAATCTAGCCAAAGTTACTGAATATCATAAACAAAAAAAATAAGAAACAATTCTGGATAATAAAGCTTCGCTCTTGAACAAGAATAAAAAAGTCAATCCTGGGCCCACATCTCAAAACCCGATAAAACTAATCAAATCTGAACACCCATTCCGATACGTGTCCAACCATACCAAATTCATCCAATTCCAAGTTCAAATCAACCTTCAGATCCTCATTTTATGTTTTAGAAAGTTTTTACTGAAATTCCCAATTTGTCCAATTCAAATCACTAATTAAATGATATAAACAAGGATAGAATCATGAAATATAACCATATCTGAGTCAAGAATACTTACCCCAATTCAAAACGTGAAACTTCCCTCCAAAATCGCCCAAATCCGAGCTCTCTAACTCAAAAAGTGATAAAATAACAAAAGCCCTAGAAATAGAGTACTAAATAGTCTGCCTAGGTATTACACATCGTGATTGCGGAAATACCCACACGATCTCGAAGAACAAATGATGACCAACTGTTGAACTTCTCTTCGCAAACGCGATATACTAGACGTGAACATGGTGACCACTTACCTAGAAACATCATGAACGCGATTGTTCTCTCGCGAATGCGTTGCACAAGTACCTGATGCCCCCTTCCAACTTTCCTTATACGCAATCGCGGTATCCACTTCGCGATCGCGAGGGCCACAGCTCCCCAAGCTTCGCGAACGCGTGATCAACATCACAAACGTGACACACAAATATGCTTACCACCACATTACCCTATGCAAACGTGACTACAAAGACACGATCACGCTGAAGAAAATCAAATAGTAGAACTAGCAATTCAAACATGAGAAAATGGCTCGTAGCCCATCCGAAACGTACCTGAGTCCCCCGGGACCTCATCCAAACACACCAACCAATCCCAAAACATAACGCGGACCTACTCGAGGTATCAAATCACACCAAACAACATTAAAACTATGAATCAGACCTCAATTCAATCCTAATGAACTAATAAACTTTCAACTTCTACAACTTATGTCAAACCAATGACCTCAAATTTTGCATGAAAGTCCCAAATGACACAATGGAACTATACCAACTCCCAAGAACCATAATCCAAACCCGATATTAACATTGGAGAAGTTGTGGAAGGGTTTAAAGTGTACAACAATCCATTAGGGAATTAAATTGTGGAAAATCCCTTATGGTTTGAGAACATCAATGGAGAAGTTGCCATAAATTTTGTGATATTGAGTTAAATGCAGAATATAGTGACTCAAGTATGGAGAAGGATAAGTACTCACAGGTTTCTATCTTTATAATATCTTTATCTTGTTGTGAAGATCCTTGCTTGTAGGTTCATCCCAAGCCACCTCTCAAGGAAATAACGTTTGACCCACACCTTGAGTATGGTATATAAAATGATGAGGTTAAGTTGTTTAGAAAGAGAAAATATGGTATGTTTTCTTGGTACACATATGCTTTTGGTATAGCTAATTATCCTATAGTGTTTAAAGAGAATATGAACTGTATTTTTAGTGCTTGTGTTGGTAATTGAATTTTTCTCTTGGATGATGTTATGATTGGATATTTGAAAGGAGTGTTTGTGCATAAAAGAATAAAATGGGTTAAATGATTGCATGGTCACTACTCTGTGTTATTTTTACTAAGTGCTTGTTGTGTTTTCCTACTTATTATGATTTACATGATATCTGTAGGTCAATGTCAAGATATGGGGTCAAATCTTCCTTAAGAGGGGGAGAATGATACCAACCACAGGAGCTCAATTTCATTGGAGGAGTAAATATTATCAATATCAAGATTCGATGGCGAATAAACTTTGAGAAGGAGAGAATAATAGCAACTATGGAAGCTCAACGTTATTAAAGAACAAGGATGAAGTTTAAAAAGCTTCAAGAAGGCCCATGACAAGATCTCAAATAAAGAAATTTCAAGACAAGTTTAATGGGCTTCAATTGGCAATTAAAAAAGAATCTTATGATAGAAGAAGAGCTCCATCACAAGGAAGATCTTTAGTTCAAGTGTTACAACTATTTGGAGTCCAACATTAATGTCCAAGAGGAGATGGAATGAGGCCCAAATATGCCTCAAAAAAGTGGAATTTTCCTCAGCCCAAATTAGCCCAAAAATAGTTTCTAGAATATATATTTAATAGTTGTTTTAATCTATGTTAACTTGCATTGGTCTATGTGTATGTTGACTACATTCGTCTAAGTGTGGGTAGTCTTCTATGCTTCTGTCATGCCCCAAACCTGAAGAGGCGTGGCCGGCACCCGATGCCACGTACCACTCTGTAACTGTGAACTCTGGAGGGGTAACCCTCAACTTAGGAAGATGAGGCCATATTCTGAATCATTTGAAATAACGTCTCTCACATCTGAGGGGTAAACATATGCAAAAGTTCATATACATAAATGTGCAGGCCGAACTGAGCATGCACACAGGGCTGGCAAGGCCACAATACTAACATACAATTTACACAGGACTCATCTACAAGTCTCTAGAGATAACTGGACTATATCATGGTTGGGACAGGGCCCCGACCTACCCATCAAACCTGTATATATAAAATGGACTTCAAGGTCTAGACCTGGTAACTCTGAAGAAGTGGAGCTTACCAACCAAGCTGATGTTTGACTCTGTCTACTAAGAAGATCTTTCTAGCTATCTAGCAGGCCCTGCAGGCATGAAATATAGCGTCCCCATCTAAAGGGACGTCAGTACGAAATAATGTATCGAGTATGTAAGGCAATAGTATAACCGAAATCTGGAACTGAAATGATAATATAATAACTGAAAGTAACTAGGAGTCAAAGATGATCTGAAGATATGCTTACCTGTTGATACTGACTAAACTTTCTCAATATAGTAAGTAAAATAGATGTCCGGCCCCATAAGGCTCGGTACGTATAACTGTTTGCTATAGTAGGCTCGCTCATAGGCGCTTGGCCATACTAGGCTTTGTATCTAGGCCATTCAGAGCTCGCTCATAGGTGCTCGGCCATGGTAGGCTCGGTATATATCCTACCATATGATTAGAGGTTTCCCAATAGGTGCTTGCCCACCGATTATAGCTCGATGGTGGTGAAAATACTGTAGTACTGCCAAATAGGGGCCTGCCTTCCGATTATAGCTCGATAGTGGTGAAAATACTATAATATTGTATATACATATAGACCCTCTACTCTCTTGACTGGAAGAAGACAATACTTAATTGAATATTAAGTCCTGATAAGGGAGAATACTGTAACTTATGACACTAAGATAATGTACATAAATTAAGGAGTATGATATGTCTCGTTATCAAACACATGTAGTTACGAGATCATGCCAAAATGAAGGAAGGGTTTAGCCTTAACATAGCTTAACCCCGTTGAATTCTTAATACCTTCCAAGCAACTCTTCAAACAACTCAACTCAATCTACCATAGCATAAGGATATTCAAAATTATTGCTGAGTAAAGGCTAAGTTCGTAACTTAATCTAGTAGCTCATTTATGTAAATTCGGCAGCATCTCCCCTGTAACAAGGGCCTTCTCCAATACCATATAACAACAACAACAACTAGAGTAATCCAGCAACATATATCTATCAATAACAAGACACCATATAACAACAACAAGTCACAACTTCTTCACGACGAGTGGCAAGCTTTGATTGGAACCCGTATACTCCATATCACCCCTTATAGACTTCTCACATGAACTTAACAATATCATTAACATTGTCACGACTCAAACCGACGGGCCGCGACGGGCACCTGGTGCCTTACTCAACCGAGTACCAACGTAACATATATTTCTTATCGTACTATCATTGGAAAATGGTCCAAACGGGCCATCATGGGCTAACCAAAATAAACATAAGGGAATACTCAATATAGGACGACCCAACCTGATATAAAAACTTATACATGTGACATACGGGCCTATAAGGCCAAAATGATCACTCGTACACTGAACATAGGCCTACAAGGCTATACTATCTTTCATATACATGACATATGTCTACAAGCCTATAAGAGTAGATCAATACCATAAAGGTTGGGACAAGGCCCCATCATACTAATCCATACACATCCAAATCATACTGACCAAATAAGCAACTTCGGAGCAAATGGAGCGTACCAACATCTTTCGCTGTGATGATAGCCTACTTGGAGGACTCTCGACCTGTCTATCGGGACCCACGGGCATGAAACACAGCATCCTCAGGCAAAAGGGACGTTAGTACAAATAATGTACCGAGTATGTAAGTAATAAAAATCAGTAAATAATAGACATGAGAGACAAATGGAGTAAAAGACTCAACATGTATGTCTGAATAGCTCTGTGAATAATTTAATATTATAATATCATGCATATGCATATAAATGTCTTACCATGCATAGGTATATGCGTTCATAACATCATCTAGCCTCTGAGGGCATCCCATCATATCATCTCGGCCACTGTGGGCAAATCATCAATGTATACCAGTTGATCAGGTGCTGGTGCGAATATAATGCCATAACCTTTTTCCATATCCCATATATATATAATATACATGTATACGCGTATATATCGCCATCTGACCATGGGTTAATGTACATGAATAAATGAATGCAATGCATGAGAAGTACATCATTAAAATCTCTTGAAACGTCATAAGACCATTATGCCTCTAATTAATATCAGAAAATAAACTTTATCAACTTACGTATTTTCTGAGACCCATGAACAAACGATAGAATAATAAGACATATGGGAAATCAAGAACATAGGAACCTCTAGTATTTCTATGAATAGAGTCATTTATGGAAATTATGCATTTGCTCATTTCGTTTGTATTATATGGATCATGCAAAAAGAAAAGAAGGGATAGCCTTAACATACCGGAGTAGATTCTCTTAACAACCACTCTAACACACGTCTTTTGCGAAAACACGTAATGGGGTATCGATGTAGGGAAAAATCCATATGATATTCTTGAGAAAGATTATACCGGACTCCCTTAGAATTGCAAATCATGTTGCTATTGCATAGTATAACTTTATATGAATTCCTTTGCTGAAGATCGTTACTTGTGAATTTGATATAAGGTGAATTCTTCCTTTGCGAATCCGAGAAATCCCGTTGCTCTCTTTGTGAATTAAAGGTCTTATACCTTAGTGAAGTAAAGAGATCCTTGAAATTGTGAGCTTCATCTGTAAGCTTAGCAAGCTTATGTATTTTTCCTCTTAACTTATGTATAATAATCTCTTATCTTTGAGATTTTTAGGCCCCCCACATATGTGATGACTAAGACACCAATCTCTCTTAATGTGCGATCTTGATTTATGAAATAAGACGCGTATTTTGTGATTTGATCAAGACTTGTGGGATGCCATGTTAAGGGGTGATGCCCCCCCCCCCCCCAAAATAATCTTATCCACCAAATATCTTATTTAATTAGGTAATAGCCCATTACCCAATAATTAACCAATTAACCACATAATTAAGAATTATCTCAAATAGCAACAACAACAACAACAACCCAGTAAAATCCCACTAATGGGGTCTGGGGAGGGTAGTGTGTACGCAGACCTTACCCCTACCCCAAAGGAGTAGAGAGGCTGTTTCCGAAAGACCCTCGACTCAAGAAAATAAAAAGACAAAAGGACAAAAGGAGACAATATTAGTATCACCACACTAATTAAGAATTATCTCAAATTACTTAAAATACTACTCACATTTACCACACTTTATACACCCTACTATCATGGTCATGTGGTACCTTGTATGTCACTAGTCCATAAATACGGGGTATTATAGCTTGGACCGTATTTTATCTCAAAATGTCAAACTTCACCGAAACTCATTTTCTTCGATTATTTTATTGTCCAACCTTCACGGCACTAACTTATCGCCTGTTATAACTAGCATAAATGCTTATAACCTCAAAATAATCTCATTCCCGAGCTTACGTCAATTATCTTACGACATAACTTTAATGTACGAAAATGCGTGATGTAACATCTCATTTTCGAGCTTTCATCAATTTACTTATGGCATACTTTCACGTATGAAAATATGGAATGTAAAATCATTCCCCCCTTTGGAATATTCATCCTCGAATGTTGACTGATGCACTTATCATTATCATAACCTATAGTTCTTGGGAATACTTTAGTACTCTTCTTGCCATCTAGGCAATTATTCTGTGAATAAATCCAAAGGCCAGGGCATTCCCCCCTTTAGGCCTCTTTCTCACACCACGACTTGTGGTCGGAATCCTTCCAATCTCGTAAGTGTTGCTACCTTCTGTCACGTAGACTGTACGACTCTAACCTTGTAAGTGCGCCTATGCGACTCTTCTGTCCTTTTTCCTCTGGCTTTTAGCCAATCTCTAGGCCTCACTTTGTAAACATATACAGAGCTTGATAAGATGTCCCTTTGGGCATCTATGGGTATACTGAAGTTCTTCTCTCGGTACTTTGTCAAGCTTATGAATATTGCTATATCTTATTTCATAGACCCAGTTATCCATTTGTATGACTTTACTGCATCTAGGTAGGTCATACTATACCTCTATAACTGTCTTTCATAGCATCCCAATGTGATTTTCCTTACGTGGATATTTTAATCCTTATAATTCTTGAAATCCCCCTTTTTTCTTCAAATCATTACTCAATCGAAGGCCCAAACGTCATCCTTTATTTATCGCAATTACACCCTTATTCTACTACCAGGGCAGCATTCCATCTCTTCCAAATGCTATTAGTCTTAGACTCCTTTGAGTTCATTCAGGCTTATACTGAGCTTTCTATAACTTAGAGAGACAATTAGCTCTCTTATTTTCATGGGCTTAATCCCGAGAACTTATCCATTCTCGTCACCTTTTCTTATCCTTACTCCTGTCTTCCTAAAACCTTGTCGCTCTACCATACTTTAGCTTGAGACCTACACATATCTATTTATACTACTTGCAACCTTCCTTCAACTTGCTTGCACCATAGATTTCCTTATGTTATTCTGGAACATGAAGCGAGACATCACCTCGTCACTAGCTCTCTTTTACTCTCTTGAATAGGCCTCTCGATACCTAGAAACCATAGGCTGGAAGATATGCCACTGACGACGCCACTACCATTCTTGGATACTGAATCCCAGTGCTCTGCAGTATAGATTATTTGCAACATTTTGCATTTGAGTATCTCGTACGTTGTTCATCTTTACCTTACTTACCTTAAAATCTCGCATCACATCTTCTATCTCTTTCATGACCTCCTTTTCACATAATTATAATTTACATCCACAACTTGAAGCTCTATTATAACACATGCACCTCTAGTGCATACACAATCCGGTGGAAGCTTCACACTGACTTCTTATAAGGCTAGTACTCTTCTAACTGGCTTTACCATAGAGCCGTTATAGAATATGGCTATTGTACTATCTCTCTTGTACCTCTGATATTAAAAGTGATTCTTCTATGTTCTCAATCACGACTCCTGTAATTTTTCGGGTCCAATAATCAGACTCATGATTTACTTAGTTGATTAAACTCTTTAGTTTCCTCTTCCTTCTGATCAGCCTTCATGTAGGCTTAAGCTATCTTCCGATCTGCGGCTCCTAGTATTAGTTATTACTTTAGCCTTTCATGGACGCTATGGAATATCCATGATACAATCTTCTAGCGATTCAATCCTTTGTCTATGACCTGGCCACTTTTAACTTATACCGGAGTTTTCTACGGCTGTATGATTGTCAACATATATGCTGCATGGATACTACTCCGAAAACTTAAGTGCATTCATAGCGTAACTAACTTTGGATCATTGATATAAATTAATTTCTTTCGTCCCTTCTCAGCTTTCTTTAAACATAAGCAATTACTTTTCCTGGTCTTTCTATCATTTGTTGCATGAATACTTGACTTATCTTAGTGCCCACATAAATCGGAATTCCATACAACCCATATGATCTTGAATATCACCTTTTGATTTTTTCTTCTTCTCGTTCATTAGCCACGATAGGTGCCACTTTCTTATGGGGTACATACAATGTTGTTGTGAGACTGTTGTTACAAGACCATTTCCTCTTTAGGTCATTGTGCTTAGGTTGAAGCCTTCTTCCTTATTTCCTCAGCTAGTCTTTTGTTGTAGTACATAGGGAAGACCCTCTGACTCTTGTAAAGCTGCGAGCTTATTAAATCGTATACCCAATAAATTTTTTGATGTTCGTACTCACTTATAATTATCCTTAGTTACTTATTTCCACGCCTTTCACTTTTATTTCTGTAATACTCATATGGTACCTTTAACTACCCCAACTCCTATCTGAATATATCTCTAGGATCACGATGTCATATCTGCGAGACTGAATTCCCCATGTTGGGGTTCACTATGTTCATCTTGCGCAATTTGTTGATTTGTCTGTATCCTCTTGTCTAGCCATAACTAGACTCTTCCTGGATCAACTACTAACTACTCGTTGGCCCATTCTCATATCACTTTTCCGCGTAATTTTTCTTGGGTTATTTCCTTTGTCTTAACTTACGTCTCGCACTAGCTCCTTCTCTATCAATAACATCTCGGGCAGGAACCATTACTTTCTCTCCTTGACGTCGTATTTGCATAATGTTCTATAATCATAGCATATTTGTAGGATTTGGATAAGTGCAATCTCATTCCTTTCTCATTTTTATCGCATTCTTCCTTTACTATTCCATAGTTACTAAAACCACTTAATTCTGATTTAATGACACATCACTCCATATTCCCCCCTTTAGGGGAGTACTTAAGATTTAGCGCTACGATGATCTACCCATAGATGTTTTGCCTCTTTATCTTTGGCATCTTTTCACATCATCGATGACACTTACTTGCCTTGCGATAATCCTTCTGTACCAAGGATAATAAAATTCCTTACTCACGAGGGAGACACCTAGTGTAACTGGCACACACAGTCCCTTACGCTTAACTTTGCTCACATTGCTTGCTTTATGGAAGCATCTGCCTGAATGACCTTTAAGGGTTATTCTTCTGTCATCCATTCTATTATTGCCAGAATCCAATCTCTGAATCTCCCATGATGCCGACTATTATCAAATCACTCAGTCCTTAATTCATGTTTAGTTTATCTTGTTCACCAGTCCATACTGATTTCTGCTACTCTGGGGTCTAACTTTTCCTTCTGGTAGTCGCGTTGGAGTCACAAAGTATTTCTCGAAATGAGGATATGACTTTATGGCCTCTTTTGTTGTCTCAATGCCCGTCACCTCTCATCTTTTCCTTCACTTGACCATAGACTCTGTAATACTGTCATCTTTTTGATCTACCGTTGTCCATATATCACATCTTACTCATAATGCTTCATTAACTCTCTTCTTATTTCCCGCTAACATTTATGTCTATCACTTTATTCTGAAAACTCGAACAAGACATTCTTTTGCTTTTAGTTCCCCTTGCTCCATCTACTGGCTATTCGGGTTGCCTAACATTCTTTCTCTAATAGGGACGGGAGCCACACTAAGATAATAATTATCCCTTCAAGGCTTCCAGTGCCTATCTCTGTAGTACTCATATCTAGCTGTACTATTTTAGAGTGCTACAAGGAGATCTATTAGAAGATTTGCAATATCCTTCGGAAATGTTAGGTAACGTAACAATCCATCCACCATTTTGGGTTACCCTAACCCCAGCTAGATCTTGATATCCTGCCTTCTTTTATACTACTTCAGTTTGCTCCCCATAGGGCATAAATGAGATGGGTGTGGCCAATTGTACATACCTCTTGTTATTGTTGAAGGTAACTCAAAAGGCTTATATTCCTCAGCCTGAATTGTAAATACTGATAATCTTCATTAACTGGGCGCCTCGCACCCTTCTTTATCTTGCTTCTTTTACTTGTTCAAACTTGTATCCATCTTCTGAATTTCTCATTGCCTTTCACCATAGGGGTGGATAGATATTCTTGCCTTAAGGCCCCTTCTAAAGAGGCTTACACGTCTTAGTGACATGATCTACTAAAGTCCTTACATTTAATCATCATAAGCATCATAAAAAATAGAGTTCCTCTCACTCAACTCTTCCATAGCCACATTTAATCTCTTACCAACTGTCTTTCTGGATGTAGGTATCATTGTATTACGAACAAAATAGAATTTAAGATTTTGAATTATTACAAGTGAGCTCTACCACATGATCTAGAGTAAGAGGAAAGATTGACAGTCCTAAATGCCCTGTAGCCTCCTACTTATAAGTGTGGTGCACAACACACCCGTAAATAAGACTCTACTAGACACGTCTTGTAGACTCCCTAGGACAGAACTGCTCTGACTATTGTCACGACCCAAACTGATAGGTCGTGACGGGCACCCGGTGCCTTACTCAACCGAGTACCAACGTAACAGATCTTTCTTATCTTACTATCATTCGCAAATGGGCCAAACGGGCCATCATGGGCTAACCAGAATAAACATAAGGGAATACTCAATATAGGACGACCCAACCTGATATAAAAACTTATACATGTGACATACGGGCCTATAGGGCCAAAATGATCACTCGTACACTGAATATAGGCCGACAAGGCCATACTATCTTTTATATACATGACATATGTCTACAAGCCTCTAAGAGTAGATCAATACCATAAAGGTCGGGACAAGGCCCCGCCATACTAATCCATACATGTCCAAATCATACTGACCAAATAAGCAACTGCGGAGCAAATGGAGCGCACCAACATCTTCCGCTGAGATGATAGCTTACTTGGAGGACTCTCGACCTGTCTATCAAGACCTGTGGGCATTAAACGCAGCGTCCCCAGGCAAAAGGGATGTCAGTATAAATAATGTACCGAGTATGTAAGGAATAAAAATCAGTAAATAATAGACATGAGAGAAACATGGAGTAAAAGACTCAACATGTATGTCTGAATAGCTCTGTGAATAATTTAATATTATAATTTCATGAATATATGTATAAATATCATACCATGCATAGGTATATGCATTCATAACATCATCAAGCCTCTAAGGGCATCCCATTATATCATCTCGGTCACTGTGGGCAAATCATCAACGTATACCAGCTGATCAGGTGGTGGTGCATATATAACGCCATAACCATTTCCCATATCCCATATATATATATATATATAATATACATATATACGCGTATATGACGCCATCTGGTCATGGGTCGGTACATGAATAAATGAATGCAATGCATGAGAAGTACGACATTAAAATCTCTCAAAATATCATAAGACCATTATGCCTCTGATTAATATCAGAAAATAAAATTTATCAACTTACGTATTTTCTGAAACCCATGAATAGACGATAGAATAATAAGATATATGGGAAATAAAGAACATAGGAACCTCTAGTATTTCTATGAATAGAGTCATTTATGGAAATTATGTATTTGCTCGTTTCGTTTGTATCGTATGTATCATGCCAAAAGGAAAGAAGGGATAGCCTTAACATACCTCAGCCGATTCTATTAACAACCCCTCTAATACACGTCTTTTGCGAAAACACGTAACGGCAGATCGAAGTAGGAAAAAATTCATATGATGTTCTTGAGAAAGATTATACCGGGCTCCCTTAGAATTGCAAATTCCGTTGCTATTGCATAGTATAACTTTGTATGAATTCCTTTGCTGAAGATCGTTACTTGTGAATTTGATATAAGGTGAATTCTTCCTTTGCAAATCCAATAGCTCCCGTTGCTCTCTTTGTGAATTAAAGGTCTTATACCTTAGTGAAGTAAAGAGATCCTTGAAATTGTGAGCTTCATCCGTAAGCGTAGCAAGCTTATCTATTTTTCCTCTTAACTTATGTATAATAATCTCTTATCTTTGAGATTTGTGGGCCCCCACATATGTGATGACTAATCCACCAATCTCCCTTAATGTGCCATCTTTATTTATGAAATAAGACTCATATTTTTGTGATTTGATCAAGACTTGTGGGCTGCCACGTTAAGGGGTGATGCCCCCCCCCCCCCCCAATCTTATCCACCAAATATTTTAATTAATTAGGTAATATTCCATTACCTAATAATTAACTAATTACCGACATAATTAAAACTTATCTCAAATTACTTAAAATACTACTCACATTTAATACACTTTATACACCTTACTATCATGGTCATGTGGTACCTTGTATGGCAGTAGTCCATAAATACGGGGTATTATAGCTTGGACCGTATTTTATCTCAAAATATCAAACTTCGTCGAAACTCATTTTCTTCGATTCGTTTACCCTCCAACCTTCACGGCACTGACTTATCGCCTGTTATAACTAACGTAAATGCTTATAACCTCAAAATAATCTTATTCCTGAGCTTACGTCGATTATCTTATGACCTAACTTTAACGTACAAAAATGCGGGATGTAACATCTCATTTTCGAGCTTTCATCAATTTACTTATGCCATACTTTCACGTACGAAAATATGGGGTGTAACAAACATGATAATAAAATCATTCATCAATTATTCCAGCCTTATATCATATATTTATAACAAAGAAAACAATCCACAAATCCAAGTATCCTCAATTAGCAACTTATTCACTAGTTCCTGTCTAGTCCATCCATTTAATTTAATCAACATCAAGATAACCTTAATCACATGCAAGAACACAATATAATTACCTCCTACAGTAGCTTCAAGTCAAAATCCAAGTTATATTAAGCTTACAACAGCCCTCAATGGACATACAACACCATAGAAGCGACTTAAGCTAATCTTCACTTCCAATCTCAAGTTTCATATGTTTCTTTCATCACATAACTTGATAAACATATGGACATGCATAAAAACAGAAACTATATAATAATCAAGTTATTTACCCCAATTTACATCCATAACAGCACACACACACACACACACACACACACACACACATATATATATATATATATATATATATATATATATATATATAGAGCCTTAAAATAACCCAACAAAAGATAATAATGTTTCTTCCCCTTTCAAGTGCTATCTTGTAATCATTCACTCCAACACCACAAAAAATATGTAATTAACCTTAAACACCATCAAAAGGATGTTAAACATACTTTAGGCAGTAGATAACACTTGAACCCTAAGCTTAACTTAGCTCACCATCATCCTTATTCACATCACAACACCATAGAGGGGTTATTCTTCACTTTTGGCTAACTTTGATGTTGGATTATGGTCTATTTTTTTGGAATTTATTTGGGGCCTTAGGGGAACTGTTTGGGAGGGGGGGGTTGGAGAGTGTGAGGATGGAAGGAGGTCGAAAAATGAGCAAAGCTCATACCAAAAACGAGATAAAAATAGGTGAAGGTCGGCCACCGATCAAGTGGGTCCCATAGGGGCTGCTTGCGCGGTCTTGCGCTCCGATGTCGTATCAATGAACGGTTTAATGCATTAGAAACTGGAGTCGTAGATCTTAAACTTGATATGTGTATAATCCTGTAATTCCAAGTTTATTAGGAGAAAAGCTCTGCTACATTTGACCTAATTTTAAGGACATTATGAATGTACCTTGTGATGACCTTTGCCAGCCTTTGTTCCACAATTCGCTTAACTTCAAAACGTAACACGCGACTATCATATGACTAATGTAACTCATAACATAACCTCCTTATCGTGTTAAGAACCCTTGTCTCACCCCAAAGTATGTTACATTTCGCACCTTCGTACGTTAAATATTCGCCGTAAGTTGATCAACGTAAGCTCGAGAATGAGATTAATTTTGAGGATATAGGTAATTATGTTATTTATAACAGGCGATAAGTATGTTCCGTGAAGGTTAGAGGGTAAACAAATTGAAGAAAATGAGTTTCGTTGAAGTTTGACAATTTAGGATAAAATACGGTCCAAGCTATAATACCCTGTATTTATGGACTAGTGCCATACAATGTACTACATGATCATGATAGTAAGGTGTATAAAGTATGTTAAAGGTGATTAGTATTTTATGTAATTTGAGATAATTCCTAATTATGTTGGTAATGGGTTAATTATTGATTTTAATGGGAAGTTAACTAATTAATTAGACCTCCCAACGTGGCATCAAGTTGGATTGCTAATCAAGCCTAATAGTGACTAGGTAAATTAGGTAGCTTGGTGGCATAGTTAGAGGATTCTTTGGCAAAGTAATCACATAAAGTGGGGCCCACACCCACTTTGATAAAGACAATTAAAGTAAGATGTATAGGCTTGCTAGCTACAGATGGAAAGTATCAAAAAGAAATCATATGAACCTTTATAGTGCTACAGCAGCGTAAGATGCAATTTTAAGGGAGAACGGTACAATCTTTCTCAAGAATATCATACGGATTTTTTCCTACTTCGATCCGCCGTTACGTGTTTTTCGCAAAAGTCGTGGGTTAGAGAGATTGTTAAGAGAATCGGCTCAGGTATATTAAGGCTATCCCTTCTTTCATTTTGGCATGATCCATACGATACAAACGAAACGAGCAAACGCACAACTTTCATAAATGCCTCTATTCATAGAAGCACTAGGGTGCCTATTTTGTTGATTCCCCATGTGTCTTATTATTATATCATCTATTCATGGGTTTTTTAAAATACGTAAGTTGATAAAGTTATTTCGTGATATTACCCGAAGGCATATTGATCGTATGACATCCCAAGAGATCTTATTGACTTACTTCATTATGCATTGCATTTATTTATACATGTATATTGAAACATGACCAGATGACGTTATATACCCGTATATATATATATATATATATATATATATATATATATATATATATATATATATATATATATATATATATATATATATATATGGGGTATGGAGAAAGGTTACGGCATTATATACGCACTACCACCTGATTAGTTGGTATACATTGATGATTTTGCCCACTGAGGCCGAGATGATATGATGGGATGCCCTCAGAGGCTTGATGATTTTATGTACGCATATACCTATGCATGATACGACATTCATACTCACATGCATGACATTATAAATATTTCAGGGTTTACAAAGTTATCTAGACTTACAGGAGGATTCCTTTACTCCATATTTATTTTATGTCTTCTATGTACTGATTTTTATGCCTTACATACTCGGTACATTATTCATACTGACGCCTCTATTTCCTGGGGCCTACGTTTCATGCCCGTAGGTGCAGGTAGACAGGTTAACGGTCCCCCTTCTTAGGATCCTTGTTCAGTGAGAGTTGGTGTGCTCCATTTGACCCGGAGCTTCTTTTGAGTTTTGGTACGATATGTTTGTATACATATATGGGTATGACGGGCCCCAGTCTCATCCAGTATACAGTTGTACACTCTATTAGAGGTCTGCAGACAGTCATGTATAGTCGGATAGTATGTGGCCTTGTCGGCTCGCCCTACCATATTCCATATATATACGTACATATGTCTTTTGGGCACGTTTTCTCGTGTATGTTATTCACATAATTCAGTAGTTTACTGCCAGACGTTAGGCATGTCCTACACCTTTTTCATGTTTTATCTTAGACGTATGCTTAGGGGTATTCGACAGGTAGGCTCGGGCACTCGTCATGGCCTATCGGTTTAGGTAGTGACAAAAGTGGTATCAGAGCAGTTCTGTTCTAGGGTTGTCTACAGACCCTGTCTAGTAGAGTTGTTTATGAGTGTGTTGTGCACCACATTTATAAACAAGAGGCTATAGGACGTATAGGATGTTATCCTCCCTTCTTATCTTAGATTGTGCGATATAAGAATTCACGTTCCTAACAATGTGTTATGTTTTCAGCGATGCCTAAGTAGGCTACAGCCGCCCAGAAGGGCAAATCCGTGGCTGATGAGACTACTAGTCGAGCACCACGAGTTACCAGGGCTCAGGGAGAGTCTCATAGTGAGATTCCATCTCAGACTTCACATACCCCGCCCTCTCCAGAGGAGCTCTGAGGGGCATCAACTCCAGCGCCTGCCCTTGTGCACCCAGCTCCTCAGCCAGAGGCACCGGGGCAGGAGATGAGAGATGTTATTCAGCTATTGACTCGATTAGTAGCCGCACAATCTCGGTGTCAGGAGGTAGGTATTCGTCATGCAGACAGGGCCATCAATGAGAGGGTTCGTGATTTCATTAATTTGGATACTCCGGTATTCACTGGAGCATATCCAAATAAGGACCCTCGGGTATTTATCGATAGGATACAGAGGAATTTGAGGGTGATGAAGGTGAATGAGACTAAGTCAGTTAAGCTAGCTTCCTATAGACTCCAGGATGTTGCAGATAATTGGTACGAGTCTTGGGAGTTGTCTAAATGTGAGGATGCTCCTCTAGCGGTATGTCATGAGTTTATAGAGGCTTTTTTTTCGTCATTATTTGCCACCAGAGCTTAGACAGGCCAGAGTTGATAGGTTCTTAACCCTTCGGCAGGGTAATATGAGTGTTCGAGAGTACAACCTTCAGTTTGATTGTTTGGCTAGGTATGCTCCCACTATTGTAGCTAAGATGGAGGATCGGGTTCACAGGTTCGTGATAGGGTTGGAGTCGCACATGCTTAACGACTGTATGTCGGTTTCACTCCATCCAGGCATGGATATTTCTCGTATTCAGGCATATGCACAGGGTGTAGAGGAGCGTAAGCAAAAGCAAAGGGCCGATCGTGAGCATGATAGGGGCCAGAGTAAGAGAGCGAGATCTTCGGGTTCTTTTTATGTGTTTTGAGGTGGTCAGAGAAAACAATACCTGAGGTATCCAGCCCAATCATCGGCTAGCACACCCCCTCGGTTCGCCAATAAAAGATTTGATCGTTCTACATATTTAGGGCCTAGTCAGAATTCCAGGGCCTTTAGTTCTCAATATAGGGGTGAGTCAAGTCAGATGAGGCCGCCCTTTCCATGATGTGCTTAGTGTGGTAAGCAGCATGTCGGGCGGTGCCTTATGGGGTTGGGTGTTTGTTATACTTGTGATTATCCAGGCCACATTATGAGAGATTATCCGACGAGAGGTGGTGCAAGCATAGTTCAGCCAGCATGATCTGTAGCTGGTTCGTCATCATCAGTACGCCCCCCGGGCAAGGTTCACAAGCACCAATGGGTCGTGGTAGAGGCAGAGGTAGAGCATCTAGCTCGAGCGGTCCTCAGAACTGCATTTATGTATTAGCAGGTCGACAAGATCAGGAGTCGTCACCTAATGTTGTTACATGTATATTATCAGTCTCCTCATATGATGTGTATGCATTGATTGATCCAGGTACCACCTTATCGTATGTCACTCTGTTGGTTGGTAGTAAGTTTGGGATAGAACCTGAGTTGATTAAACGTGTTGAGGTGTCCACACCTATTGGGGATCCAGTGATAGCTAGACGGGTATATAGCGACTGTATAGTAGTAGTTCATAGTCGTTCTACAGTAGCTGACCTGATTGAGTTAGATATGGTAGAATTTGATGTTATAGTGGGTATGGATTGGTTGGCTTCTTGTTATGCTAACATTGATTGTAGATCAAAGATGGTTCGGTTCCATTTCCAAGGGAGCCTGTTTTTAAGTAAAAAGGTAACACAACATCGCCGAGAGGTAGGTTTATTTCCTATCTAAAGGCAGGAAAAGTGATTAGAAAGGGCTATATTTATCACTTAGTTCGGGTTCAGTATGTGAAAGTAGAGTCACCAACCGTTCAGTCTATCCCTGTGGTTAATGAGTTTTCTGATGTTTTTCCCGATGAGCTTCCGGGTCTTTCTCTAGAGCGAGAGATTGAGTTTGGTGTCGACATATTACCAGATACTCAGTCGATATCTATTCCTCCATATAGAATGGCACCTGCAGAGCCGACATAGTTGAAAGAACAACTAAGGGATTTGCTTGAAAAGGGCTTTATTAAACCTAGTACATCACCGTGGGGAGCACCTATGTTATTGTGAGGTAGAAAGATTGTTCCATGCGAATGTGTATTGATTACATGCAGTTGAATAAGGTGACGATCAAGAATAAGTACCCGCTCCCGAGGATTGATGATTTATTTGATCAGTTGCAGGGTGCCAAGTGTTTTTCGAAGATAGACTTGAGGTCTGGGTACTATCCGGTAAGGGTTAAGGAGAAAGATATTCCGAAGACAACATTCAGGACGAGATACAGGCACTTTGAGTTTCGTGTTATGTCATTGAGTTTGACCAATTCCCCAATAGTATTCATGTACTTGATGAACCGTGTGTTCAGACCCTTTCTAGATCTGTTCGTGATTGTATTTATCGATGATATATTGATTTACTCCCGTTCAGAGGCTGAACATGTAGATAATTTGTGTACGGTGCTCAGAGTTCTACAAAAAGAGAAGTTGTACGTAAAACTCTCTAAATGTGAATTCTGGTTGAATTATATAGCTTTCCTTGAGCATATTATTTCAAGTGAGGGTATCCAGGTTGATACCCAAAAGATTGACGCAGTGAAGACTTGGCCTAGACCCACGACACCGACGGAGGTTCGTAGCTTCCTCGGTTTGGCAGGTTATTACAGGAGATTCTTAGAGGGATTTTCTTCTCTTTCAGCACCATTGACAAAGTTGACTCAGAAGGGAGCTAAGTTTTAATGGACGGATGCTTGCGAGCGGAGTTTCCAGGCATTGAAGGACAGATTAACTTCAGCATCAGTTCTAACACTCCCAGAGGGAACTGATGGTTATGCTATCTATTGTGATGCCTCTGGCATTGGATTGGATTGTGTACTGATGAAGCACGATATGATTGTCGCTTATGCTTCTAGACAACTAAGAAAGCATGAGAAGAATTACCCGACCCACGATTTATAGTTAGCCGCGGTGATTCATGCATTAAAGATTGTCACACCTCTTTTTTTTTTCACACAACCCTATTACGAGGTTGCGTTAGAAGAGTTTTTCTAATTAAAGTGACGATTTGAAAAGGGATTATTTATTATTTAGAGTCGCCACTTGAAATTGAGTTTTGGTGTTTCAAGTCACCTTTTATTTCAATCCCTCGTCAAATGGAAGGTTTGACTCCTAATTTATGGTCTACGAAAACATAAGACTGGGTAAGGAATTCTGTTGATCGAGGGAAAGTGTAAGGCATCCCTCAAATCCCGTGGTTCTAACACGGTCGCTTTTATTAACTAATGTCCGGCTTAAATCAATTTTTGGCTATTCTTGTATTTTATTGATTATGGTTTACGTATTACCGCTTAATTGATTATTGTATTTTATTAGTTGTTTTGACCTAGATGCGATATGCACACAATATATTTATTTAAAATTAAATGTTAAACCAAGGTACGAAATGTACACATAATCAAAACATAATTATTTTAAATTGAAAGTTATCAAAACGCGGGAATGCGCACATGATCATTTTATTATTTAAGCATATTTATCCAAGGTTAGGGTATGAACACATGGACTAATATTTAAAGGGCGTGTAAAGCTCTTCTACCTATTTTAGAGTATTTCATCTATTTGTCTCTTTCATATCCATGATATTTAGTTGTATTATTACTATTAATCTTTTTTAATTTAACGGCAACTAAAAATCTAATGATCTTTGCAATTTTTAAAATCTATCACTACGATTGAACTATTTAATATGCTACTATCTCTATTATTTTCTAAAGATCTAAAAGTAGAAATTAAGCAAAGAAGTAATATGAACTAACTAAATCATCTTAAAATTAAAACACATACAGAAATCTATTATACTAGAGTGAAATTCACCACAAATATCTGTTAATTACTACTTCAACCTTTATTAATGCTTGTAATTTGCACAAAAACAAAAAGAAAATCATATGCAAAATTACATGGATTTCTACATTGAAGGTAAATCAATTCTTTTATGATGCAAAATTGACTGTCTTTTAAGGACTAATGGAGACCTTTAAATATGTATTGTTTACCCATGTTAAATAAATAAACGAGCATACTGTGAACATTCTTCTTCAAAAAAGAAAAAATACTTTATCTATCTTGCAAAAGGACCATTTTAATACTAAAAAAATAATTAAAACCAAAATTTAGATATGAGATACCTCAGTAACACTTTAACCAAAACCGTAGGAATAATATTCTCATTTTATTAAACAATCTTTACTACGGCACAAAATTTAATGTCCTAAAGTTTTCAGATTTTTTAATCCATCAACATAGAGTCAGACAAATGAAAAGTCTTTAAGAATCAAAGTCTAAAACAATGACACTAAACTTTCATATACCTTAAGACAGTCAACTGTACGTTAAAGACAAAAGGCGAAGTTGAATCAAAAGAAGACAATATGAACCAAAATATTATCACATGCTAAACACATAAATAATATTCAAACATTCAAAAACTAAAGAACCGAAACAACAAAAATTCCTTTAAATGGCTCAAGTTCATATTCAAAGTAGGACACATTAAAATATATAAAACAATAATTAGAAGAAAACCTGTAGAATTAAACTTCTTTAAGAATAATAGTAGGAAACTGATATATGGTTTCAACTCTGTAATCCCAAGCGAAGTGACAATAATGAATGGAGATAAAACCACGGTCAGAGCCGAAATCTCTAAGGAAAATTGGAACCCGAATCTCGAACTTAACCTCTACTCGAACTCCATATTTTCTGCCTGAGAATTTTTATTGAAAAAAGGATGTAGAACGTTTTCTTTTTAAAAAGAATTTCTGCTTTCTCTCAATATTCGTCACTTGGATATTCTTCAAATCCCTTTTCTCCCTCCTCCTTTTCTAAAAGTGAGTATATTATATAGTGCATTTTGTGTTGTATAATTGATGTGAGAAAGTGGGGAGTGGGGAGGACTAATGAGGGGAGACGTGAGGGAGTTAGGAAAATATGGGATTGGAAGGAGTAGATCTTGGGGGTTAGTTAGGACTTATATGGGGATTATGGGATTGGGATAGTTGTTAGCAAGTGAAAAAATAGATTTTTTGAGATAAAAGTTTGATTATAAGCTTTATCTCTTTCACGTTAACTTCATTTTGCCCTTTTTTAAAATAATTTTATTTCAAAAGATAAATTAAATTATAAAGATAAAAAGATTAACCAACATTTCTTCCAATATAAGAAAAACCAAATATTTACATGTGCTTTAAATGATACTAAGAAAGATTCTATAGCTTACTTATTAAAACTCTAATTAAAAGAAACCATATATATATATATATATATATATATTTATTTATTTATTTATTTATTTATTTATTTATTTATTTTATTTTTTTTAAGAAATAAAATTTATACTCTAAGAATGTGATTATTTTTGTAGTGTTTTGTTTTTTAAAATAAAGCCTATTAAGAGTAAGATAAAAGTTTAAAATATTAAGATTAAACCTAAAAGATATATTTACAATAAAATAGTATAGAATTTGGATGTGATCAAAAATTAGTTGTTCAGAACATGCCCCTCTTTGCTTGGAAACATGGAGTTTTCAGGCAAAGAAAATGAACAAGGTGACTGATTTATGACCTCACTATTATTTAAAACGAAAAAGAAGATAAAATAAAGAGATGTGAACGACGAGCCTTGGTTTTAGGCAGCCTACATATCTCGGGTTATAAGGGAATCAAGTCACGTGTAGTTCAAGTGAAAGAAGAGTGATGGAGTATGCTTAGAGGAAGAGTCGAGTGATTTTCCGTCGAGGTTCCGATCCGCGATTCCTACTATTACATCAAAATGAAAAGAAAATTACATACTCTTGAAATCTAAATGTTACAAAATTCCTATTTATATGCCATCTGGAGTCTTGTCTTGATTCTTGACTTGTTTTCCCTATTGAACTTTAGACTGAACTTGAAGCTCTCGATGTAACATACGATGAAATATTCTCACATCTCGTTCCTTGATCAGATGATGAGAAGATGGATCTTGTGAACCTATGTTTCTGCATGCATTACGTCAAAGCTGGTTGCGATTGATATTGAGATCAAACGTTCCACTTTCACTGGCAAGAGATGGAATCTTATTTTTGCACATCCAATCCGTGCTTTCCAGAAAAACCTACAAACCATCACAAACTAACAAAACGAACAAAAAATTTCTGCCCCAGTTTGCAGTAGGAAAATTTTGTGAGTTATTGAAAATACAATAAACTATCTTTACTACCGTAGAATAAAGAATTGAAAAAGAAATGAGCTTTGTCTTATTTTTTTTAATAATAAGGGATGTCATACCCTATGTTATCAAGAAGGAAGGCAACCAGGGGACGTAGTACCCTGTGTTGACAATAAGATGAGGGTCGTGGCACTCTAGGATGCTACTAGGGAATGTTGTACCCTATGTTTGCAACAAGAAATGCAACCAGGGGCTGTAGTACCGTGTGTTTGCAATAAGATGAGGTTCGAGGCACTCTAGGGTGCTACTAGGGAATGTCGTACCTTATGTTTGCAACAAGAAATGCAACCAGGGGATGTAGTACCCTGTGTTGGCAATAAGGTGATAGCATCCTAGGAATCTCAAATCTATTCAAGGACAAGAATGAAGCTTTGGAATCTCAAAGAAGGCCTTTAACAAGATGTCAAGCTAAAGAGTTGTAAAACAAGGTCATTAGACTCCAAGTGCAAATAAAGAAGTTGTTAATTGGGATGGAGAGCTCAAGGATAAAGGATATGAGTTATCTAGGTGTTATAATTATTTTATGGTCCAAATTCATGTCCAAGAAAAGGTGGATTAGATCCCAAAAGACATCTTCTGAAAAAGGTCCAAATCAGGCCACTATTGGACCTATTTGGAACCTAAAAATGTGTCCAAACTTGAATTCCAATAAGTCCTACATGAAGCCACGTTTATAGCATAAAAAGGACTTACTTGCTGCCCAAGAAAGGTTCAATAGGCGTGATAGAAGTTGGGTATAAGTTGGTGCCAAATTACTTGCAAGTTGCTTTTAAGATTTTCAAGATCCTATTCATGATTGGTTTGGGACTTTCAAGATTCTATCCAAGATTGGTTTTAACTTATTTCCATTTATTTTGGTCCTAGATTTATTGCTTTCCTAGGTAGTTAAGGTTATGTTTTTCATTTCCTAAGATTGTTGGAGTTACTTTCCAAGATTGACTCAGTGTGGTAAGCAGCATCTCGGGCGGTGCCTTATGGGGTTGGGTGTTTGTTATACTTGTGGTTATCCAGGCCACATTATGAGAGATTGTCCGACGAGAGGTGGTGCAAGCATAGTTCAGCCAGCATGATCTGTAGCTGGTTCGTCATCATCAGTACGCCCCTCGGGCAAGGTTCATAAGCACCAATGGGTCGTGGTAGAGGCAGAGGTAGAGCATCTAGCTCGAGCGGTCCTCAGAACTGCATTTATGTATTAGCAGGTCGACAAGATCAGGAGTCGTCACCTAATGTTGTTACATGTATATTATCAGTCTCCTCATATGATGTATATGCATTGATTGATCCAGGTACCACCTTATCGTATGTAACTCTGTTGGTTGTTAGTAAGTTTGGGATAGAACCTGAGTTGATTAAACCTGTTGAGGTGTCCACACCTTTTGGGGATCCAGTGATAGCTAGACGGGTATATAGCGACTGTATAGTAGTAGTTCATAGTCGTTCTATAGTAGCTGACCTGATTGAGTTAGATATGGTAGAATTTGATGTTATAGTGGGTATGGATTGGTTGGCTTCTTGTTATGCTAACATTGATTGTAGATCAAAGATGGTTCGGTTCCATTTCCAAGGGAGCCTGTTTTTAAGTGGAAAGGTAACACAGCATCGCTGAGAGGTAGGTTTATTTCCTATCTAAAGGCAAGAAAGGTGATTAAAAAGGGCTATATTTATCACTTAGTTCGGGTTCAGGATGTGAAAGTAGAGTCACCAACCGTTCAGTCTATCCCTGTGATTAATGAGTTTTCTGATATTTTTCCTGATGAGCTTCCGGGTCTTTCTCCAGAGCGAGAGATTGAGTTTGGGGTCGACATATTACCAGATACTCAGTCGATATCTATTCCTCTTTATAGAATGGCACTTGTAGAGCCGACATAGTTGAAAGAACAACTAAGGGATTTGCTTGAAAATGGCTTTATTAAACCTAGTACATCACCGTGGGAGCACCTATGTTATTTGTGAGGTAGAAAGATTGTTCCATGCGAATGTGTATTGATTACATGCAGTTGAATAAGGTGACGATCAAGAATAAGTACCCGCTCCCGAGGATTGATGATTTATTTGATTAGTTACAGGGTGCCAAGTGTTTTTCGAAGATAGACTTGAGGTCTGGGTACTATCCGGTAAGGGTTAAGGAGATAGATATTCCGAAGACAATATTCAGGACGAGATATAGGCACTTTGAGTTTCGTGTTATGTCATTGAGTTTGACCAATTCCCCAATAGTATTCATGTACTTGATGAACCGTGTGTTCAGACCCTTTCTAGATCTGTTCGTGATTGTATTTATCAATGATATATTGATTTGCTCCCGTTCAGAGGCTGAACATGTAGATCATTTGTGTACGGTGCTCAGAGTTCTACAAAAAGAGAAGTTGTACGTAAAACTCTCTAAATGTGAATTCTGGTTGAATTCTATAGCTTTCCTTGAGCATATTATTACATATGAGGGTATCCGGGTTGATACCCAAAAGATTGAGGCTGTGAAGACTTGGCCTAGACCCACGACACCGACGGAGGTTCGTAGCTTCCTCGGTTTGGCAGGTTATTACAGGAGATTCTTAGAGGGATTTTCTTCTCTTTCAGCACCATTGACAAAGTTGACTCAGAAGGGAGCTAAGTTTTAATGGACGGATGCTTGCGAGCGGAGCTTCCTAGTATTGAAGGACAGATTAACTTCAGCATCAGTTTTAACACTCCCAGAGGGAACCGATGGTTATGCTATCTATTGTGATGCCTCTAGCATTGGATTGGATTGTGTACTGATGAAGCACGATATGATTGTCGCTTATGCTTCTAGACAACTAAGAAAGCATGAGAAGAATTATCCGACCCACGATTTATAGTTAGCCGCGGTGATTCATGCATTAAAGATTGTCATGCCTCTTTTTTTCCACACAACCCTATTACGAGGTTGCGTTAGAAGAGTTTTTCCAATTAAAGTGACGATTTGAAAAGGGATTATTTATTATTTAGAGTCGCCACATGGAATTGAGTTTTGGTATTTCAAGTCACATTTTATTTCAATCCCTCATCAAATGGAAGATTTGACTCCTAATTTATGGTCTACGAAAACGTAAGACTGAGTAAGGAATTCTGTTGACCGAGGGGAAGGTGTAAGGCATCCCTCAAGTCCCGTGGTTCTAACACGGTCGCTTTTATTAACTAATGTCCGGCTTAAATTAATTTTTGGCTATTCTTGTATTTTATTGATTATGGTTTACGTATTACCGCTTAATTGATTATTGTATTTTATTAGTTGTTTTGACCTAGATGCGATATGCACCAAGATATTAATTTGAAATTAAATGTTAAACCAAGGTACGGAATGTACACATGGTCAAAACATAATTATTTTAAATTGAAAGTTATCAAAACGCGGGAATGCGCACATAATCCTTTTATTATTTAAGCATATTTATCCAAAGTTCGTGTATGAACACATGGACTAATATTTAAAGCGCGTGTAAAGCTCTTCTAGCTATTTTAGAGTATTTCATCTATTTGTCTCTTTCTTATCCATGATATTTAGTTGTATTATTACTATTAATCTTTTTTAATTTAACGGCAACTAAAAATCTAATGATCTTTGCAATTTTTAAAATCTATCACTACGATTGAACTATTTAATATGCTACTATCTCTATTATTTTCTAAAGATCTAAAAGTAGAAATTAAGAAAAGAAGTAATATGAACTAACTAAATCATCTTAAAATTAAAACACATACATAAATTTATTATACTAGAGTGAAATTCACCACAAATATCTGTTAATTACTACTTCAACCTTTATTAATGCTTGTAATTTGCACAAAAACAAAAAACAAATTATATGCAAAATTACATGGATTTCTACATTGAAGGTAAATCAATTCTTTTATGATGCAAAATTGACTGTCTTTTAAGAACTAATGGAGACCTTTGACTATGTATTGTTTACCCATGTTAAATAAATAAACGAGCATACTGTGAACATTCTTCTTCAAAAAAAAAAAATACTTTATCTATCTTGCAAAAGGACCATTTTAATACTAAAAAAATAATTAAAACCAAAAATTAGATATGAGATACCTCAGTAACACTTTAACCAAAACCGTAGGAATAATATTCTCATTTTATTAAACAATCTTTACTACGGCACAAAACTTAATGTCCTAAAGTTTTCAGATTTTTTAATCCATCAACATAGAGTCAGACAAATGAAAAGTCTTTAAGAATCAAAATCTAAAACAATGACACTAAACTTTCATATACCTTAAGACAGTCAACTGTACGTTAAAGACAAAAGGCGAAGTTGAATCAAAAGAAGACAATATGAACCAAAATATTATCACATGTTAAACACATAAATAATATTCAAACATTCAAAAACTAAAGAACCAAAACAATAAAAAATCCTTTAAATGGCTCAAGTTCATATTCAAAGTAGGACACATTAAAATATATAAAACAATGATTAGAAGAAAACCTGTAGAATTAAACTTCTTTAAGAATAATAGTAGAAAACTGATATATGGTTTCAACTCTGTAATCCCAAGCGAAGTGACAACAATGAATGGAGATAAAATCACGGTCAGAGCCGAAATCTCTAAGGAAAATTGGAACCCGAATCTCGAACTTAACCTCTACTCGAACTCCATATTTTCTGCCTGAGAATTTTTATTGAAAAAAGGATGTAGAACGTTTTCTTTTTAAAAAGAATTTCTGCTTTCTCTCAATATTTGTCACTTGGATATTCTTCAAATCCCTTTTCTCCCTCCTCCTTTTCTAAAAGTGAGTATATTATATAGTGCATTTTGTGTTGTATAATTGATGTGAGAAAGTGGGGAGTGGGGAGGACTTATGAGGGGAGACGTGAGGGAGTTAGGGAAATGAGGGATTAGGAGGAGTAGATCTTAGGGGTTAGTTAGGACTTATACGGGGATTATGGGATTGGGATAGTTGTTAGCAAGTGAAAAAACAGATTTTTTGAGATAAAAGTTTGATTATAAGCTTTATCTCTTTCACGTTAACTTCATTTTGCCCTTTTTTAAAATAATTTTATTTCAAAAGATAAATTAAATTATAAAGATAAAAAGATTAACCAACATTTCTTCCAATATAAGAAAAACCAAATATTTACATGTGCTTTAAATGATACTAAGAAAGATTCTATCGCTTACTTATTAAAACTCTAATTAAAAGAAACCATATATATATATATATATATATATATATATATATATATATATATATATATATATATATATATATATATATATATATATTTATTTTTTAAGAAATAAAATTTATACTCTAAGAATGTGACTATTTTTGTAGTGTTTTGTTTTTTAAAATAAAGCCTATTAAGAGTAAGATAAAAATTTAAATTATTAAGATTAAACCTAAAAGATATATTTACAATAAAATAGTATAGAATTTGAATGTGATCAAAAATAAGTTGTTCAGAACATGCCCCTCTTTGCTTGGAAACGTGAAGAGTTTTCAGGCAAAGAAAATGAACAAGGTGACTGATTTTTGACCTCACTATTATTTAAAACGGAAAAGAAGATAAAATAAAGAGATGTGACCGAGCCTTGATTTTAGGCAGCCTACATATCTCGGGTTATAAGGGAATCAAGTCACGTGTAGTTCAAGTGAAAGAAGAGTGATGGAGTATACTTACAGGAAGAGTCGAGTGATGTTCCGTCGAGGTTCCGATCCGCGGTTCCTACTATTACATCAAAATAAAAAGAAAATTACATACTCTTGAAATCTAAATGTTACAAAATTCCTATTTATATGCCATCTTGAGTCTTGTCTTGATTCTTGACTTGTTTTCCCTATAGAACTTCAGACTGAACTTGAAGCTCTCGATGTGACAGACGATGAAATATTCTCACATCTCGTTCCTTGATCAGATGATGAGAAGATGGATCTTGTGAACCTATGTTTCTGCATGCATTACGTCAAAGCTGGTTGCGATTGGTAATGAGATCAAACGTTCCACTTTCACTGGTAAGAGATGGAATCTTATTTTTGCGCATCCAATCCGTGCTTTCCAGAAAAACCTACAAACCATCACAAACTAACAAAACGAACAAAAATTTTCTGCCCTAGTTTGCAGTACGAAAATTTAGTGAGTTATTGAAAATACGATAAACTATCTTTGCTACCGCAGAATAAAGAATTGAAAAAGAAATGAGCTTTGCCTTTTTTTTTTAATAATAAGGGATGGCATACCCTATGTTATCAAGAAGGAAGGCAACCAGGAGATGTAGTACCTTGTGTTGACAATAAGATGAGGGTCGTGGCACTCTAGGATGCTACTAGGGAATGTTGTACCCTATGTTTGTAACAAGAAATATAACCAGGGGTTGTAGTACCGCGTGTTGGCAATAAGATGAGGCTCGAGGCACTCTAGGGTGCTACTAGGGAATGTCGTACCCTATGTTTACAACAAGAAATGCAACCAGGGGATGTAGTACCCTGTGTTGGCAATAAGGTGATAGCATCCTAGGAATCTCAAATCTATTCAAGGACAAGAATGAAGCTTTGGAATCTCAAAGAAGGCCTTTAACAAGATGTCAAGCTAAAGAGTTGTAAAACAAGGTCATTAGACTCCAAGTGCAAATAAAGAAGTTGTTAATTGGGATGGAGAGCTCAAAGATAAGGGATATGAGTTGTCTAGGTGTTATAATTATTTTATGGTCCAAATTCATGTCCAAGAAAATGTGGATTAGATCCCAAAAGACATCCTCTGAAGAAGGTCCAAATCAGGCCACTATTGGACCTATTTGGAACCTAAAAATTTGTCCAAACTTGAAGCCCAATAAGTCCTACATGAAGCCACATTTTTATAACATAAAAAGGACTTACTTTCTGCCCAAGAAAGGTTCAATAGGCGTGATAGAAGTTGGGTACAAGTTGGTGCCAAGTTGCTTGCAAGTTGCCTTTAAGATTTCCAAGATCCTATTCATGATTGGTTTGGGACTTTCAAGATTCTATCTAAGATTGGTTTTAAATTATTTCCATATATTTTGGTACTAGATTTATTATTTTCCTAGGTAGTTAAGGTTATGTTGTTCATTACCTAAGATTGTTGGAGTTACTTTCCAAGATTGACTTGGTTTTTGTTTCCTAGTATTTTTTCTTTTTCTAAGGTATTTGGACTTGTTGTCCAAAGTAGTTTAGGACTTTATTTCCTTATTTTTAGGTAGGAATTTCGTGACCCCCTCTCGATATAAAAGGGTGTCTTCTTTGTTTTTAGATTTTAGATTATTATAGACAATATCAATAAATATTGTGAGGTTTTTCTTGCACTCTTGTGTGTGGCTACTTTTGGATTTATTCTTCAACCTTCAAGACTCAACTTAAGGTGGTAAGATTAAACTCTTTCGAAATCTTAGATCACTTCTAGGTATTCAAGAAAGGTGATAAGTTTAGGCTTATTGTTGTTCTTGTTATTCTAAAGGGTCGGGTTTCACAATCTATCTCTTATTTTTAATTCTCTACCAAAGGAGATTAGTTCTTTGTTAGCTAGTTGTTATTGTTAGGATTCAACTTCAAGAATAGACTTCTTGAATTCAAGAAACTCTTTCTTGAATTCAATCTATCTTTAATTTTCCGTTGTTTGTTTTTGTTTCTTTATTTTCTTTTAGCTTCCGCACGTTTCTTGATTTTCTTTAGTAATTCTTGGACCCCTACCGTGTTGTTATCAAGTGGTATCAGAGCATAGGCTAATCAAGATTTCAATCTTGATAATCTTGGGAGGTTCTTGAGCAAAAAAAAACCAAAAAAAAAAAACCAAAAAAAAAACAAAAATCAGCCAAAATAAAAGCATTATGGCTCATTATTATTTATAGAATTCAAGTGTTATTTGGTTTTCAAGTCAAGAAACGAAACAAGAAGAGGGGATTCTAGTTCTTGAAGATTAAGGTAACTTCTTTCCTTATTCTTGTGGGTTTTGAGTTTCCTAAATTCTTTCCTTATTTTTTCTACATAACCAATTCCTATTCTTCCAAGGTTTGGTCCTTCACTTTCTTTTTCTTTTTCTAACTCTACATTCTTATCACTAAGGGTTGTGACTAGTAAGGTTTATTAATAAATCTAAAGTTTAACGACCAAGAGTTGTTTTGAGTGAAAAAAAAGGCAAGAGAGGCGAGAACATTAGAGGAAAAAGCCAAAATTAGAGAGATACATAAATTCTTCTAATCTTTGTTCAAGATGTTTCAAACAGGTAGTTATAGTGAAAGGAGGCGAGCTATGACTCAACAACTTGAAAAGTCGAACTTACAGTATACCGAATGGAAGGAAGACAATGGTAAAATTATTTTTCAAACAAGAGCTAAAGTGAAGTCTGCAATTTGTGCCCTTAGAATTGACAAAGAGTTTGGCTATAACTCAATTAGCACTTATATGGTTGAAAAATTAAATTTGCCTTGTGTTGAGCATATTGAACCCTACATGTTGAGAGGAGTAAAGGTAGATAAAAGAGTGTTATTACTATTCTCTATTGGAAGGTATGAGGATGCGATCTGGTGTGATGTGATTCCCATGAATAATTATCATATCTTGTTGGGAAAGCCATGGTATACCTATAGAAGAGCTTCATATAACATGGAAAAAAATAGATACTCTTTTTAGGTTAACGGGAAGAAACTTATTCTTGGACCTTTGACTCCCTCACAAATTTATGAAGATGAAAAGACTGTTAAAGAGAATATGGAAAAATATGAGAGAGAAAAGAATGAGAGGAGTAAGGGAGTGCATGTTTACATCCCAAGAGAGGAAAAAGGAGAGGTTGTATTGAGTGAAGAGAATGGGATGTCAATTGAGAAAAAGAGTGAGCTTGAGGGAAAAGAAAAGAGAGAAGGCAATGAGATAAGAAAAGTCTTTGAGGTAGAGAGAGAAAAACAAGAGGGTTTGAGTAAAGAAGAAGAAAAAAACTTTAGTGAGAGAAAAGAGGCTAAGAGTGAGGAAAAAGTTAGTTTTGTGATAAAAGCCAAAGAGAGTGTAAGAAAGAATAAAATTTCTTTACTTCCTAACCCATTAACTCATTCACTTTTTAGTTCTTGTGATTTTGTGCAGCCACGTATTGAAAGACCTTTTGAAAGGAGAGGTGAGGCGCGAGAAATGGTGGTAAAGGATCCAATTGGATTCCAACATGAATTAGGCGAAATTAATTCTTGTTGGATGATGGAAGATAAAAGCTTGGTTAAATTCTTTGTTATTGAACATTTTGACTATTTTAATTCTTATTTACAAGTTTATGACATGGAGTTTCCTAAAGCCATTGCTAAGCTGGAATCATTGCACAAAAGAATACAAGGTGATGTTGTCCCATTAGTAAATAAGTCCAAGTATGATATGTATAATTGGTTCATTCACATTCTTGGCCTTCCTAGAACACCTAAGGTATTTTTGGAGGTAATGAACTATACTCTTATTTCTTATGTTGGTGACTTTATAATTTTTGTGGATGATGATATTTTGATGCATATCAAGTCATTAACTGTAATATCTAAGTTAAAGTGCAAGAGTAATTTGCTTCCTTTTGAAATTGAGTATGACATAGATGATTATGCATTCCAACTTAGTGGAAAGAGGCATGAAATTTATGAGAAGAGGCTTGCTAATGAGTTAAATGTTCTTTCTTCTCTTATTCAAGTGTCTAATGAGTTTTCATGTGATAAATTGCTAGAATGTGAGTTTTGTTGTTTGATGGGAAGTCATTCCTCTAGGCATGTTGATTGTGAGCCTGTAAAAGTGTTTGCTATTATTAAAGAGGATATGCATGATTATTGTGACGTTAGTGATCAAATACTCTTTCATGAACCTATCTATGACTCTTTCTGTGACAGTTTGAGCAATTATGTAGAATCCATTGATGTTGCGCATATTATTGGGGGAAGTTATAATCATGAGCTTGAATGTATTGAAATTTATATTTTAGAATTTATGGGTTCTTCTGACCTTTCTGAAAATTTATGTACTTCTTTGAATAACTTACATGTAGAAGAATCCATGGGATTTATAATTGATACTTGGCTATATCATAAGACTGTCTTGTTTGATACATGTGGCAGAGATACTTGTGTTAAATGGATGCATGACCAATATTTTGTAATTTCTTTGGCATGCACATGTTTGGACTACCTTATTGACAAGATCGCATTGCAAATTTCATTATATAGTGCATCTAAGAGAGGTTTTTTATTGGACAACTCTAAGTAGGCATAAATTTTATTGGGATGATGATGTCCATATGCTTTATAAAGGAGTATTTACACCTATTAGGCTTAATTGGGTTAAGTGGACACATGGTCACTATCCTATTTTATTCCTACCATTTTTTCAGATTAGTGGATGCCATTTACTAGTGCGTGACTTTTTTTCTTGCAAGGTCGAAATTCGAGGACGAATTTTCTTCAAGAAGAGGGGAATGATAGCATCCTAGGAATCTCAAATCTATTCAAGGACAAGAATGAAGCTTTGGAATCTCAAAGAAGGCCTTTAACAAGATGTCAAGCTAAAGAGTTACAAAACAAGGTCATTAGACTCCAAGTGCAAATAAAGAAGTTGTTAATTGGGATGGAGAGCTCAAGGATAAAGGATATGAGTTATCTAGGTGTTATAATTATTTTATGGTCCAAATTCATGTCCAAGAAAATGTGGATTAGATCCCAAAAGACATCCTCTGAAGAAGGTCCAAATCAGGCCACTATTGGACCTATTTGGAACCTAAAAATGTATCCAAACTTGAAGCCCAATAAGTCCTACATGAAGCCACATTTTTATAACATAAAAAGGACTTACTTGCTGCCCAAGAAAGGTTCAATAGGCGTGATAGAAATTGGGTACAAGTTAGTGCCAAGTTGCTTGCAAGTTGCCTTCAAGATTTCCAAGATCCTATTCATGATTGGTTTGGGACTTTCAAGATTCTATCCAAGATTGGTTTTAACTTATTTCCATATATTTTGGTACTAGATTTATTGCTTTCCTCGGTAGTTAAGGTTATGTTTTTCATTTCCTAAGATTGTTGGAGTTACTTTCCAAGATTGACTTGGTTTTTCTTTCCTAGTGTTTTTTCTTTTCCTGAGGTATTTGGACTTGTTGTCAAAAGTAGTTTAGGACTTTATTTCCTTATTTTTAGGTAGGAATTTAGTGACCCCCTCTCTATATAAAGGGGTGTATTCTTTGTTTTTAGATTTTAGATTATTATAGACAATATCAATAAAAATTGTGAGGTTTTTCTTGCACTCTTGTGTGTGGCTACTCTTGGATTTATTCTTCAACCTTCAAGACTCAACTTAAGGTGATAAGATTAAACTCTTTTGAAATCTTAGATCACTTCTAGGTATTCAAGAAAGGTGATAAGTTTAGGCTTATTGTTGTTCTTGTTATTCTAAAGGGTCGGGTTTCACAATCTATCTCTTGTTTTTAATTCTCTACCAAAGGCGATTAGTTCTTTGTTAGCTAATTGTTGTTGTTAGGATTTAACTTCAAGAATAGACTTCTTGAATTCAAGAAACTCTTTCTTGAATTCAATCTATCTTTAATTTTCCGTTGTTTGTTTTTTTTTCTTTATTTTCTTTTAGCTTTCGCACGTTTCTTGATTTTCTTTAGTAATTCTTGGACCCCTATCGTGTTGTTATCATAAGGTGAGGCTCTTGGCACTCTGGGATGCTACTAGGGAATGTCGTACCCTATGTTTGCAACATGAAATGCAACCAGGGGATGTAGTACCCTGTGTTGGCAATAAGGTGAGGCTCTTGGCACTCTGGGATGCTACTAGGGAATGTCGTACCCTATGTTTGCAACAAGAAATGCAAACAGGGGATGTAGTACCCTGTCTTAGCAATAAGGGGAGGCTCTTGGCACTATGGGATGCTACTAGGGAATGTCGTACCCTATGTTTGCAACAAGAAATGCAACCAGGGGATGTAGTACCCTGTGTTGGCAATAAGGTGAGGCTCTTGGCACTCTGGGATGCTACTAGGGAATGTCGTACCTTATGTTTGTTACAAGAAATGCAACCAGGGAATGTAGTACCCTGTGTTGGCAATAAGGGGAGGCTCTTGGCACTCTGGGATGCTACTAGAGAATGTCGTACTCTATGTTTGCAATAAGAAATGCAACCAGGGGATGTAGTACCCTATGTTGGCAATAAAGTGAGACTCTTGGCACTCTAGGATGCTACTAGGGAATGTCGTACCCTATGTTTGCAACAAGAAATGCAACCAGAGGATGTAGTACCCTGTGTAGGCAATAAGGTGAGGCTCTTGGCACTCTGGGATGCTACTAGGGAATGTCGTACCCTATGTTTGCAACAAGAAATGAAACCAGGGGATGTAGTACCCCATTTTGGCAGAAAGTAATGCAACCAGGGGATGTACTACCCTGTGTTGAAGATAGGGTATTGATCCCCTATAATGAAACTAAAAATAACATGATTACATGTATATTGGAAGAAAATCAAGGATTTGAGAACTTCACTTGGTGGTGTTCGTCTTTTCGCGAACTGTTTCCTAAAATTGTTATGTTCCTGTTCTGAACAAAGAAAGATTCGTTAGTTTTAAAATGGTGGTCAGTTTGTGGCCTTGATTTCTTGGGAGACTTGACCTTGTGTCCATTACACTTGTTAGAAAAACTGACTCCGTCGATGATTGTATAAATTGCCGGGAGATTCTATCTTTTCTTTCTGGAGATCTTCTTTCTCAACATCAAAACCTAACCATTTTGCGCCTATCACCATTTATGTTCATGGTGCAAACAACCTTGCTCCCAAAACTACTTTTAACTGAGTAACTTTTGTTGACCCTTGAAACATTGTTCAGTCCTTCAAGCCTTTTGATCGTCAGAAAAAATCACAGATGGCTTTATGCCTTTGCACATACGGTTTATGCCCAGCAATCTATGTTTTATATAACGGGGAAACTGTAACCAATTTTGCGGCCTTTTCTTTGCTTTGCTTTGACAAAATTAGACTGAAAGGGACTCAAAAAATTAATGCGAAAGAAAATCAGAAGGTGAACTAATAGGTATTACAACTTATTCAAGAAGTGTCCCTTTCAGAGAAAAAAATAAGAAAGGACCTATCTGGAGGAAATATGCTGACTTCAATGAACATGACATGCACTTTGGACTAGATGCCCGATCCAATTGAACCATCTAAGTCTCGAAATCTATTGTAAACTTAACTTCGAAACTAAGTTCTTTGTCTTAACCATGCTTGTGTCGGGGTGTACAAAGCCTCAAATCGATCAATGATGCTCTTTGTGGGTTTTCACCAATTGACCTCTCTCATTTGCCTTTCTCTCAACTCACCATTGCCTTATAGTGCCCGTGAAGGTTTTCACCAATAAGACTCTCTCATTTATTTTTCTCTTTTCAATGGCTGAGGCATTACCCGTAGTATACTGACTTAGCATTCTCGAAAGTTGATCAGAAGGTCTTAGCAGGGAAAGGTAAAAAGAACTATTCAACTGAATTACAACTTTTGGAACCATTTTGATGGAACAACCATCGAAAATAAAATAAAATCATGCCCCAGTTTCTTTGAATACTGGGGAAATGTGGATTTTTATTTTGGTGTGGCCGAACCCCAGAGTGAGGCTGCCTACGTATCCTTTCGGAATCAGGTGGGACGTAGTTCAATTAACATGAACTTGTTTTGATGATGATTTGTTTTTTTTTTGCTTCTTTTTTTTTTTCATTTTTCATTTTTCATTTTTTTTATCATTCATTTTTATTTATTTTTTGATTAAGTACATCGGTTCCAAAAGAGGGGAAAACAAATAAGTATAAACAAGGCTTCAAAGGGCTAACTAGGGTTGACCAGTGTTTGGGTAGCGAGAATGATAGCCTTTCGTCATCCCAATCTAAGAATGCTAAGTATAAAAATGCCCTAACAGAGGCATGTTAGACATAGTATCTCTTGACCGCATCTGCATTGACAGATATATCAGTCACCTTTCCTTTTATATCTGCCAAGTGTAGAGTTCTTTTTGACAATACTTTCTTGATAAGGTAAGGACCTTGCCAATTTGGGGAGAACTTTCCTTTTGCTTCTTCCTGGTTCGGAAAGATACATTTCAAAACAAGTTGTCCTACCTCGAATTGTCTTGGGCGCACTTTCGTATTATAAGCGCGTCAATTCTTTGTTGGTATAACTGACCAAAATAAACTGTCGCCAAACGCTTTTCATCAATCAAACTCAACTGTTCCAATAAGGACTAGACCCAGTTAGTATCCTCGATCCCTGCTTCAACAATGATTCGGAGAGAGGGAATCTCAACTTCAGCAGGTATGACCGCTTTAGTGCCATAAACCAATTAGTATGGCGTTGCGCCAAATGATGTACGGACAGTTGTCCGATATTCCAAAAGAGCAACAACTTGTGTTCTCGTGCCATTGTCTAGACCCTTGGATCATCTTCCTAAGAATCTTCTTGATGTTCTTATTCGCAGCTTTAACAGCTCCATTAGCTTTGGGCCGGTAAGGAGTAGAATTGCGATGCTCAATTTTAAATTGTTCACATACCTTCTTCATCATATGACTATTCAAATTAGCAGCATTATCCGTGATAATGATTTTTGGAATACCGAAATAACAGATGATGTTAGAGTGAACAAAGTCTACTACTGTTTTCTTGGTAAGTTCTTTCAATGTAATAGCTTCCACCATTTGGTGAAGTAATCAATTGCAACCAAGATGAAACTGTGACCATTTGAAGTTTTGGCTCGATTGGGCCAATGACGTCCATTTCCCAAGAAACAAAAAGCCAAGGAGCCGACATAGGATACAACTCTGAAGGAGGCGAGTGAATCAAATCACTATGAACCTGACACTGGTGGCACTTGCGAACAAAACGAAAGCAATCTCGTTCCATAATAAGCCAATAATATCCTGCCCGAAGGATTTTCTTTGCTAGAACATATCCATTCAAGTGCGGACCACAAACTCCCGAATGCACCTCATTCATAATCATTTCAGCTTCTTTGGCATCCACACATCTCAACAAATTCAAATCCGGAGTTCTTTTGTATAGGATTTCCCCACTTAAAAAGAAACCATTAAAGAGTCGCCTAATAGTTCTCTTTTGATCCCTATTAGCATGTTTCGGATATTCTCTTGTTTTCAGAAACTGTCTAATATCATGGTACCATGGTTCACCACCTGGTTCTACTTCAATTGTATTGCAATAACCATGCTGATCCCGAATTTGAATTTCTAATGGGTCAATATGAGTATTACCAGGATATGGAAACATTGAGGCCAGGGTGGCCAAGGCACCAGCTAATTCATTGTGAAATCTAGGAATGTACCTGAACTCGATAGACTTGAACCTTTTGGTAAGATCCTCCACACATTGTCTATATGGAATGAGCTTGATGTCTCGAGTCTCCCAATCACCTTGAGCCTACCGAATAAGCAAATTTGAATCTCCCATCACCAAAAGTTCATGCACATTCAGGTTTATTGCCATGTTCAGACCCATGATGCAAGCTTCATATTCTGCCGTGTTGTTTGTACGGAAGAAACGAAGTTGCGCCGTGGCAGGGTAATGTTGCCCAGTAGGTGATACAAGAATTGGGGGCCCAATCCCTACGCCTTTGATGTTGACAGCCCCATCAAAGTATAGTTTCTAAATTTGACTGTCATCTTGGACTACTTCAAATAAAGTAACCTCTTCATCTAGGAAATATGTGTTCAAAGATTCAACCTCATTTTCTGCCAGATGATCAGCCAAAGCTTGTGCCTTCATGGCAGTGCGAGTGACATAAACAATATCAAACTCTGCGAGCAAGATTTGCCACTTTGCCAATCTACCAGTTGGCATCGGCTTCTGAAAGATGTACTTCAGGGGATCCATTTGGGATATAAGGTAAGTTTTATAGGCCAAAAGATAATGCCTAAGCTTCTGGGCAACCCAGGTTAAGGCGCAACATGTCCTTTCCAAAAGAGTGTATTTGGCCTCATAAATGGTGAACTTTTTGCTCAAATAATATATTGCTTGTTTCTTTTTGCCTGTGGCATCATGTTGACCCAGAACACAACCAAAGGAACTATCCATTACTGACAGATATACAAACAGAGGCCTACCAGGTTCCAGCGCGACCAAAACAGGGGGATTTGACAAATATTACTTGATCTTATCAAAAGCTTCTTAGCACTCATTTGTCCACTTGATAGCGGCATTCTTTTTCAACAACTTGAAAATGGGCTCACATGTGGTTGTAAGTTGCACGATGAACCTGCTGATATAGTTCAACCTCCCAAGTAAACTCATGACTTCTGTTTTGTTCTTCGGTGGAGGCAGCTATTGAGTGGTCTTTATCTTGGAGGGATCTAACTCGATGCCTCTTCGACTAACTATAAAACCCAAAACTTCCCAGAAGGAACTCCAAATGTACATTTGGCTGGATTGAGTTTGAGATTGTACCTTCATAGTCTTTCAAAGAACCTTTTCAAGTCTTGCACATGATCAGCTTGTGTTCTAGACTTAATGATCACATCATCAACATACACTTCAATCTCTTTGTGCATTATGTCGTGGAATATGGTAGTCATGGCTCTCATGTAAGTTTCCCCTGCATTCTTCAAACCAAATGGCATGACCCTATAACAATAAGTTTCCCATGGAGTGGTGAAGGCGATCTTTTCTGCATCTTCTTCATCCATAAGAATTTGGTGATACCCAGCATAACAATCCACAAAAGATTGGATCTCATGTTTAGAACAATTGTCAACAAGGATATGAATGTTGGGTAAGGGAAAGTTGTCCTTTAGACTTGCTTTGTTTAAATCTCTATAGTCAACACAGACTCTGATTTTCCCATCCTTCTTTGGCACTGGCACAACATTTGCTAACCATGTGGTATATCGGACGACTCTGGTCACATTTGCATTTAGTTTTTTCGTGATTTCCTCTTTAATCTTATCACTCATGCATGTCTTAAACTTCCTTTGTTTTTGTTGGATTGGTGGAAAATTAGGGTATGTGGGAAGCTTATGAACCACTAAATCGGCACTCCTTAAAAGCCTTATCTTCATCATACGTAACTTCTTGATTCATTATTTCGAGATTAGACAGCTTTTTAAGATATGGGCATGAATTTCACATGCATGTCATGTTTTTAAAGCCAACGTTAACGAAACTGAAAATGATAAGAAATTAACAAAAATTAGGGAAAGGAAAAGATAGAATTTTACTCTGAAACCGGAACTTCATTTCATTGAATTTGAAAGGATAGAAGGGTTAACATCAAAGCAAAGCAATTAAACTAAAATATATGGATTACAACCCTTAAAATAATCCAAATACAGAAAAAGCAACAAAACAGACAACTAAGACTCCTTCCTGATGGGAAGAGAAGTTCCTTCCCAGTTGTTGAGCGAGATATCTGGACCAATCAACTGAACACTTGCACGGCTAGAGCCCTCACCAACTTGAACCATATTGATCTCATAGAACATCTCCTTTAGACCCTGGAAAACTTCATCAATGTCATCCTGAGTAGAGGGATCTCGGACTTCTTCAAATTGTGGCTTGACAAAAGAGTAGGCAATGTGAGGGATTGGTTTGGTCAAATTCCAACCATTCTTGTTGAGGGCCTTGGCTCTGTCCATGTCAACTGATGTTGGTTTAAAACCCAAGCCAAAGGTATCTTTCTTCAAAAAGGAGCAATATGGTTCACAATTCCCTGCATAGAGGATCCTAATCCTTTTCCTGGTTCATAGTTGTTCCTCAACATCAGCGCAGCTACCATCATGGATGTGGATGAAAGACAGGGATGCAGAATTGGTTTTCCTTCTTCCACTTGGTCAACCTCAATCACCTCAAAAGCTTGATATATGATGGATTCACACCCTTCTTGGCCTTGATACATAGAAGGGATGGGTCTTTATAGACGGATGAGTTGTCCTCCCCATGAACAATAATTTCTTGCCTGTCATACTCGAATTTGACCATTTGATGTAGGGTGGATGGTACAGCTCTGCCCTTATGGATCCACGGCCTTCATAGAAGAAAATTATAGGAAGTTTTCATATCCAACACTTGAAAGACAATGTTGAAATCAATCGGGCCGATTGTCATGGTGAGTTCGATTTCCCCAATAGTGTCTCTTTTTGAACCATCAAAAGCTCTGATGCTGACATGACTAGTTCGAATTCTGTTAGTGTCAATGTTCAGCTGTTGTACAGTAGAAAGATGGCATACATCTACACTTGAGCCTCCATCAATCATGACTGATTTTAAGTAATGACCTTCACATTTGACCATAAGATGCAAAGCTCTATTGTGCCCAGCTCCTTCCTCAGGCAAATCATCATCGCTGAAAGTAATTCTATTTACTTCAAAGAATCTTTCAGCCATTCTTTCTAGCTGATTCACCGTTGTCTTTTCTGAGACATATGCCTCGTTCAGAGTTTTGACCAACACACGGCGATGCTCTTCCGAGAGCAAAAGCAGAGATAACAAAGATATCTGAGCTGTGGTTTTCCTTAGTTGGTCAATAATTGAGTAATCTTGCATTTTCATCTTCTTAAGGAATTCCTCCGCTTCTTTTTTTTTTGCAACGGGTTCTTTCACTAGCAAGTGACTTTCCCTAGCTTGCTTAGCTTTTCTCAATTCCTCTGGTGAGTAGCACCATCCAGTCCGGTCAAGCCCCCAATTTCATCTGTTTCTTCAACTATCTTTTTTCCTCTGTATGTCATGACAGTCTTGTTATAATTCAAGGGAATAGTTTTCGTGTTTGTCACTGGGAGTTTTGCAACAGGTCGGATCATGACAGGCTCTATTTTTTTCTCAAACCATTATTTGGAACGATCTTTTGAATGCTCCCAGGGATGTAAAGTTCAGGCCCACCCAATTGAACCTCAACTCTTTTTGTGCTTCCAAGGACAAAGAGAATTGATCTTCCAAAACCTGCCAAGTTCAAGCTAGAACTCGCACCTTTCACAATTAACGGTGCCAATTGCGGTGGGCTTACTATCACTTTTGGTTCTTTCCTTATGGTTCCAACAACCATCTCTGTCTTGCCAGACTACTTATAATCCCGATCATCACAAATCATCCCAATAAAATGTGTATTATTATGAGTTGGGAGTGGATTGTTTGTGATATTAGGAGTATCCTCATTGTTTGTCACCACAATTGCCTTTGCTTCAATCAAATCTTCAATAGCTTTCTTTAACGTCGAACAATTTTCGGTACTATGACCTTGGGTGTTAGAGTGATACTCACATTTTGCATTTGAGTCAAAACCTTTCGAATTTGGATTCACATAATGCGGCATGATAGGTTCAATCAACTGTAACTGCATCAATTTTCGAAATAGGCTTGTATATGATTCTCCAATTGGGGTGAACTCTTTCTTTGGCTCATGTTCTCTCACATATTCCTATCGGGGACGAGGATTGTATGGCGCCTGAAAATTGCCGGATTTGACGGGAGCCTTGTGGAATCGGTGCCCGCCATTGTTAGTGATTTGGAGGCCTAGGACAAGCCTGAGCATTAAACACTATGTATTGTTGTGGGGGAACTGAGTGCCGGGGACCCTGAGGTAGATAGTAATATTGAGGAGAATTGGATTGTCCTTGTTGGAATTGCACATAAGAAGGAGATACTCCTCTTTGAACTCCCTCAAATCCAGATGCCATCATGGATCCATCCTCCTCCTTTTTTCGATTTCCAAAACTGCCTGACTCGCTTTGAGTTGCTTGCGTGGTTGCCTTAAGGGCTGCCTGACTCATAATTTTGCCCGACTTCATGCCATTATCAACTATTTTACCAATCTTAATCGCCTCAGGAAAAGGTTTATCGATGGCGGCCAACATGTAACGGAGGTAATCAGGATCCTGAGCTTGGAGAAAATAGTCAATCATTTCTGCCTCTTTCATTGGTGGTTTGACCCTAGCAGCGTGCTCTCTCCACTTGATTGCATATTCTCTGAAGCTTTTTGTTTGTTTCTTCTTTATGTTGATAAGAGAGGAGCGGTCTAGCACTATATCAATATTGTACTGAAATTGTTGGACAAAATCTTGAGCCATGTCGTTCCAAACATGCCAGTGAGAGATGTCTTAATCTATGAACTAGCCGATCGGGCATGATCGGACTCCGTGCTAACAAAGACGGTGGTATATCGGTGCTAATGATCTCCCAACCAAAATTGTATATGAAGATCGTATTTTGAAAATTATTATGTTTTAATTGGACATTTGGATATTGTTGATTGTGACTTGCTGTTTCTATGTGTTGCCTTTTCTTATATGGGCATTCTATTTTGAAAGAGGACTTTTAGCTATACATACTAGTGCTATTCGACAGTACTAACATCCCTTTTGCCGGGGGCGCTGCATCTTTAATGGATGCAGGTGGTTCTATAGCAGGCGGCATTGATCAGTGATAGCAGTACACTCTTTTCAGCTGATTTGGTGAGCCCCACTTTATTTCGGGGTCATGTATCTTTTGTTCCTTAGGTACTGTGTTTTGAGGTATGGCCGGGGCCTTGTTGCCGGCATTTTCATATTACTCTTCTATTGTACTTAGAGGCTCTGTAGACAGGTTGTGGGTTGTGTTTGATGTTGGGAATTGAACTAGAAATGTGGGTATTTGGAAATCATGTTTTTTCATTAATTCTATAAACTCGTAATATTTTGGAAATTATGAATGAAGCTGCTAATGAGAATGAAAAGGAACTTGTTAATAAAAAAATTTCAGTGTTTCATTAAAGGAGTACATCTCCTCTTTATTCATGGATGATTTTGGGTAGAAGGAAATCTAACAGGTTTGCTCGGCCGGGTTCTCTCGGTTGAGCGCCGGTCGCGCTCCCCGAGTTTGGGGCATGACAATAATCATTTCGCGGGCCGCACAATTCGTCACAGATTCAACATGAAGATTTCCGGAGTGAGATTTCGCGGCGTGTTATGCGACTGCATAACCGTTCTGTGGGTCGAATAACGGCCACAGACGTGACAAGGCCTACTCAGTTTTGGGACCATTTTTGCGGTCCCCTTTGCGAACTGCATATTTATTTTGCGGTCCGGTCTGCGATCACAAACTCGATTTCGTAGGCTTAAGTTTGGAAAAATTTTACCCGACCCCTTTTTTATAAAATGACCTTGGGGGTCATTTGGGATGGTTTAAACGTCTATTTGAGATAGAGGGGAGTATCTTAGAGAGAGAGAGAGAGAGAGAGAGAGAGAGAGAGAGAGAGAGAGAGAGAGAGAGAGAGAGAGAGAGAAGGACGCCCCAACCCCTTTGCTCATCAATTCTTGCCCCAATCTTGAAGATTCAAGGGAATCACTCACTAGGCCATCAACTATCCGGGTAAGACCTTGTTCTAAAACCTTCATGCAATTGTTATGAGTTAAAGTAAGTTCTTGAGTTGGAGATAGGCCATGCATGTGCCAATAGGGGGTAGTATGTGGGGTTGTTGAACTATTCCCGGTAGATCCTTGTTGAAATTGGTTGAGGGAGGAAGGGATTACTGTTGTAGAAGCCTTGTGTTCGATTTTGCATGATAGGTGTTTGACAAAATTCCCAAGAGACTTATTGTAACACCCCAGAAAATTTCGAAGTACTTGAGCGCTAGTAAGAAAGTTGATGTACGCTAATTATATTATTTTGTATGTAGACAAAGACTATTATATGAATGATATCAATTGATCATGATAATATATGTATGAAGTGTATTAATAATGGTTTATGGTCTAAGAAGAGCCCCAAGGCTAAGGCAAGTTGAAAATTTCATGATTGAATAAAGTTTCAAGTGAGTTCGCATAAGACCTAACTTCAAATGATCATAACTATCTGGATATGAAGAATTATATGATGTATTACCTATAAAATTAAAGCTCTATGAGTCTAGTTTCCAACGCTTCAAACTGCTCATCATTTGGATATTCCTACAAGAATTTATGACCAAATTACCAAAGGCTAATAGAATGCGATTGTGTGAACAATTATGAGACCATTATGCGATCGCAAAATGGTTATGCGACCGCAAACTGGTCCAGAACTGCCCAATTCTGGGCACCGAATTGTGCGACCATTATGCAACCCGCACACCAATTGTGCGGTCCATTGTGCGACCGCATAGCTGAGTTCGGAGGGTTAATTTTCCTCTTTTCATAACCCGACCCCATTTTGATAAATAGGCTTTGGGGCTTATTTTGGGGTGTTTTTCTGAGGGTTTTAGAGAGAGGTAAGAGTATTTTATAGAGAGAAGGAGGCAACCTAACATTATAATCATCCAATCTTGCACCAATCTTCAAGAATCAAGGAAGCTAATCACAAGATCTTCATCTAAGAGGTAAGATTCAAACCCTTAATCTTTAATTTCGAGTTTGGGATAAAAGATTGGTGATTGGGAGTATGAATTTTGGGTGTAAGAGTATTATGTATATATGCTTGTACCAATAAGGATTGTGGGAAGATTGTTGAGCTCAAATAAGTAAAGATTGAGTTATGGAGTGAAGGAAATCTTGTAGAAGAACCTTGTAGTTAAATTTGCACACCTAGTGTCTGATAAAATGCTCAAACGAGCTGAGACCATGAATATCTTCCTAATTATGGTTCAATTTTGTTATGTCTCAAAATAGATTGGGATTGCTAGAATTTTTGGAACGTTGCAATAATTTAAGGAAAGCTCAAAGCGAGGTATGTTGGCTAAACTTCTTTCATAGAATTGAATTCCATGAGGCACTTGTAAGTCCCGAGTTATTCTTTGTTGTCGATAATTTATAAAGATGCTTGAAAGTGAAAGTAGTGAGTTGGGGATATAAAGTGTAGACACCGTGCCAATAATGAAAGTTATGATTGTGGCCAATAGAGCCAATGAAAATGAAATGATGTGTGAAATATGATGATGAGTATTGAAAGTAATGAAATGAAAGTATGGAATATAAGATACGGCCATCGTGCCAGGAATGAAGAATAATATGTATAGCAAAAAGGGAACCAATGAAATAATGATGTTGTATGAAATTGAAAGTACTAATGAAGTGATAGTATGAAGATGAAATGTGGTTGTTCGCCTAAATGAGAATTATGAGGTGTTGTATGTCCCAATGGTTTCAACTATAGTTGTATGCTTCTGAAATAATGTATGCAAATGACTTCGATGTTAAGTCCTCAAGAATCATGAACTTAGCTAATGACCTCAAGATGTCAAGTGAGTGAATAACGAGATGGAAGGGAGATGTCCTATGCTAAATTATGATGAACCTTAAGAAAGGAAATTGGGCTTATGTGCCATTGAAATTGACTTATTGATTCACCATGCATGTGCTAATGTAATGTGCTATGTTTCTCCATGATGGGCATGAACATGAAGTGTTCCAATGATCCGGGAACTTACGACCTTAATGTAATGTTAATCATGTCGCTTTGAGTTTGTACATAGTTATATGTGTAATGATGTGTTATGAACCCTATGGACGGTCTATAAAACACATAGGTATATCGTGTTATGAAATCCTATGGACGGTCTATGAAACGCATAGGTATATTGTGTTATCAAACCCTATGGACGGTCTATGAAACGCATAGGTATATCGTGTTATGAAATCCTATGGACGGTCTATGAAACGCATAGGTATATGTGTTATCAAATCCTGTGGACGGTCTATGAAACGCATAGGTGTATAATATGATATGTGAACACTGTGAACGGTTTATGAAACGCACAAGTGTATTGTGTAAGTAAACACTGTGAACGGTCTATGAAATGCATAGGTGTATCGTATGGTATATGTGAATCCTGTGGATGGTCTATGAAATGCATAGGTGGAAATATGATATGTGAACACTGTGAACGGTCTATGAAACGCACAGGTGTATTGTGTAAGTAAATTCTGTGAACAGGTCTATGAAACGCACATGTGTATTGTATGGTATATGTGTATCCTATGAATGGTCTATGAAACGTATAGGTATATTGTGTATGAATTCCTATGAACGGTCTATGAAACGCATAGGTGTATAATATGATATGTGAACACTAGGGACGGTCTATGAAATGCATAGGGGTAAGATAAGAGAGGGATATGGACGGTCAAGTAAGATGCATTGTCAACGCAGACATTATGAACCATTTTCATTGGCCTTGTTTGTACATGTTGTTTCAATTACTTTATATTATGTGTTCCGCATATAGATCATATGGCTCAGTTGACCCTAAAAGAAGTTTAGAATGATGCAAGTATACTAATGCTTGATATTTCAACCTACGCGATGTTTTGTAGTCTTTTGATGTACTTTAATGAAAGAAATATGAAATGCTATGATTGATATAAAAACAAAGGGTTTGATGTCTCGAATAAGATAACCTAGCCGATTGGGTCGTGATCGGACTCCGTGCTGAGAGGACGGTGGTATTGGTATTGTGAATAATGGTATTGTGAACAATGGTATATTGGTGCTAAGACTCACTAATCTGGAATTATGGAATTTATGTGACACTTGATGTTTTGGTATTGTTCTAGACTTTTATTGATTTTGTGATTATTCCTCCTTGTAATATTAATTGTTCTATTGAGAGGGTGTTTAGTTATACATACTAGTACTATTCGACAGTACTAGCGTCCCTTTTGCCGGGGGCGCTGCATCTTTTAATGGATGCAAGTATACTTCTACAAGATGATATGGATCTTTGGTAGGGATCTTCTATGCATCAGATTATGGTGAGCCTGCTACAATTCCAGTGGGCACTCGAGTCTAGTTGGTATTATGTACTTAGGTATCTATTGTCATAGAAGCTCCATGTACACTGTGGGTCATGTACTTAAGTTTTGAGTTTCGTCATGTATTTATGTTCACAACTATTTATGAAGCTATGTGCCCATCACGAGTGAAAAAGAAAAGAAAATAATTTATGGGCCATTGAGCCAAATGTATTCAATATGAAAGTCATGATCTAATTATGTTTTGATAAATCATGCATGAGTTATGATGAAAGGTTAATGTAAATTAGGCTTGCTCGACTAGGTTTACTCGGTTGAGCGCTGGTCGCGCTCCTTGGTTTGGGGTGTGACACTTATATCATGAGAATCCTTCTAATTTCGATTCGATTTTATCATATTCCTATAGATTGAAATTGCTAGGAGTATTTGGACATTGTAGTAAATTAAGGAAAGCTCAAGCGAGGTATGTTGGCTAAACTCCTCTTGTAGAATTGAATCCCATGATGTCCTCGTAAATTGCAATTATGAATGGATCAAGTTCTCATTCCTCATGTTTCGAGTCCTTCCTAATAAATTTGATTATTCTAAATAAGTGTTGTGTTGAAAGATGTATGTACTCAAAATGTGTCCCAAATGTTCCTATCATATCATGATTCCCTCCGAGAATGTAACCGAGTATGACCAATGTATCAAGGTGTTATGATTTAAAATCATGTTTCAATTGCAAGTTATTATGCCTAATTGTGGAATAAAAACTCAATGTGCTTAAGACTCTTATTTCTCATAAATATACTTAAAGTCTTGATTACAAATGCCCTTTATTGTTGATAATCCATGATGCTGCCTGAAAGTGAAAGGAGTTTGAAATATGAAATACGACTGACGTGCCAAGAACGAAATTACACTTGTGGCCACAAGTGCCAAGGAAATAAAAAGACGTGTGAAAGAATTTGAAATGAGCTGTAACTCCTTTTTATATTAAATGTTTTGGGAGCATCGTTTAGTCACCGAGGAAGAGTAGGTTAAAATAACCTAACCCCGAAATTACACGTGCCGATGTAGGAGTGGTTGAGGGGTAAAATCCCCATATTGATGTGATGAGATTATTATCCTTAAATGGGATGAGATTGATGTGTTGAGATTATTCCCCTTTAATGGGATAAGATTGATTGCTAGAGGAAAGTGATGTCGACCCACACGGCAATGTGGTGAGATGGCTTAGCTGATCGGGCTGAAATCGGACGCCATGCCGCGCACATGGTGGTGTTGTGATTTGATGTCTTTGGGTGAGACGACTTAGCCGATTGGGCCGTGATCAAACTCCGTGCTAAAAATACGGTGGTGTAATCCGTATTAAAGATCTCCCAACCTAAAATATGGATATTTGCTTGAACATTTATCCTTCTTTTAACCTGACGCTCATATATTGTTTGAGGTTCTCATTGATACTATGTTGTTTCTCCTTGTGTTGTTACTCGATTCTTCGTGAGGGTGTTTAGTCTTACTGTAACACCCCGAAAAATTTTGAAGTAATTAAGCGCTATTAAGAAAGTTGATGTGCGCTAATTATATTATTTTGTGTGTAGACAAGGACTATTATATGAATGATATCAATTGATCATGATAATATATGTATGAGGTGCGTTAAGAATGGTTTATGGTCTAAGAAGAGCCCTAAGTCCAAGTCAAGTAGGAAATTTCATGATAGACTAAAGTTTCAAATGGGTACGAACAAGACCCAAATTTGAACGAGAATATCTATATATATATATATATATATATGGAGTTATGTGATTATCTAACTATCAAATGAACGATCTTCGAGTCTAGTTTCTAACGCTTCAAACATTTCGTCATTTGGACATTCCTACAAGAAGTTATGACCAAATTACCAAAGGCTGGAAAAATGTGATTCTGCGACCAATTCTGCGATCGCAGAAGTAGTTATGCGACCGCAAAATGTTCGCAGACCTGTCCAGTGAAGCCCATTTCTGGACATCGATTTTGCTGTGCATTTTGCGACCCGCATACCCATTTTGCGGTCCATTATGCGACCGCAGACCTGCTTTCGGAGGGTTAAGTTTTCTATTTTCATAACCCGCCCCCATTTTGATAAATAGCCTTTGGAGCTTATTTTGGGGCAATTATCTGAGGTTTTTTAGAGAGAAGTGAGAGTGTTCTAGAGAGAGGAAGTAGATGAAGTGTTTTATTCATTAAGATCTTGCCTAGCTTTGAAATCCAACAAGGAAATCTCACAAAATCTTCATCTAAGAGATAAGATTCAAACCCCTAGTCTTCAATTTCGAGTTTGGGGTAAAAGATGGGTGATTGGGAGTATGATTCTTAGGTGTAAGAGTATTATTTATACATGCTTGTATTAATAAGGTTTGTGGGAAGATTGTTGAGCTCAAATAAGTAAAGATTGGGTTGTGGAGTGAAAGAAATCTTGTAGAAGAACCTTGTAGTTAAATTTGCACACCTAGTGTTTGATAAAATGCTCAAGTGAGATGAGATCACGAATATCTTCCTAATTATGGTTCAATTTTGTTATGTCTCAAAATAGATTGGGATTGCTAGAATTTCCGGAACGTTGTAGTAATTTAAGGAAAGCTCAAAGCGAGGTATGTTGGCTAAACTTTCTCTCTTAGAATTGAACTCCATGATGTTCCCATAAGTTCCAAGTATGGCTGTCTCATGTTCCTTATTCTATGTTCCGAGTTGTGCCCAATAAATACGATCATTCCGAATAAGTAGAGTGATGAGAATTGTGTAATCAAAACTTGTTCTGAATGTTCCTATCTCATTATGTTATCCTTTGGGAATGTGTTCAAGAATGACATGTGTATTAAAATGCTATGTCTTTGAGTCGTGTTCCAAATGAAGGTTATGATGCCAAATTGTGTGAGAAAATCTCAATGATCTTAAGATTCTTAATTGCTCATATGTTTACCTAAAGTCTTGATTGAAAATGTGTTATTGTTGATAATCTATAAATATGGTTGGAAGTGAAATAAGTGAATTGGGGTTATAAAGTGTGGCCAACGTGCCAAGAATTTAAGTTATGATGGTGGCTAGTAGTGCAAATGATTTGAGAGGATGCGATAAAGAGTATGAAATGAGCCTCGACTCAATTGTTTAAAATGACATCGAAAATAAAATTGCCTACGAGCTTTTGTACTCAATTCATTCCCATAAGTGGCAGCTTTAACTAATGCTTTGCTTTATAAATATATCCAGTGTGATTCGAGTTCTTACATACTCGTGTGTTGAAATGGTACATTGTCATTTCTGGGGAAGAGTATTGCAAGAATAAATAGTGTATTGATTGTTTTTGATTTTTATGAGTGTTTCTATTGCTGGTTGGTATGCCCCATTCTTTAGGAAGAAACCATTTGTGTTTAAAGTTCCCATTACAAATGGATTTGAAGTATATGATTTCTGAAATATTCTATATGTTGGTATTTGATGGTGATCTTTGAAATTGAAAGAGGTGAAAGTGTGGAATATCAAATACGGCCATCGTGCCAAGAATAAAGAATCTTGTGATTGGCCAAATGAGCCAAGGAAATATTATCGTTGTGAATGACTGGAAATACTAATGAGAATTTATACAATAAGAAAGATGTTAAGGTGAGTACAATTGTATTTATGTTATCTCTGTGTGCAAATCAAATCAAAAATGTTTTTGGGAGCATCATTAGAAAAATCGAGGAAGGGTGGGTCATAAGGCCCACACCTGAAACTATACGTGTCGGTGTAGGGGTAGATTGTGATTATTCCCCTTATTTGGGATAAGATTGAAATATTGGAGAAATTATGATATTATTCTCCTTAATTAGGATGAAACTGGTAACAATTGTGGATTGAAAAAGTCAACCCACACGGCATATGTGGGGAGGCGGCCTAGCTGATCGGGTGAAGATCAGACGCCATGTTGCGCACATGGTGGTACTACTCTTGGTAACAACTTTCTTTCGCATCACATGTCAAACCACATTTTTCATGGGGAGATGGCCTAGCCGATCGGGCATGATCGGACTCCGTGCTAACAAAGAAGGTGGTATATCAGTGCTAATGATCTCCCAACCAAAATTATATATGAAGTTCGTATTTTGAAAATTTATATGTTTTAACTGAACATTTGGATATTATTGATTGTGACTTTCTGTTTCTATGTGTTGCCTTTTCTTATATGGGCATTCTATTTTGAAAGAGGACTTTTAGCTATATATACTAGTACTATTCGATAGTACTAATGTCTCTTTTGCTGGGGATGCTGCATCTTTAATGGATGCAGGTGGTTCTATAGCAGGCGGCATTGATCAGTGATAGCAGTACACTCTTTTCAGCTGATTTGGTGAGCCCCACTTCATTTCGGGGTTGTGGGTTATGGTTGATGTTGGGAATTGAACTAGAAATGTTGGTATTTGGAAATCATATTTTTTCATTAATTCTATAAGCTCGTAATATTTTGAAAATTATGAATGAAGCTGCTAATGTGAATGAAAAGGAAGTTGTTAATAAAATCTTTTCAATATTTGATTAATGGAGTACATATCCTCTTTATTCATGGATGAGTTTGGGTAGAAGGAAATCTAACAGGCTTGCTCGGCTGGGTTCTCTCGTTTGAGCGCCGGTCGCGCTCCCCAAGTTTGGGGCGTGACAAACTTGGTATCAGAGCCTAAGGTTTTAAAGTGTCCTAGGATGTCTCGGAGCCGTATCTAGTAAAGTCCTTCTTATCGGTGTGTTGTCGACCACATCTATAATGGGGAGGCTACTTGGTCATTTAGGAAATTCACACTTCATTGATACTCCAGATTGTGCGATAGAACACAAGATAGGAAGCTAATTTCCTCGTCATGTCTCATTTTCCATATGAGTAACCTACGGGTTCGAGGCAACGAGAAGGAAATTAAAGAACCAGTTTCTATGGAAAATGTCCCTATTCCTATTAATGTCACCACACCACTAGATCATGTGGTGAGAGAACGTAAGAAACGAAAAAGGGTTGTTTGTACCAATAAGCCGGAATGTTTGATATGAAATAATAGCCACTCGGGTTTATGTTAGATGATTCTTGAAACATGTTATGGTTGTGTAAAAAGGGGGAACAAGAAGAATAAATGCCCTTAGGTTGGATACACCCATCCAGGCTTGCCCGATATGCGGGAGAATACATTTTGCGTCATGTTGTGAGTAAGCTCAGAAGCGTGTTAGGGGTGGTAGATTTGGGCAATTCCAAAAGTCCATACAATAAGCTGTTGCAGAGATTGTTACTCCCGCCATGAAGGCTTGGAGGAAGACTAAGTGGAATGCTTATGATGTATGCAAAAAGGGTAAATGTCAGGTAAGTGGGGCGAGTCAGTTCAGCGGACCCCATCCTCGTTGTGTGAGGTGTATGAGTTGCCATTCGGGGGTATGTCACTATGGTACTAATGTATGTTTTGAATGTGGAGTAGAGGGGCATCAATTAAGGTACTGCCCTGTCAATCTAAAGTCATCAAGTAAGTCACTCCTTAGTACATCATTATGGACACCACATTATTTTCCTTGTTGTATATGTACATCCATATTGAAGAGGCCTGCATAAATATAGTCTTAACCAAAACGTTGAATCACAAAACATTGCATACTTTATGAACGAAATGCATTATTCGTGAAGCCACTCTATCACAAATTCTCTTATTTACAACCTCCTTTGGAATTGAGCTCTATAATTATGTCCTTGAAATTGAGTTATAACTCTAGGATTAATACTTCCCACTTGCTTCCCTAAATTCTCAACAAGGGACTATACTTGATAAATTTCTTACAAAACGTTTTGATTCAAATGGATAACATCTGCTCACTTGTGCTTATGCATGCACAGCCATAATGTTTACCTATCTGGTATCAAATCCAATGTAAGACAACCTAGTGTTGAGATCATTCTCGAGGAATTCTTTCTTTTCTGTGTATGTGGCTCCTATGGTTGGAACAGTCACTTTACTCCTTTATGAATCGTATCATGAATCCTTTTCACCATCTAGTACACATGAGGGCATATCTCAGCACCTATTATATGTGTACGTGTCAATTGAAATGGTCACTTGTCTGTATAGCATTTCTCGGGAATTTGAGGTTTTCGTGAATTTATCACAAGAAGATCTTTTTATTCGCCCATCTTAGTATGACTTTCATGTCCACCTAGATCATGCCTCAGTGAGTAACTCACATTGTTCCTAGCATTGTAGTTGCCCATGAAGTGGCCTAGTATTGCAGCTTGAGAGTAGTTATGGAAAAAACATGTCTAGCTCACAGCAAAGTGTCCATTCTCTCTAACCAATACATGACTTCATCCCAACATTAAGATGTCCTAGCTACATGTTTCACTTGTGTGAGGTTGAAAGTTAAGCAGCCTTATGATGAGCATATTGAATTGAAAGACAAATTCGTCGTATTTCCAGTCCACTCATATAGGACCAACTATTGACAAAGGTTAAGTTGTGAGAATGATAATAATCTCACAAGTGTTCAACTTCTTTTTCACGCCCCAACCTTGGGAAGCGTGATCAGTGCTCAACCGAGTGAACCTGGCCGAGCAAGCATGTTAGATACTTTTTACCCAATTCACCCATGATCAAGAAAAGATGTGATTTTATTAATTATACAGTAGGAAGCTCATTCATACAATCCAAAATTGTTTCATTTGTCATTGCGCCTTTAAGCCTCAAAATACACATTTCTTATAGTTCGAGTGGAATAAGTGATCAGATATAACATAACTTGTTTAACATTCCCACCACCCATATACAACCCACATAGTGTCTACGGAGCCTCTAAAGATACAAAAGAGAGTAAAGATGGTGCCGACAACAAGGCCCCGGCTATACCTCAAAAGTGACCACAATATAAACAAAAGGTAAAATACATGACCCCGGAATGAAATGGGGCTCACCGAGTCCGCTGAGTAGAGGGTGAAACACTATTTGTGATCAGCACTAACTGCTATGTAACCACCTAAATCTATTTAAAGATGCAACGCCCCCCGGTAAAAGGGATGTTAGTACCGTCGAATAGCACTAGTATGTAAAGCTAAACACCAACTCAATAGAATGAATAATAATACAAGAGGAACAATTAAGAATTCAATAAGGGCTTCAAATAATATTATAACAACAAGTTAAGGATCATATATGTTTCCAAGTAAATTTCAATATTATTAGGTTGGGTGATCTTTAGAACCGATATTCCACAATTCACAATACCTCAGTATTCTTACACGGAGTCCGATCTCGACCTGATCGGCTAGGTCGACTCATTTGAGACATTACCACAATTTCGTTATAATTTCCAGCACAGTATCACCATGTGTGAGGCATGGCATTCGATCATGGCCAGATTGGCTAGGACATCAACCATTTTCACAATTTCATCCACAATACCACCGTGTTCTTACACGGAGTCCGATCTCGGCCCGAACGGCTAGGATGTCTCATTTGAGGCATTACCTTTTTCAGTTAATCATCTCACATCGTACTTCTTTTATATACTTTCAATTCATTAGCACTATTGATTACGATTACAAAGTCATTCTTGGCACTTGGCCGTATTTCATAGTTCCAGTCCCCTTTTTTTTCCACATTCAAAATCATTATCGTTATCCACAACAATAAGGCTTCCCGTTCAAGACATTAGATTAACATATGAGCAATTTGGGAATCTTAGGCACATAGAGGCTTTTCATGCAATTTGGCATAACAACCTTTTTTTTAATCTAGACATGAAGTCTTAACATTCCTAACACATATTCCACATTTTGAACATATTCTCAAATGGCAAGATGACATGATGAAGCATTTAGAATAAACATTGAACAAACATCCTTCAACACAACCACATTAGGAATAGCCAATTCAATAATGATCAAGGACTTACTCCAATTACATGAACACCATGGGATTCGATTCTAAGAAGAAGGGGGTTTAGCCAACATACCTCAATTGAGCTTCTCGAACTCTAAAATGACCCGGAATTCTTAGCAACTTCAATCTATTTTAAAAATACAACAAGTTGGACCAAAATTAGGAAGACGAACATGGTTTTAGCTCATTTGAGCATATTATCAAATACTAGGTGTGCATCAATGTTTTAAGGCCCTTTTTGTGGAAGATTCCCTCATTCCCCAAACCATTCTCTATCATTTTTAGCTCACAATCTTCGCACATACTACAAGGATACATGCATGCAAGGTAAGCTCTCCCATCCCTATGAATTACCTTAATAATGGCCCATTCTAGTTACATTTTGAAATTAAGAGTTTGGGTGATAGAATGTTACCTCCTAGGAAGAAGACCTAGGTGCCTCTCTTGATAATCTTCAAGGTTTTAAGTGAGAATTGAAGAGCAATTTTATGAAGATCACTTCTCCCTCTAGGACCCTCAATCTCACTCTAAAAATATTAGAAAATAAGATCAAAATGGTCTATGGGATTTGTTTTAACGGAATAGGATTGGGTTTCAAAACCCCAAAATTGATGCTCCAGAACAGGTTCTGCGGTCGCATATGCGACCGCATAGTGGCTATGCGGTCTGCGAAATGACCGCGAAAATGGGTGCCAGAACTGGAAAGAAACTGACCTGGTCTGCGGTCACTATACGGCCCGCAGACCTATTTTGCGATCGCATAATGCACCGCAGAACGGTTCTGCGGTTGCATAGTGCACCGCAGAACCTCCCTCCAAAAAATCCCAAAGCGGGATATGCGACAAGAGTGCGGCCCGCAAAATTTTTATGCGGTCGCATAATGGCCGCGATATTGACATCCAAAATGCCCCACTCTACGACCAGTCTGCGGTCCGCAGAGTGGTTCTGCGGCCGTAAAATGGGCTGCAGAAATGACTACTTCTGCCCAACATTTTCCTTCAACTCCCTAGCGATGGTTCAATCCAAAAAGTCCGAACCGAAGAATTTCTACTATTATTAACCTCTACGCCTACTTTGGCATCACGGAATCCAGGTTTTTAGGAAAACTTTTACGGTGCCTTAAATCCTCCCCCACTTAAGATCATTCATCCTCGAATGAGGATCAGGGTCCATTATTAGCACCTTATGCAACTCAGTTTTCATACCCTACACTAGCAACCCCAAATTTAACTAACTCCCTAAATTTTCAAAAATTTTGCCAGAGTTTCCTTTGTAACTAGGCCTATCCACATGTCAGAGAGCCCAAGAATCACATCCTAAAAACATGTACAGTATCTAATGATGTAACATAACTCATAACAATGCCAATCGTGGCCTCGTATAAACAACATATAATTTAAAGGAACACATTTACATTAACTAAACAAGTGATACAAAATTCATAGGTGACAAGTTCATAAAAAGAAAGGAATACACAGCTATTCATACAAGTAAGGATATTTCTTCTTCATTTCCTCCTCGACCTCCCACGTGGACACTTCAACCTGCTGGTTTCGCCATAACACTTTCACGGAGGGAATTTCTTTATTCCTCAACTTTCGGACTTGTCTATCAAGAATGGCAAATGGAATTTCTTCATATGACAATTCTTCATTAACCTCAATGGTCTCAACCGGCACAATGGCTGACGGATCCCAACTACCTTCTTCAACATATACACATGGAATACCGGGTGGACTATTGACGTTTCAGGTGGTAGCTCAAGCTTGTACACCACCTGGCCAATTCTCTGAATGATTTTGTACGGCCCGACATACCTCGGACTCAATTTCCCTTTTTTCCCAAACTGCATAATACCCTTCATGGGGGGGACCTTCATGAATACCCAATCATCTTCATTAAACTTTAAGTCTCTGCAACGGACATCCGAATAGGATTTTTGATGACTCTGGGCAGTTTTCAACCGCTCCTTTATGATCTTAACCTTCTTCATAGCCTGATGCACGAGGTCTGGCCCTATCAACTCATCTTCCCCAATCTCAAACCACCCAATAGGAGATTACATCTCCTACCATACAATGCCTCAAATGGTGCCATCTAAATACTCGCATTAAAGCTGTTGTTATAAGCAAACTCTATGAGTGGCAAATGATTATCCCAGCTACCCTTGAAATCAAGAACACAAGCACGCAACATGTCCTCAAGCATCTGAATAGTCCGCTCTGCTTGCCCGTCAGTTTGTGGATGGAAGGTTGTATTAAGATTCACCTGAGTACCCAAACCTTGCTTAAATTTCTTCCAAATATTTGTCGTGAACTGAGCCCCTTGATCGGAGATGATAGAAACTAGAGTGCCAGGCAACCTGACTATTTTCTTGATATACAACTGACCATACTATTCCGCTGTGTCGGTATCCTTAACCGGCAAAAAGTGTGCTGATTTCGTGAGTCAATCCACAACCACCCAAATTGAGTCAAACTTGCACGGAGTGCGCGGTAATCCTACTACAAAATCCATATTAATCATTTCCCACTTCCACATTGGAATTTCTATGTTCTGTGCCAACCCACCAGGCCGTTGATGTTTAAGCTTCACTTGCTGACAATTCAGACACCTTGCCACATAGTCTGCCACATTCCTTTTCATGTCATTCCACCAATAGATTTCCTTGAGGTCATAATACATCTTTGTAGAGCCTGGATGTACGGAATACCTGGAAGCGTAAGCCTCAGTCATGATTCTTTCCTGGAGACCATCTACGTTTGGAACACACAGCCGCCCTTGGTACCTTCGTGTACCATCATCATCCATGCCAAAAGTAAAAGCCATAGAAAATGTTTTTGAATCCCCTCCTTCAGTTGTACCAAAAATGGATCGTTGTATTCCTTCTCTTTGACTTCCACAACAAGCAATGATTCAGCCCTATTTTGTACAATTACCCCTCCTTCATTAGAGTCCGCAAGACGAACTCCCAAACTAGCCAATCGATGAACTTCCTTGGCCAACGGCCTTTGACATGCCTCCAAGTAAGCCAAACTACCCATAGATTTCCGGCTAAGAGCATCCGCCACAACATTGGCTTTCCCCAGGTGATATAGAATATCGATGTCGTAATCCATGAGTAACTCAAGCCATCTTCTCTGCTTCAGATTCAGCTCCTTTTGTTTGAAAATATATTGAAGACTCTTGTGGTCAAGTAATACATCCACATGGACCCCATACAAATAATGACGCCAAATTTTCAATCCAAAAACCACCGCTGCAAGTTCTAAGTCATGTGTTGGATAGTTCTTTTCATGATTCTTGAGTTGCCTAGAAGCATAAGCTATGACCTTGCCATGTTGCATTAATACGCACCCAAGCCCAATTCTTGAAGCATCACAATATACCATAAATTCATCTGTACCCTCTGGCAGGGTCAACACCGGCGCTGTCATCAATCTCGATTTCAACTCTTGGAAGCTCCTCTCACAAGAATTGGACCATTGGAACTTAACCGCTTTCTAAGTCAATTTAGTCAACGAAGAGGCAAGAGTAGAGAACCCCTCCACAAACTTCCTGCAATACCCTACTAAGCCTAAGAAACTACGAATCTCGGTTGGCGTTGTAGGTCTAGGCCAATTCTTTACTACTGAAAGCTTTTGAGGATCAACCATAATTCCTTCTCTAGAGACAACATGACCCAAGAATGTGATAGATTCGAGCCAAAATTTGCACTTTGAAAACTTTGCATACAATTGGTGCTTATGAAGAGTCTACAAAACTGCCCTGAGATGATCGGCATGGTCCTCTCGAACTCATAAATACACAAGAATATTGTCAATGAATACTATCATAAAGGAGTCAAGGAAAGGCTTGAAAACCCGATTCATAAGGTCCATGAAAGTTGCCGGGGCATTTGTTAGCCAGAAAGACATTACCATAAATTCACAGTGCCCATACCGGGTCCTGAAAGTTGTTTTCAGAATATCCTGCTCCCTGATCTTCAACTGGTGGTACCCGGATCATAAATCAATTTTGGAGAAGTACCTAGCACCCTATAACTGATCAAACAAATCATCTATCCTTGGAAACAGGTACCTATTTTTGATGGTAGTCAATAAACATCCTCAGCGATCCATCTTTCTTCCTTACAAAGAAAACCGATGCGCCTCATGGTGACATACTCGGTCGGACGAAACCCTTCTCTAACAAATCCTTCAATTGCTCCTTTAGCTCCTTCAACTCTGCTGGTGCCATCCTGTAGGGAGGAATTGATATAGGCTGTGTGCCTGGCATCACATCAATCCCAAAATCAATCTCTCTGTCTGGCAGAATCCCAGGGAGCTCGTTAGGAAAGACCTCTGAAAATTCTTTCACAACTGGAACAGATTCGAGTGTAGGTGCCCCAACAGTGGTGTCCGTAACTCGGACCAAGTGATAGATACACCCCTTGTTAATCATCTTCTTGGCCTTAAGATAAGAAATAAACCTACCCTTTGGCATCACATTATCCCCTTCCACTCAACAACTGGCTCATTTGGAAATTCAAACCTCACAGTTCTGGTTCGGCAGTCGAGCTTAGCAAAATATGAATAAATCCAATCCATCCCCATAATTACATCAAAATTGACCATCCCTAATTCAATGAGATTGGCTACGGTATTCCGGCCATGTACCGTGACAACACAACCGCTATACACCCTAGCGGCCACAATAGACTCGCCAATCGGAGTAGATACAGAGAACGGCTCATGAAGTTGTTCCGGTTCTATCCCAAATTCCATAGCAACATAAGGGGTAACATAGGACAAAGTGGAATCTGGATCAATAAGAGCATATACATCATGAGATTGGGCAGTCAATATACCTGTGACAACATCTAGGGAAGCCTCTGCACTCTGGCAACCACTCATAGCATAGAAACGGCTGGGTCCTGCTGAACTCTGTGCACCACCCCTAGCTGCACTATGCCCTGCTGGTGCCGGAGGGCCTCGAGCTGGAGTGGGTGTTGAAGATGTAGCAGCTGCAGAACTGGATGGTTATGCTGTACCCCTGCCCGCACCCTGGCGGGGTGAATGGCACTCCCTCTGAATATGATCCCCCAATCTGTACCCGTAACATATAGGTAAGTCCATGTAGCAGATCCCTGAGTGCATCTTCCCACACCTGGGGCATGGGGGTCTTCGCTGCTGTTGGAATCTCCCTCCTAATCGGAACTGATGGTGGGGTCCCCTGCTGCCTTGATTGGGCCTGAAGCAACTCCCCTGCTGCTGACTGTGCCCCGCTGGCGGTGCACTGGCTGAAGACTGAGCATGAGACTGGGTTAGCCCCGATGACCCTCCCATTAAAGGTGATCTTCCCCCACCAAATGACTCCCCAAAGTTGCCCGCGGATCGGGCCTTGCTGGTACCCTCTCGCTCCCTTCTGTTCTTCAACTTGCGGTCCTCTATAGCTTGAGAAAATGCTACCATTTTCCCATAGTTCATATCTAAATTCAAGGCAGCTGTAGCGGCCTCATTGATAACCAAGAGGCTAAGGCCCTGCACAAACCGGCGCACTCTAGCCTCTATAGTAGGCTACATAAAAATGGCATATTTAGATAGACGCGTGAACTCCATGTGATACTCGCACACACTCTTACTCCCTTGCTTAAGATTCTCAAACTATGCGGTATGGGCTGCCCTAGTCTCGTCAGGCAAGAAATGGTCTATAAAGGCATTAGCAAACTCACTCCATCTCGCTGGAGGGCTCCCCTCCTCCCGAGAGTCCTCCCACAGCTCAAACCAAGAATAGGCCACCCCTTTCAGGCGGTAGGTAGCCAACTCCACTCCCTCCGTCTCAGTAGCGCGCATAACCCGGAGAGTCTTATGCATCTCATCAATGAAGTCATGTGGATCCTCCTCGGGATTAGCACCCGTGAACACCGGAGGATCCAACTGTAGAAACCTGTTCACCCTAGAACTAGTAGAATCCCCTTAAGAGCTAGAAGACGTGGGTGCAACATTCGACCTTTGGGCCTGAGAAGCCACTATCTGAGTCAGCATCTGAATAGCTCCCCTAAGATCCCCATCAGAAATACCAGAGCCAGAAGCTGGGGCTGGAGGTGGAATCGGAATATCAGGTGGAGGAACCATCGCACCCTCAGTAAGTGTAGGGACTGGTTTGGCCTGGTCCGGTGTAGTGGAATCAGGTAGTGTAGCAGTCGGGGGATTATCCTCACCCCTCGGGTGTTCACCCGCATGATCAAATAAAGGGTCAATTGTCACTCCTAAGGAGGCGTTGGCTCCTTGGCCAGTTCTTACTCTCTTCTTAGGTGCCATATACTGAAAGTTAAAGGAATACACGAGTTAGAGGAGCAGCAGTTGCACATTTAGTTTCATCGCACAATCCAGAATATCAAAGAAAAGTATTGTTCCTAAATGTCCAAGTAGCCTCCAACTTATAGATGTGGTTGAAAACACACCGATAAGAAGGACTCTACTAGACACGGCTCCAAGACACCCTAGGACACTTTAAAACCTTAGGCTCTGATACCAAGTTTGTCACGCCCCAACCTCAAGAAGCGTGATCGGTGCTCAACAGAGTGAACCCAGCTGAGCAAGTCTGTTAGATACTTTCTACCCAATTCACCCATGATCAAGAAAAGACGTGATTTCATTAATTATACAGTAGGAATCTCATTCATATAATCCTAAATCATTTTATTAGTCATTGCGCCTTTAAGTCTCAAAATACACATTTCTTATAGTTCGAGTGGAACAAGTGATCAGATACAACATAACTTGTTTAACATTCCCAACACCCATATACAACCCACATAGTGTCTACGGAGCCTCTAAAGATACAAAAGAGAGCAAAGATGGTGCTGGCAATAAGGCCCCGGCTATACCTCAAAAGTGACCACAATATAAACAAAAGGTACAATACATGATCCCGAAATGAAATGGGGCTCACCGAGTCCGTTGAGAAGAGGGTGCAGCACTATCTGTGATCAGCACTGTCTATTGTATAACCACCTGTATCCATTTAAAGATGCAGCGTCCCCAGCAAAAGGGACGTTAGTACCGTCGAATAGCTCTAGTATGTAAAGCTAAACACCAACTCAATAGAATGAATAATAATACAAGAGGATCAGTCAAGAATTCAATAAGGGCTTCAAATAATATTAGAACAACAAGTTAAGGATCATATACGTTTCCAAGTAAATATCCATATTATTAGGTTGGGTGATCTTTAGTACCGATATTTCACAATTCACAATACCTTCGTATTCTTACACGGAGTTCGATCTTGACCCGATCGGCTTGGTCGTCTCATTTGAGACATTACCACAATTTCGTTATAATTTCCAGTACAGTACCACCATGTGTGCGGCATGGCGTCCGATCACGGCCCGATCGGCTAGGCCATCTCATTTGAGACATTAACTATTTTTACAATTTCATCAACAATACCACCATGTTCTTACACGGAGTCCGATCTCGGCCCGATCGGCTAGGCCGTCTCATTTGAGACATTACCTTTTTCTGTTAATCATCTCACATTGTACTTCATTCATATACTTTCAATTCATTGGCACTAGTGATTATGATAACAAAGTCATTCTTCGCACTTGGCCGTATTTCATAGTTCCAGTCCCCTTTTTTTCACATTCAAATATCATTATCATTCTAGAAATATTACAAGTTGGACAAAAATTAGGAAGATAAACATGGTTTTAGCTCATTTGAGCATATTATCAAACACTAGGTGTGCATCAATATTTTAAGGCCCTTTTTGTGGAAGATTCCATCATTCCCCAACCCATTCTCTATCATTTTTAGCTCACAATCTTCCCACATACTATAAGGATACATGCATGCAAGGTAAGCACTCTCATCCCCATGAATTACCTTACTAATGGCCCATTCTAGTTACATTTTGAAATTAAGAGTTTGGGTGATAGAATGTTACCTCCTAGGAAGAAGACCTAGGTGCCTCTCTTGATAATCTTCAAGGTTTTAAGTGAGAATTGAAGAGCAATTTTATGAAGATCACTTCTCCCTCTAGGACCCTCTCTCTCACTCTATAAATATCAGAAATTAAGCTCAAAATGGTCTATGGGATGTGTTTTAACGGAATAGGGTCGGCTTTAAAAACCCAAAATTAAAGCTCCGGAAAAGGTTCTGCGGTCGCATATGTGACCGCATAGTGGTTATGTGGTTCGCGAAATGACCGCAAAAATGGGTGCCAGAACAGGAAAGAAACTGACCTGGTCTGCGATCACTATGCAGCCTGCATACCTATTATGCGGTCACATAATGCACCGCAGAACGGTTCTGCGGTTGCATAGTGCACCGCAGAACCTCCCTCTGAAAAATCCCAAAGCGGGATATGCGATAAGAGTGCGGCCCGCGAAATTGTTATACGGTCGCATAATGGCTGCGGTCCACAGAGTGGTTCTGCGGCCGTAAAATGGGCTGCAAAAATGCCTACTTATGCCCAACATTTTTCTTCAACTCCCTAGCACACTGTTCAATCCAAATAGTCTGAACCAAAGAATTTCTACTATTATTAACCTCTACGCCTACTTTGGCATCACTGAATTTGGGTTTTTAGAAAAACAATTACGGGGCCATACATTCTCCCCCACTTAAGATCATTCGTCCTCGAATGAGGATCAGGGTCCATTATTAGCACCTTGTGCAACTCAGTTTTCATACCCTACACCAGCAACCCCAAATTTAACTAACTCCCTAAATTTCCAAAAATTTTGCCAGAGTTTCCTTTGTAACTAGGCCTATTCATCTGTCAGAGAGCCCCAGAATCACATCCTAAAAACATGTACAGAATCCAATGATGTAACATAACTCATAACAACACCAATCGTGGCCTCGTGTAAACAACATATAATCAGAAAGGAACACCTTTACATTAATTGAACAAGTGATACAAAATTCATAGGCGACAAGTTCATAAAAAGAAAGGATTACACAGCTATTCAAACAAGTAAGGATACTTCTTCTTCATTTCCTCCTCAGCCTCCCACGTGGCCTCTTCAACCTGCTGGTTTTGCCATAACACTGTCACGGAGGCAATTTCATTATTCCTCAACTTTCAGACTTGTCTATCAAGAATGGCAGCTGGAATTTCTTCATATGACAATTCTTCATTAACCTCAATGGTCTCAACTGGCACAATGGCTAACGGATCCCCAACTACCTTCTTCAACATATACACATGGAATATCGGGTGAACTAATGACGTTTCGGGTGGTAGCTCAAGCTTGTATGCCACCTGGCCAATTCTCTGAATGATTTTGTACGGCCCGACATACCTCGGACTCAATTTCTCCTTTACCTAAACCGCATAATACCCTTAATGGGGGAACCTTCAAGAATACCCAATCATCTTTGTTGAACTCTATGTCTCTGCGATAGACATCCGAATAGGATTTTTGACGACTCTGGGAAATTTTCAACCGCTCCTTTATGATATTAACCTTCTCTATAGCCTGATGCACGAGATCTGGCCCTATCAACTCAGCTTCCCCAATCTCGAACCACCCAATGAGATATCTACATCTCCTACCATACAATGCCTTAAATGGTGCCATCTAAATACTCGCATAAAAGCTATTGTTATAAGCAAACTCTATGAGTGGCAAATGATCATCCCAACTACCCTTGAAATCAAGAACACAAGCATGTAACATGTTCTCAAGCGTCTGAATAGTCCGCTCTGCTTGCCCGTCAGTTTGTGGATGGAAGGTTGTACTAAGATTCACATGATTACCCAAACCTTGCTGAAATTTCTTCCAAAACTTTGCCGTGAACTGAGCCCCTCGATCGGAGATGATAGAAACTGGAGTGCGATGCAGCCTGACTATTTCCTGGATATACAACTGAGCATACTGTTCCGCTGACATCATACGAACTTAGTCGAGTCTTCAAATCACATACAACAACACTAAAACCATGAATTACACCCCAATTCAAGCCTATTGAACTTTGAAATTTCTAATTTCTACAAATGACTCTGAAACCTGACAAATCACGTCCGATTGACCTCAAATTTTGCACACAAGTCATAAATCACATAACAGAGGTATTCAAATTTTCAGAATCGGATTCCGACCCAGATATCAAAAAGTCAACCCCCCGATCTAACTTTTCAAAAATTCAACTTTCTACATTTCAAGCCTAATTCCACTACGGACCTCCAAATAATTTTTCGGACACGCTCCTAAGTCCAAAATTATCATACGGAGCTATTAAAATCATCAAAATTCAAATCCGAGGTCGTTTACACATAGGTCCATATCCAGTCCATTTTTCTAACTTAAATTTTTCAATTATGAGACTAAGTGTCTCATTTCACTCCGAATTTCTTCCGGACCCGAATCAACTATCCCGGTAAGTCATAAAACAACTATAAAGTATAAATTAAGCAGTAAATGGGGGAACGAGATTATAATACTCAAAAAGAACGGACGGGTCATTACAAAAAGACAGTTGGTAAGAGATTGCATGTGGCTGTGGAAGAGTTGAGTCAGAGGAACTCGATTTTGCATCATGATTCTGATGAGTAAATATAAGGTCTTCCGTAGAACATGTGTGTACTAAGACGTGTAAGCCTTTTTGATAAAGAGCCTTAAGGAAAGAATATCTATTCATCCATATGGTAAAAAGTAATAAGAGATTCAGAAGGTAAATACAAGTTTCAACAAGTAAAAGAAGCAAGGTGAAGAAGGGTACGAGGCGCCCAGTTAATGAAGATTATCAGTATCTACAATTCATACAGAGGATATAAGCCTTTTGAGTATCTTCAACAATAACAGAGATATATACAATTGATCACACCCATCTCAATTATTCTCTATGGGAGCTAACAGGTGTAGTTTAAGAGAACGATGGGGTATTAGGATCCGGCTAGGGTTAGAGTAACCCAAAATGGTGAATAGATTGTTTGCGTTAGTTGACATTTTCGAAGGGTATTGTAAATGTGTTAATAGATCTTCTTGTGAGACACCCAGATGGTGCACTCTAAAATGGTACAGCTGGATATGAGTACTACAAAGATAGGCACTGGAATCCTGGAAGGGATAAATATTACCTTAGTATGTCTCCCGTCCCTAGTAGAGCGAGAATGTTAGGAAACTCGAAGAGCCAGGGGATGGAGCAAGGGGAGCTAAAAGCAAAAGAATGTCTTGTTGAAGTTTAAGAAAAAAGTGATAGACAAAAATATTAGCAAAAAAATAAGAAGAGAGATAATGAAGCATTATGAGTGAGATGTGATACATGGATGACAACGGTAGATGACAGTATCACTGAGTCTATAGCCAAGTGAAGGAAAAGACGAGAGGTGACATGCCTTGAGACAACAAAAGAGTATAGGCCATAAAGTCATATCCTCATTTCGAGAAATAAGTTTGTGACTCCAATGCGACTACCAGAAGGAAACGTTAGACCCCAGAATAATAGAAATCAGTATGGACTGATGAACAAGATAAACTAAACATGAATTAGGGACTGAGTGATTTGATAATGGTCGACATCATGAGAATTTCAGATCGCGTTCCGGCGATAATAGAATGGACAATAGAAGAATAACCCTTAAAGGTCATTCAGGAGGACGCTTCCCTAAAGAAAGCAATGGGAGCAAAGTTAAGCTTAAGGGACTATATGTGCCAGTTACACTAGGTGTCACCCTCGTTAATAAGGAATTTCGTTATCCTTGGTACAGAAGGATTTCCGCAAGGCGAGTAAGGGTCATCGATGATGTGAAAAGAAGCCAAAGATAAAGAGGTAAAACATCTATATGTAGATCATCGTAGCATTGAATCTTAGTACTCCCATAAAGGGGGGAATATGGAGTGATGTGGCATTAAGTCAGAATTAAGTGGTTCTAGTAACTATGGAATGGTAAAGGAAGAATGCGATAAAAAAATGAGAAAGGGATGAGATTGCAATTATTCAAATCCTACAAATATGCTACGATTCCAGACCATTATGCAAACACGACATCAAAGAAAGGAAGTAAGGGTTCCTGCCCGAGATGTTATTGATAGATAAGGAGCCAGTGCGGGATGTAAGTTAAGATAAGGAAATAACCCAAGAACGATTACGCGGAATATTGATATGAGAATGGGCCAACGAGTAGTTGGTAGTTGATTCAGGAAGAGCCTAGTTATGGCTAGACAGGAGGTTACAGATGAATTAGCAGATCATGCAAGATAAACATACTGAAACCCAATATAGTGAATTCAGCCTCGCAGTAATGTCATTATAATACTTGATAAATATTCAGATAGGAGTTGGGGTAGTTAAAGGCACCGTATGAGTGTTATAGAAATAAAAGAAAGCCCCTCTGGGAAGACAGTCAAAACTTCAGAAGCAACCGTACGAGCACATGAGCGTGGAGGAGTCAGAGGGTCTCCCCTAAGTACTACAACGAAAAACTAGCTGAGGAAATAAGGAAGAAGGCTTCAACCTAAGCACAATCACCTAAAGAGGAAATGGTCATGTAACAACAGTCTCACAACAACATTCTATACACTCCATGAGAAGATGGCACCTACCGTGGCTAATGAACAGGAATTAAAACCAGAAGTGATATTCTAGATCATATGATTTGTATGGAATTCCAATATGCGTGGGCACTAAGATAAGCTAAGTATGCACGCAAATGGGGGTAGAAAGAACAGGAAAAAGTAATAGCTTGCATTTAAAGAAAGCTGAGAAGGGACGAAAGGAATTATTCGATCAATGATCCAGAGTTAGTTACGTTATGAATGCACTTAAGAGTTCGGAGTACTATCCATGCGGCATGTATGTTGACAATCATACAGTCGTAGAAGATTCCGGTATAAGTTAAAAGAAAGAATTGAGCCCAGGTCATAGAAAAAGGATTGAATTGTTAGAAGATTGTATCATGGTATTCCATAGCATCCATGGAAGGCTAAAGTAATAACTAATACTATGAGCCGCATGTCGGAGGATAGCTTAAGACTACATAAAGGTTGATCACAGGAAACTAAAGAGTTACATCAACTAAGTAAATCAGGAGTTTGATTATTGGACCCAGAAAATTATGGACATCGTGACTGAGAACATTACAGAATCACTCTTAATATCAGAGATACAAGAGAAATAATACATTAGCCATATTTTATAACAGCTCTACGATAAAGCTAGTTAGAGAAGTACCATCCTCATAAAAAGTCAGTATGAAGCTCTCACCAAATCATGTAAAGAGGTGCAAATATTATAATAGAAATTCAAGTTGTGGATGTGAATTATACCTATGTGGAAGGGAGGTCATGAAAGAGATAGAAGATGTGATACGATACATTAAGGTAAGTAAGGTCAAGGTAAACAATGTACGAGATACTCAAATGCAGAAGGTTATGAATAGTCCGTACTTCGGATAGAAGGCTAGAAGCGCGGGGATTCAATATCCAGGAATGATAGCGGCATCGTCGGTGGCATATCTTCCAGCCTATGATTTCTAAGTATCGAGAGGTCTAGTTAAGAGAGTAAAAGAAGAGTAGAGACGATATGATGTCTCGCTTGGTATTCCAAAAAAAACATAAGGAAATCGGTCGCAAGCTAAAGTATGATAAAGCGACAAGGTTTTAGGAAGATAGGAGTAAGGATACGAAAGGGCGAGTGAGAAGGTGATGAGAATGAATAAGTCCTCAGGATTAAGTCCATGAAAATAAGAGAGTTGATGGTTTCTCTAAGTTGTAGAAAGCTCAGCATAGCCTGAATGAACTCAAAGGAGTCTAAAACTAGTAGAATTTAGAAGAGATGGAATGCTGTCCTGGTAATAGAATGAGGGTGTAATTGTGACAAATAAAGGATGACGTTTGGGCTTCGATTAAGTAATGATTTGAAGAAGAAAAAAAAAGGGATTTGAAGAATTGTACAGGATTAAAATACCCACATAAGTAAATCACATTGAGATGCTATGAAATACGGTTATTGAAGTATAGTATCGCCCCTAAGTGGATCAGAAAAATCACTTCAAATATTCCTCGATGCAACATAAGCCCTAGTGGCAATTTATTACATAAGAAGTTTCAAGTTATCAATGGAAGATTGTAGATCAATGTGAACAACTAATTTTTGACCACACCCAAATTCTATTCTATTTTAGTGTAAATATTTCTTTGAGGTCTAATCTTAAAATTTTAAAACTGTTATCTTACTCTTAGTAAAAATAAAAAATATATATATACAAAAAAAAAAATACTCACACTCTTAGAGTATAAGTTTTATTTCTATTTTTTTTTTAAAACGAAAAGAAAATTCACAAATATATATGTACATATACATACTTATATATATATATATATATATATATATATATATATATATATATATATATATATATAAGTAAAAGTCAGTAATGAAAAGAACAAAAAATAAATCTTAAAAGAGTAAAAGATTTCTCTTAATCCTAATTAACTACCTAAACACTCACCCCATTTGTTTTCACTCTTCACGTCTTCTACCCTCTATTACCCATGATCACACACCCATATTACACACATACACACGCTGACACCTCAAAATCCTCACTTCACACAAAGAGGAGGGGAACGAACATATAAAGGAGGGACGGGGGATTTTCACTCGGCTGGAAATTGTTTGGAAGGGAACATATGAAGACAAACTACATAAAGCACATCATATTATAAGAAATAGATCAGATAAAGGTCTAGCACTTCAAACACTTGGCACGAAGAACATTCAAGTTATTTTTGGCGAAGTTTCTAGTTGAGATTTCGGTTCAAAGCTACGATATCGTTTAAAAACAATTTCAGCTTTTAAAGGTTCATCTATACTTTCTTTGTTATTCATTTTAATATTATTTGCCTACTGTTTGAATATGCATTTGATATGTGTTTTAGACCCTATTCTATCTATTGTTTTAGTCAAATTTGACTCTTAGTTTTTCCTTGCGATAATGTAGTAAGTAGTATTTTGTTAAGTGAGTTAAAATAGTTTCGATTATAAAATCTGCATGATTTTGGCTTTATTTATTTTACGTTGTTTAGGATAGGCAGTAGAACTTTACTTTAAAGAAATATTTTTTTTAGTTAAAAATTTATATTAGGTATATTGATGGTCTACCAACTTAAAGAGAGTATAGGTTCTTTATTCCTAAAAGTTATTCCGTTAGTATCTTTAACCTAAGAGTATCTGTAGCATTTTTCTTAATAATTTAATATGTCTAGTCTTTATATTGAAAGCCTATTAATTTTTTTTAAAGATCCGAGTTTAATAGTTTTTTGGCTCGTTATAACTTTAAGTTTAGTTTCTGCCGAAAAGTTAATACATGAAAATCACATATTCTTTTTCTTTGATGATGTCAAAGCCCTTCATATTTCTTTCAGTGAACGTTTAATGCCTTAGTTACAAAATTATTTATTATGTTCCATATTAATGATAGTACATAAAGTTAAATACAATTATTTGAAGATAAAGCACATAATTTGGGGCCAACTGAATTGTTCTACTAGCCTTATACTAATAACATCTAAAGTTATCCCATTTTTTTTCATGACCAAATAAACAATGTACATTAACTCAAAAAAACAAATTAAGTCAAATAATATGAATATACAAATAAATATCTCAGATCTAAAAAGATAAATAATTAAATATTCTAAAATACGCTATTTGCCCATGTGTTCATACCCAAATCTTGAATTGATATGCTTAAAAAATAAAAGGATCATATGCGCATTCCGTGTCTCAATGCCTTTAAATTTAAAATAATTATGTTCTAACCATATGTACATTCCGTACCTTGGTTTAACATTTAATTTCAAAGAAGTACCTTGTGTGCGTACCTCATCTTGGTGAACACAATTAATAAAATATAATAATTAATTAAGCGCTAATAAATAAGGCATAATCAATAAAATACAAGAGTAGCTAAAAATTGATTTAAGCCTTACATTAGTCAATAAAGTGACCGTGATAGAACCACGGGACTCGAGGGGTGCCTTACACTTTCCCCTCGGTCAACAGAATTCCTTACTCAATATTCTGTTTTCGTAGACCATAAATTAGGAGTCAAATCTTCCTTTTGATAAGGGATTCAATAAAAGGTGACTTGGAACACCAAAACTCAATTTCAAGTGGCGACTCTAAATAATAAATAATTCCTTTTTAAAATATCACTTTAATTGGAAAAAAACTCTTCTAACACAACCTCTTAATAGAGTTGTGTGAATAAAAGAGGTGTGACGGCTCTGGCGACTCTCTTGAGGACAATTAATAAGAATTCGAGCTTTGTATATTGATTCTTATTTGGCTTTTATCATGTTTTGGATATTATTGTATTTGGAAGCCTAATGTGCTATTTGTCGCTTATTTACCGCTTTAATATTTATTTAAATTGTGATATAAATTGTATCCTCTCTCGCACCCCTCTGAGTCTTCTGATAGGTAGTTATGTTGTGTTTGCCTACTAGCATCATAAATTTTCTGTCTTGAGATAAAGTCAGTTAGCCTACCAGTTTTTGGTGAAGGATTTAGTCACAAATGTTTAGGCGGGAGAGCCGTTAGCTAGCCAGTGCTGTTCTACTACTGGTAACGCTTGACGCTCCTCGGTTCGGGTTGTCCACCCGGGTAAGCCAGGTCTAGATACCATCTCCTTTAGGATTTGAAAACTTAGAAGAACAAGCCACAAGTAATGGATATCCCTAGTAGGCTACGCTTTATTTGCATCATGTGCATTGGACTTAGCGAGACTCGGCACAGGGGCCTGGCTCGTCTAGGACAGGTACTAATTTTTCAGACCAATACGTTCATTTTTTTGTGCTACATGTAACATTATTTGGTAGGCTTTACTGAAATGTTGACCGGCTTTAGGATAGATTGATTGAACAGGGAAGAGAGAAAGAGAAAATTTCCTCAAAAAATTCATAAAGTACTCTTTTTTTAAAAAAAATTTGAAGGGTTCTAATGTGTAAAATTATAATTTTCAAAATAGTTTTTTATTTATTTAGACTGAAGTACGCGGGTTTGATTCTCACCGGATATGAGATACGTAGGCAGCCTTCATCAGGTTCAACCCCATTTAAAAAGAAAACAAAACAAAAAACAAAAAAAGGTGTCTATGGACTATTTTTTTTTCTCTCAAATAATAATAATAATAATATAGTCACTTTGTCAGTTTTTTCTTTTTGACCAGTTTTGCCCATGTGTTTGGTCCTTTTGTCGAAATTGCCTTGAAACCTTTCCCGAAAATGTGAAATGAGTGGCCAATTTATTTTTTATTCTTTAGGTTCACTTGTTTTTATAGAAAATAGTCATTATGAGCCTTTTATTTTTTTAATTTCATAATTATTTTACTAATTTAATTTTTTTTAGTCCTATAGTTTGGCTTTTATTTTTTTATTTTATAGAGTCAAAACCCGAGAAATCGGATTTTTTGTGTCAATAATATATTTGATTAAAGTCTAACCCCGTGTCTGGGTAAACAGGTCATGAGTGGATAAAGGGGTAAGTCTGAAAAGAGGCCCAGATCAGAAGGGATACCAGATTTTCTAATTGTCGATTAGATACCATAGTTGTTGTGGGATTGGTGGAGAGACTTTAAGGAATATGAGCGAAACCAGAAAAAGAAGTACTTGGGACATTTGGTTCACATGATTACGATCAAGCCCAGGAGGGATGTGATCGAAACTTTGATTCCGCACTAGGATCCTGAAAATAATGTGTTCCGTTTTGCCGACTGTGAAATGACTCCGACCTTGAAGGAAATTGCCCATTTTCAGGGGTGGGGCCGCAATCTTCGCCGCCAAAGGCCCATAGTACCAAACAATGTGAATGAGGGTAAGTTTCTGAAGCTCCTGAACATAAATTACGGACAATATGAAGGTTTAGGAGGCAAGTGGGTTAAGTTGAGATTTCTGTTTCACTTGTATGGCCTAGAATGCAATTTCGAAAGGAATGTGGGAAAATTGAAATCAAAGAAAAATAAGGAAACATGGAAGGTTCACAGAAGGTTTGCATTTATGGTTGCTTTTTTGGGGCTTGTAGTTTTTTCGGAAAGGGAAGGACGCATTGACCTCCGCTTGGCAGGTGTAGTTGAGGCTCTGACTTCAGAAGGGGATGATTTTACTTTGGTCCCTGTGATTCTTTTTTGTATTTTTTGTGCTTTAACTAGATGTAAATTGGGCGCGCGAAACTTTGATGGCTGCAATATTTTGCTACAGATATGGTTTTTGGAGCATTTTTATTGTTACTCTACGATCACTGATTTTAGGGAGCTATGGCACAATCATACTTATGATCACCAGAAAAGAATTGACGAATGTGACTTACCAGAAGGGATAGATGCCTCGAAAGAACTACTTCTTACTCTGTCCGCCAAACGGATTACTTAGAATTACGATTGATTTTCCTCTAAAGAGGTCATCTGTGAGTATGCATACCATTCTTATTTGGTACTCATAGGATTGGATTGTGTTCAGCCCTATGCTCCACTTCAGGTAATGCGCCAGTTTGCACGACTACAAGAGGTGCCACCAACACGAGATATGAGCAAGTTCTGTTATGATTTTGGTAAAGATCAACCTCATGACGAAGAAGAAATTATGAAAATTTGGTATGCAAGTAAAGTCTCGGAGTTGAATGAGATGGTAAAAGACTGAGATCATGGAGAGGTGATCCCTGAATATATTACATGGTTTAATGATCCTTCGTCATTTGGAGATAGGCCTGAGGGGTCGAACAGGAGGAGAAATGATCAAAGAACCATAGAAAGGCTAAAAGAGGAATTGGAGCATGCTCAGATGACCATAGCCAAACAACAAGCCCAGCAACAAGCCGGAGTCGCTCAAATTCGTTTAAATATTGAGAAAGATTATCAATTTGCCTTACGGGTCATGGATAAAGATCTAAAGCATGCTAAAAATGAGGTGGCCCGCTTAGAAGAAGAACTGGCAAACACGATTGGTTTAGTCAGAAGAGTTGAGGCGAACAAAAATGCTGAAATACATAAGCTGCAAGAAAACTTGAGTATCATTGAAGAAGATGCGCACCAACAACAATTGGAGTTTGATCAGCAGAAAGAGCAGTTTGAAAGAGAAAGGGCCTACTGGATATGCTCAAAGGGTCAGCTTCATGCACAATTAGAAGAAATAAAAAGGCAGAAGAGGGGTCATCAACATGCATATTTTGAGGCAGAGCGGCGTCAGTGGATGATTGAGAGAGGTGTGCTAAACCGTCGCATTGAAGAATATGAGGGACGGGAGGCTCATATGGGGCACGCCCTCAACACTACCCAGATGTGGTTGCAGAATTATCATATGAATATGGGGCAAGCCAGAGAGCAAGTACTTCGATTCGCAGAAATCATGATGATCATCGCCATCTAAACAATGAGAAAGTTGGTCAACAGGCACGTGCCCTCGTCCCACAGTTGCCATCGGTGTTTCAAAATTTGTACGAGACTTTGGGGGGAGAATGGAGGCCAAAAGATGCAGATCATTGATGATATCAATTTAAGTAAGAAGACCATTGAAGACTAAAGTTTTAGTGCAGTCAATTAGCTTTTAGTTTCATTTTCATTTGTCGCATTTTAATTTTATATTTGGAGTCTTTTATTCTTATCAATGTTTGTTTTATTCCAGTCATGTTCATATCTTTAGAGTCAGTTTCTATATATTTCCTTTTCTCTCATTGTATATAAAAAATAGAAATTGATTTTAAATGAATGAAAAATATTTTAGTTTGTTTAATTTTATTTTTATAAAAAAAATCAAAATTGTTATTATTTCCCCCCTGAACTACGTAATGGTCTGATTCATGCGGCATCATGATACGTAGGCAATCCTCATCGGATGCAATCATAGCCATAATAAATCTGAGCAAAAAAAAAAAAGAAGAAAAAATATATATATTTGAGGAAACAAATAGGAAAGAAAAAAATAGCGTTAAATTCAAGAGAAAATAAACCAATAAGCCGGGATGAAGCATGAAGCCTTCCAAGACCATTTTAGAAATGAAAATAGCATTAGGTGCATGACATACAATGTGTAATTAATATCTGCAAAATGCCTAACTCTAACACGTTTGTTGTTTGTCATTTTAAAGATAGAGTTAAACAAAGGTGGTTGGTTTGTGGTTTAAACTGGCGACTCACCCTTACAACACGAGATCAAAAGGAAAAAGTAGAATGGCAAACAACAGTGAGAATGAGTCAGATAATGATGATATCCATGGACAATTGGTCGAACAAGGTACAAGACTGGTTGAAGAAGTAAGAGTATTGAAACAACAATTGGTAGAGATGTACCAAGCTTGGGTGAATGGACAGGCACCGCCCCCACTACCCATAGGGCCTTCGGATAATCTTCATAATGTGTCAATTGCAAATCAAGTGCCCATCTCCATAACAAGTAACCTATTGTACCAACCTGGATTCAGCCAGAGCATTAACCTTCCCACTATCCCCACTACCTCCATTCCACGTCCTCAAACCGCACCCCTCAGAAATGACCCACCTACTGTACCCATTACCCAAGCTTTCATTGTCCCTCAACCGGCTCTTGCTCAAAAGTCCAACAATGATCCACAATTGAATGCTCATGATGCCCAACATTACTCTCCAGAACTGACTTTCAAGGTTCCAAATTCATACAAGTATACTCCTCAGAACGTGTTCCCAATCGAGATCGAAAAGCCCGACAAGAATATGGAACAAGAGGAAATGACCAGAAAAATGAAGAGCTTGGAACAAACCATGAGAAACATACAGGGTTTGGGAGTCCACAAGAGTGTTTTGTTTAACGATCTATGCATGTTCCCCCATGTTCATTTGCCACCTGGCTTCAAGACCCCCAAGTTTGACAAGTACGATGGGCATGGTGATCCCATTGCCCATTTGAAGAAGTATTGTAACCAATTAAGGGGAGCAGGAGGCAAAGAAGAATTACTCATGGCTTATTTTGGGGAAAGTTTGACAGGAATTACTTCAGAGTGATTCATAGATTAAGACATCTCTCACTGGCACGTTTGGAACGACATGGCTCAAGATTTTGTCCAACAATTTCAGTATAATATTGATATAGTGCCAGACCGCTCCTCTCTCATCAACATAAAGAAGAAACCAACATAAAGCTTCAGAGAAAATGCAATCAAGTGGAGAGAGCAAGCTACTAGGGTCAAACCACTAATGAAAGAGGCAGAAATGATTGACTATTTTCTCCAAGCTCAGGATCCTGATTACCTCCATTACATATTGGCTGCCATTGGTAAACCTTTCGCTGAGGCAATTAAAATTGGTGAAATTGTTGAGAATGGCATGAAGTCAGGCAAAATTGTGAGTCAGGCAGCCCTTAAGGCGACCACGCAAGCAATTCAAAGTGGGTCGGGCAGTTTCAGAAATCAGAAAAATAATGAGGAAAGATCCATGATGGCATCTAGGTTCGGGGGAGTTCAAAGAGGAGTATCTCCTTCTTATGTGCAATTCCAACAAGGACAATCCAATTCTCCTCAACATTACTATCCGCCTCAGGGTCCCCGGTACTTAGTTCCCCCACAACAATACACAGTGTTTAATGCTCAGGCTTATGCTAGGCCTTCCAATCACCAACAATGGCGGGCACCGATTCCACAAGGCTGCCGTCAACTCCGGTTGAATTTTCTGGTGCCATATGATCCTCGTCCCCGACAGGAATATGTGACAGAACAGGAGCCAAAGAAAGAGTTCACCCCAATTGGAGAATAGTATACAAGCCTATTTCGAAAATTGATGCAATTGCGGTTGATTAAACCTATCATGTCGCGTTATGTGAATCCAAATTCAAGGGTTTTGACTCAAATGCAAGATGTGAGTATCACTCTAACACCCAAGGTCATAGACGTTAAAGAGAGCCATTGAAGATTTGATTGAAGCAAAGGCAATTGTGGTGACAAACAATGAGGATACTCCTAATATCACAAACAATCCACTCTCATCTCATAATAATACACATTTTATTGGGATGATTTGTGATGATCGGGATTATAATCAGTTTGGAAAGACAGAGATGGTTGTTGGAACCATAGGGAAAGAACCAAAAGTGACAGTAAGCCCACCGCAATTGGCACCGTTGATTGTGAAAGTTGCGAGCTCTAGCTTGAACTTGGCAGGTTTGGGAAAACTGATTCTCTATGTCCCTGGAAGCACAAAAAAGGTTAAGGTTCAATTGGGTGGACCCAAACTTTACATCCCTGGGGCATTCAAAAGATCGTTCCGAATAATGGTTTGAGAAATATAACAGAGCCAGTTGTGATCTGAGCTGTTGCACAACTCCTAGTGACAAACACGAAAGTTATTCCCTGGAATTATAACAAGACTGTCATGACATACAGAGGAAAAGAGATAGTTGAAAAAATAGATGAAATGGGGGCTTGACCCGTTCTGGAAGGTACTACTCACCAGAGGAATTGAGAAAAGCTAAGCAAGCCAGAGAAAGTCATTTTCCAGTGAAAGAACCCGTTGCAGAAAAAGAAGAGAAGGAATTCCTTAAGAAGATGAAAATGCAAGACTACTCAATCATTGATCAACTAAGGAAAATCCCTGCTCAGATATCTTTGTTATCTCTACTTTTTCACTCGGAAGAGCATCACCGTGTGTTGATCAAAACTCTGAACGAGGCATATGTCTCAGAAAAACAACGGTGAATCAGCTAGAAAAAATGGCTGAAAGATTCTTTGAAGTAAATAGAATTACTTTCAGCGGTGATGATTTGCCTGAGGAAGGGGCTGGGCACAATAGAGCTTTGCATCTTATGGTCAAATGTGAAGGGCACTGCGTAAAATGAGTCATGATTGACGGAAGCTCAAGTGTAGATGTATGCCCTCTTTCTACTCTGCAACGGCTGAACATTGACACTAACAGAATTCGGACTAGTAATGTCAGCATCAGAGCTTTTGATGGTTCAAGAAGAGACACTATTGGGGAAATCGAACTCACCATGACAATCGGCCCGGTTGATTTTAACATTGTCTTTCAAGTCTTGGATATGGATACTTCCTATAATTTTCTTCTGGGAAAGCCGTGGATCCATATGGCCAGAGCTATACCATCCACCCTACATAAAATGGTCAAATTCGAGTATGACAGGCAAGAAATTGTTGTTCATGGGGAGGACAACTCATCTGTCTATAAAGACCTGTTCCTTCCATGTATCGAGGCCAAGGAAGGGTGTGAATCCATCATATATCAAGCTTTTGAGGTGATTGAGGTTGACCAAGTGGAAGAAGGAAAACCAATTCTGCACCCCCATCTTTCAGCCACATCCATGATGGTAGTTGCGCTGATGTTGAGGAACGGCTATGAACCAGGAAAAGGATTAGGATCCTCTCTGCAGGGAATTGTGAACCCTATTGCTCTTTTTTCGAAGAAAGATACCTTTGGCTTGGGTTTTAAACCAACATCAGCTGACAAAGACAGAGCCAAGGCCCGTAAAAAGATTGGTTGGAATTTGTCCAAACCAATCCCTCACGTTGCCTACTCTTTTGTCAAGCCACAATTTGAAGAAGTCCAAAATCCTGCTACTCAAGATGACATTGATGAAGTTTGCCAGGGTCTCAAGGAGATGTTCTATGAGATCAATATGGTTCAAGTTGGTGAGGGCCCTAGCCGTGCAAGTGTTCAGTTGATTGGTCTAGATACCTCGCTCAACAACTGGGAAGCAACTCCTCTTCCTATCAGGAAGGAGTCTTGGTAGTCTGTTTTGTTGCTTTTTCTGTATTTGGATTATTTTAAGGGTTGTAATTCAGATATTTTAGTTTAATTGATTTGCTTTGATGTTAACCTTTCTATCCTTTCTATTCAATGAAATGAAGTTCCAGTTTTATAGTAAAATTCTGTCTTTTCATTTCCCTAATTTTTGTTAATTTCTTATCATTTTCAGTTTCATTAATGCTGGTTTTAAGAACATGACATGCACGCGAAATTCATGCCCAGATCTTAAAAAGCTGTCTAATCTCGAAATAATGAATCAAGAAGTTGAGTATGATGAAGATGAGGCTCTTAAGGAAATAAAAAGGGAATTGTATCAATTTGAGAATAAGCCTAAGCCTAACTTAAATGAAACTAAGGCAATTAACATGGGAAGTCCTAAAGAAACCAGAGAAACAAAAATAAGCATTCATACTAAACAAAAGACTAGAGATGCCATAATTCAAGTTTTGTTCGAGTACAGAGATGTATTTGCTTGGTCGTATGATGACATGCCGGGTTTGAGTGCCGATTTAGGGGTTCATAAGCTTCCCACATACCCTAATTTTCCACCAATCCAACAAAAACAAAGGAAGTTTAAGACATACATGAGTGATAAGATTAAAGAAGAAATCACTAAGTAACTAAGTGCAAATGTGATCAGAGTCGTCTGATATACTACATGGTTAGCAAATATTATGACTGTTCCAAAGAATGATGGGAAAATCAGAGTTTGTGTTGACTATAGGGATTTAAACAAAGCAAGACCAAAGGACAACTTTCCCTTACCCAACATTCATATCCTTGTTGACAATTGTGCTAAACATGAGATCCAATCTTTTGTAGATTGTTATGTCGGGTATCACCAAATTCTAATAGATGAAGAAGATACAGAAAAGATCGCCTTCACCACTCCGTGTGGAACTTATTGTTATAGAGTCATGCCATTTAGTTTGAAGAACGCAGGGGCAACTTACATGAGGTCCATGACTACCATATTCCATGACATGATGCACAAAGAGATTGAAGTGTATGTTGATGATGTGATTATTAAGTCCAGAACACAAGCTGATCATGTGCAAGACTTGAAAACGTTCTTTGAAAGGCTACGAAGTTACAATCTCAAACTCAATCCAGCCAAATGCGCATTTGGAGTTCCTTTTGGGAAGCTTTTGGGTTTTATATTTAGTCAAAGAGGCATTGAGTTAGATCCCTCCAAGATAAAGACCATTCGAGAGCTGCCTCCCCCGAAGAACAAAACAGAAGTCATGAGTTTACTCGGGAGGTTGAACTACATCAGCAGGTTCATCGTGCAACTTACAACCACATGTGAGCCCATTTCAAGTTGTTGAAAAAGAATGCCGCTATCAAGTGGACAAATGAGTGCCAAGAAGCTTTTGATAAGATCAAGGAATATTTGTCAAATCCCCCTGTTTTGGTCCCCCCGAAACCTGGTAGGCCTCTGTTTTTATATCTGTCAGTAATTGATAGTTCCTTTGGTTGTGTTCTGGGTCAACATGATGCCACAGGCAAAAAGGAACAAGCAATATATTATTTGAGCAAAAAGTTCACCACTTATGAGGCCAAATACACTCTTTTGGAAAGGACATGTTGCGCCTTAACCTGGGTCGCCCAGAAGCTTAGGCATTATATTTTGGCCTATACAACTTACCTCATATCCCGAATGGATCCCCTGAAGTACATCTTTCAGAAGCCGATGACAACTGGAAAATTGGCAAAGTGGCAAATCTTGCTCATAGAGTTTGATATTGTTTATGTCACTCGCACTGCTATGAAGGCACAAGCTTTGGCTGATCATCTGGCAGAAAATCCGATTGATGATGAGTATGAATCTTTGAACACATATTTCCCAGGTGAAGAGGTTAATTTAGTTGAAGAAGTAGTCCAAGATGACAGTCAAATTTGGAAACTATACTTTGATGGGGCTGTCAACATCAAAGGCGTAGGGATTGGGGCAATTCTTATATCACCTACTGGGCAACATTACCCTGCCACGGTGCGACTTCGTTTCTTCTGTACAAACAATACGACAAAATATGAAGCTTGCATCATGGGTCTGAACATGGAAATAAACCTAAATTTGTATGAACTGTTGGTGATGGGAGATTCAGATTTGCTTATTCGGCAGGCTCAAGGTGATTGGGAGACTTGAGACATCAAGCTCATTCCATATAGACAATGTCTGGAGGATCTTAGAAAAAGGTTCAAGTCCATCGAGTTCAGGTACATTCCTAGGTTTCACAATGAATTAGTTGATGCCTTGGCCACCATGGCCTCAATGCTTCCATACCCGGGTAATACTCATATTGACCCATTAGAAATTCAAATTCGGGATCAACATGGTTATTGCAATACAATTGAAGCAGAACCAGATGGTGAACCATGGTACCGTGATATTAAACAGTTTCTAAAAACAAGAGAATATCCAGAACATGCTAATAGGGATCAAAAGAGAACTATTAGGCGACTCTCTAATGGTTTCTTTTTGAGTGGGGAAATCCTATACAAAAGAACTCTGGATTTGAATTTGTTGAGATGCGTGGATGCCAAAGAAGCTGAAATGATTATAAATAAGGTGCATTCGGGAGTTTGTGGTCCGCACATGAATGGATATGTTCTAGCAAAGAAAATCCTTCGGGCAGGATATTATTGGCTTACTATGGAATGAGATTGCTTTCGTTCTGTTCGCAAGTGCCACCAGTGTCAGATTCACAGTGATTTGATTCACTTGCCTCCTTTAGAGTTGTATCCTATGTTGGCTCCTTGGCCTTTTGTTTCTTGGGGAATGGACGTTATTGGCCCAATCGAGCCAAAAGCTTCAAATGGGCACAGATTCATCTTGGTTGCAATTGATTACTTCACCAAATTTGTGGAAGCTATTACATTGAAAGTAGTTACCAAGAAAGTAGTAGTAGACTTTGTTCACTCCAACATCATCTGTTATTTCGGTATTCCAAAAATCATTATCACGGATAATGCTGCTAATTTGAATAGTCATCTAATGAAGGAGGTATGTGAACAATTTAAAATTGAGCATCGCAATTCTACTCCTTACCGGCCCAAAGCTAATGGAGCTGTTGAAGCTGCGAATAAGAACATCAAGAAGATTCTTAGGAAGATGATCCAAGGGTCTAGACAATGGCACGAGAAACTGCCTTTTGCTCTTTTGGGATACCAGACAACTATCCGTACATCAGTTGGCGCAATACCATACTTATTGGTTTATGGCACTGAAGCTGTCATACCTGCTGAAGTTGAGATTCCCTCTCTCCGAATCATTGTTGAAGCAGGGATTGAGGACACTGAATGGGTGAAGTCCTGATTGGAACAATTGAGTTTGATTGATGAAAAGCGTTTGGCGGCAGTTTGTTTTGGTCAGTTATACTAACAAAGAATGGAACGCGCTTACAATAGAAAGTGCGCCCAAGACAATTCGAGGTAGGACAACTTGTTTTGAAACGTATCTTTCCATACCAAGAAGAAGCAAAAGGAAAGTTCGCCCCGAATTGGCAAGGTCCGTACCTCATCAAGAAAGTATTGTCAAAATGAACTCTACAATTGGCAGATATAGAAGGAAAGGTGACTGATATATCCGTCAACGCAGATGCGGTCAAGAGATATTATGTCTGACATGCCTATGTTGGGGCATTTTTATACTTAGCATTCTCAGGTTGGGATGATGAAAGGCTATCATTCTCGCTACCCAAACACTGGTCAACCTAGTTAGCCCTTTGAAGCCCTGTTTATATTTCCTTGTTTTCCCCTCTTTTGGAACAAATGTACTTAATCAAAACAAAAAAAAAATCATCAAAACAAGTTCATGTTAATTGAACAACGTACGACCTGATTCCGAAAGGATACGTAGGCAGCCTCACTCTGGGGTTCGGTCACACCAAAACAAAAATCCACATTCCCCAAAATTGAAAACTGGGGCAAATGTCATAATGGTTCGGCGATGATTTCGCCCGAAAGGTTCCAAAGTTGTAATTCAATACAAACTCTTTTTACCCAAATCCTTTCAAATCCTTCCGATCAATTGGCGAGAATGTTTAAGAGTTGGAGGATACGATTACTAGGATCGGATGCAACAAAATTAGAGAAATAAAATGAGAGAGTCCTATTGGTGAAAACCCTTATGGGCACTGTAGGGCTATGGTGAGTAGAGAAAATAAAAATAAGAGTCTTGTTAGTGAAAACCCGCAAAGGGCACTATAAGGCGATGGCGAGAAGAGAAATGAGAGAGATCAGCTAGTGAAATCCCGCAAAGGGCATTGTTGATCGAAAAGAGGAACCACGCAGCCATGGCATCAACATAGTCCTGAGCAAGATTTTTCGGGTTTCAAGTCAAAAGTTGTGATGAGTTTCTAAGAGTCGCACAGTTTACACAGATCAGGTATCTAGTCCAAAAGGCATGTCATGTTCATTGGAGTCCGCATGTACTCCCAGATAAGTCCGTCTTTCTGTTCCCCGAAAGGGACACCTTTTGTTTTAAACTCATTTTCTATTCCATTGTTTTATATTTCTTTTAATCCCTTTTGGTCTAACTTTGTTTAAAAAATAAGGCAAAGAAAAGACGGCAAGACTGATTTACAGGGTTCTCGTTTGAAGCGAGCTGATATATTCAAAAGGCGCCCAGCCTCGGCAAGGGCATCAAGTCGACCCCGACTGGCCATGATTGGCTGATGCTTTAAAATGGAAAACTTTGAAAGAATCCAAAAGAAAAATACCCACAAAGGCAAAATAAAGTTGAAAAAGGTTAAGTCCCACACGACCAACCGTTATGGCAAAGTTTGGAAATGCCAAAGGTTCTCCGGGGTTAGAAATGGAGTTGGTATTATGGAAATAATCAGTTGCAGTTGAGAAGAAGATGAGCCGAGATCAAGAGATCGAAATAATCAAGGCCACAAATCGACCTCCATTTTAAAACTAACGATTCTTTCTTTGTTCGGAATAGGAACAGAACAGTTGTAGGAAACAGTTTGTGAAAAGACGAACACCACCAAGTGAAGTTCTCAAATCCTTGATTTTCTTACAATATACATGTAATCATTTTATTTTTAGTTTCATTTTAGGGAACCAATACCCTATCTTCAACACAGGGTACTACATCCCCTGGTTGCATTACTTTCTGCCAAAATAGGGTACGACATTCCCTAGTAAAATTCTAGAATGCCACGATCCTCATCTTATTGCCAACACAGGGTATTACATCCTCTGGCTGTATTCCTTTCGACTTAGCATCCTAGAGTGCCACAAGCCTAATCTTATTGTCAACACAGGATACTACATCCCCTAGTTGCATTTTTTGTTGCAGACATAGGGTACGACATTCCCTACTAGCATCCCAGAGTGCCAAGAGCCTTACCTTATTGTCAACACAGGGTACTACATCCCCTGGTTGTATTTCTTGTTGTAGACATAGGATACGACATTCCCTAGTAGCATCCCAGAGTGCCTCGAGCCTCACCTTATTGCCAACACAGGGTACTACATCCCCTGGTTGCATTTCTTGTTGCAGACATAGGGTACGACATTCCCTAGTAGCACCCCAGAGTGCCTCAAGCCTCTTCTTATTGCTAACACAGGGTACTACATCCCCTGACTGCATTACTTTCTGCCAAAATAGGGTACGACATTCCCTATTAGCATCCTAGAGTGCCACGAGCCTCATCGTATTTCCAACACATGGTACTACATCCCCTGGCTGCATTCCTTTCTACTTAGCATCCTAGAGTGCCACAAGCCTCATCTTATTACCAACATATGGTACTATATCCCCTGGTTGCATTTTTTTGCAAACATAGGGTACGACATTCCCTAGTAGGATCTTAAAGAGCCAATAGCCTCACCTTATTGCCAATACAGGGTACTACATCCCCCTGGTTGCATTTCTTATTGCAAACGTAGGGTACGACATTCCCTAGTAGCATCCTAGAGTGCCTCGAGCCTCACCTTATTGCCAACACAGGGTACTATATCCCCTGGTTGCATTTCTTGTTGCAGACATAGGGTACGACATTCCCTAGTTGCACCCCAGAGTGCCTCGAGCCTCTTCCTATTGCTAACACAGGGTACTACATCCCCTGACGACATTATTTTCTGCCAACATAGGGTACGACATTGCCTAGCAGCATCAGAGTGCCAAGAGCCTCACCTTATTGCCAATACAGGGTACTACATCCCCTGCCTGCATTACTTTCTTCCAAAATAGGGTACGACATTCCCTAGTAACGTCTTAGAGTGTCATGAGCCTCATCTTATTATCAACACAGGGTACTACATCCCCTGGTCACATTATTTTCTACCTACATAGGGTACGACATTCCCTAGTAGGATCGTAAAGAGCCAAGAGCCTCACCTTATTGCCAATACAGAGTACTACATCTCCCTGGTTGCATTTCTTATTGCAAACGTAGGGTACGACATTCCCTAGTAGCATCCTAGAGTGCAACGAGCCTCATCTTATCGCCAACACATGGTACCACATCCCCTGGCTGCATTACTTTCTGCCAACATAGGGTACGACATTCCCTAGTAGCATCTCAGAGCGCCACGAGCCTCATCTTATTATCAACATAGGGTATTACATCCCTTGGTTTCCTTCCTTTGTTAACATAGGGTACGACATCCCCTATTATTCAAAAAAAAAATAAGAAGAAGAAACCCGTGTCTTTTTCAATTCTTTATTCTGCAATAGCAAAGATAGTTTTATGTATTTTCAATAACTCGCAAAAATTTCCTAGTGCAAAATGGGGCAGAAAATTTTTGTTCATTTTGTTTGTTTGTGATGACTTGTAGGTTTTTCTAAAAAGTACGGATTGGATGTGCAAAAATAAGATTCCATCTCTTACCAGAGAAAGTGGAACGTTTGATCTCAATACCAGCCGTAACCAGCTTGGACATAATGCATGCAGAAACATAAGGTCTCAAGATCCATCTTCTCATCATCTGATCAAGAATCAAGCCTGGGAGAATATTTCATAGTTTGTTACATCGAGAGCATCAAGTTTCAGTCTAAAGTCAATGGGGGAAGCAAGTCAAGAATCAAGACAAGACTCCAGATAGCATTTAGATAGAAATTTTATAACTCTTAGATTTCAAGAGTATGTAATTTTCTTTTCATTTTGATGTAATAGTAGGAACCGCGGATCGGAACCTCGACTGGAACTTCGCTCGACTCTCCATCTAAGCGTACTCCATTATTCTTCTTCCACTTGAACTACATGTGACCTGATTCCCCTATAACCCGGGATATGTAGGCTGCCTAAAACCAAGGCTCGGTCGCAACCCCTTCTTTTCTCTTCTTTTCCTTTTTAAATAATAGTGAGGTCAAAAATCAGTCACCTTGTTCATTTTCTTTGCCTGAAAACTCTTCATGTTTTCAAGCAAAGAAGGGCATGCTGTGAACAACTAATTTTGGACCACACCCAAATTCTATTCTATTTTAGTGTAAATATTTCTTTGAGGTCTAATCTTAATATTTTAAAACTGTTATCTTGCTCTTAATAAATATATATATATATATATATATATATATATACAAAAAAATAAATACTCACACTCTTAGAGTATCATACTTATTATATTTATATATATATATATATATATATATATATATATATATATAAGTAAAAGTCAGTAATGAAAAGAATAAAAACAAATCTTAAAAGAGTAAAAGATTTCTCCTAATCCTAATTAACTACCTAAACACTCACCCCATTGTTTTTCCACTCTTCACGTTTCTACCCTCTATTACCCATGATCACACACCCATATCACACACATACACACGATGGGGGGATTTTCAAAATCCTCACTTCACACAAAGGGGGGGGGGGGGGGGGAACGAACATATAAAGGAGGGATGGGGGATTTTCACTCGGCTAGAAATGTTTTGGAAGGGAACATATGAAGACAAACTACATAAAGCACATCATATTATAAGAAATAGATCAAATAAAGGTCTAGCACTTCAAACACTTGGCACGAAGAACATTCAAGTTATTTTTGGCGAGGTTTCTAGTTGAGATTCCGGTTCAAGGCTACGATATCGTTTAAAGAAATTTTCAACTTTTAAAGGTTCATCTATACTTTCTTTGTTATTCATTTTAATATTATTTGCCTACTGTTTGAATATGCAGTTTGATATGTATTTTAGAGCATATTCTATCCATTGTTTTAGTCAAATTCGACTCTTAGTTTTTCCTTGTGATAATGTAGTAAGTAGTATTTTGTTAAGTGAGTTAAAATAGTTTCGATTATAAAAATCTGCATGATTTTGGCTTTATTTATTTTACGTTGTTTAGGATAGGCAGTAGAACTTTACTTTAAAGAAATTTTTTTTGTAGTTAAAAATTTATATTAGGTATATACCCGATAGTCTACCAACTTAAAGAGAGTATAGGTTCTTTGTTCCTAAAAGTCATTCCGTCAGTATCTTTAACTTAAGAGTATCTGTAGCATTTTTCTTAAGAATTTAATATGTGTAGTCTTTATATTGAAAGCCTATTAAGTTTTTTTAAAGATCTAAGTTTAACAGTTCTTTGGCTCGTTATGTATAACTTTAAGTTTAGTTTCTGCCGAAAAATTAATACATGAAAATCACATAATTAGTAAGTTTAATTAAAACTTTAAAAAATTTTATATGTCTTTTTTTCTATTTCTTTGATGTTTTCATAGCCCTTCATATTTCTTTCAGTGAACGTTTAATGCCTTAGTTACAAAATTATTTATTATGTTCCATATTAATGATAGTACATAAGTCCTCATGATTAAGTCCATGAAAACAAGAGAGCTGATGGTTTCCCTAAGTTGTAGAAAGCTCAGCATAGCCTGAATGAACTCAAGAGAGTCTAAGACTAGTAGCATTTAGAAGAGATTGAATGTTGCCCTGGTAATAGAATGAAGGTGTAATTGTGACAAATAAAGGATGACGTTTGGGCCTTCGATTGAGTAATGATTTGAAGAAGAAGAAGAAGAAAAAAAGATTTGAAGAATTGTACAGGATTAAATACCCATGGAAGTGAATCACATTGGGATGCTATGAAATACGGTTATTGAAGTACAGTATCTCCCCTACGTGGATCAGGAAACTTACTTCAAATATTTCTCGATGCAACATAAGCCCTAATGGCAATGTGTTACGTAAGAAGTTTCAAGTTATCAATGGAAGATTGTAGATCAACATTAAAGTGAATCGACAATGGTTGGATAAAATATATAAAGTATGAGATGAGATTAGGCCATCAGTCTTAAAATGAACATTAATGAAGAAGCGTTAAAAGACTTAGCTTTATGCATATAGGATAAGCAACGAGAGTAACCTCGAGTTTAGTCGCAGACCTCAGTAACAACAAATCGAAGTAAGAGTTATGGTATAGTATGGCCTACTTAGATGTAGTAAAGCTAATGACGCCTAGAGGGACAACTTGATATAATTTTGAATATGTTCACAAGTGAGGCCTAGAGATTGGCTAAGAGCTGGAGGAAAGAGGAGAGAAGCGTCGCGTAGGTGCACATACAAAGTTAGAGTCGCATAGGCTGCATGATAGAAGGTAGCAACAGTTACGAGATTAGAAGGATTCCGACTATAAGTCGTGGTGTGAGAAAGAGTCTTAAAGAGGGGGAACGCCCTGGCCTTTGGAGTTATTAAAAGAATAGTTGCCTAAATGGAAAGGAGAATATTAAAGTATTCGCAAGGGCTATGGGTTATGAGAATGATAAGTGAATCAGTCAACATTCGAGGACGAATATTCCAAAAGGGGAAAATGATGTTACTCCCCGCAGTATTACATCGATATTATGCCATGAAGTATTACATTACGATGATGTTACGCTCCGCAGTATTATAATACGACGATGTTACACCCTATAGTATTATACGTGAAATTATCGTAAGATAATTGACCTTAGTTCAAGGACAAGATTATTTGGACATTATAAGCATTATGCTATTTCAAACACGTGATGAGTAAATACGTGAAGGAGAAAGGGTAAGCAAATTGAAGGAAATAAGTTTCGTCGAAGTTTGGAAATTTGGGATAAAATACGGTCCAAGCTATAATACCCCGTATTTATGGACTAGTGCCATACAAGGTACCATATGACCATGATTATAAGGTGTATAAAGTATGCTAAACGTGAGTAGTATTTTAAGTAATTTGAGATAATTCTTAATTATATGGGTAATTGGTCAATTATTGGGTAATGGGAAATTACCTAGTTATTTACGAAATTATTGGGTGATTAATTAAAGAATTGGATAAGGTTAGACCCTCCCCCACGTGGCAGCAAGCCACCCCAAGAATTGTGACTCTTAATTCATTATATATGTGGCAAGATTAGAGATGTGAGATTTGGTAAGTCTCAAGAACATGAGTCACATATCCATTTATTAAAAGAGAGCCATTGTAAGTCTTAAGAACATGAGAACCATACATCCATTCTTAAGTAACGTGAGGATTTTTCATAACATCTTCAACCAATTCATACAAGGATTCCAATGTTAGAACCGTGAAACCAACGAGATTTCTTGAAACAAAAATTCATGTAGCAGTAATGTGAATATCTTGAAACAAAAATTCCAATGAGATTTTTTAGCACCTTAGCAACGTTGGATTTTGCAATTTTAAGGGAGTACGGTACAATCTTTCTCAAGAATATTTACCGGATTTTTTCCTACTTCGATCCGCCGTTACGTGTTGTCGCAATTAACGGGTGTTAAAGGGATTGTCAAGAGAATCGGCTCAGGTATGTTAAGGCTAAGCCCTTTCTTCATTTTGGCATGATCTCGTAATTATATGTGTTTGATAACGAGGCATAAAGAGAAGTTCATACTCCCGAATTTATATACATTATCCTAGTCTCATAAGTTACAGTATTCTCCTTATCAGGACTTCATATTCAATTGAGTATTGTCTTCTTCCAGTCAAGAGAGCAGAGAGCCTATATATACAATATTATAATATTTTCATTACCATCGAGCTATAATCGATATGTAGGCCCTTATTGGGACACCTCTGATCAGATGGTAAGTTATATACCGAGCCTATTATGGCCGAGCGCCTATGAGCGAGCCCAGTTGGCCGAGAAACATAGCCTAGTATGGTCGAGCGCCTATGAAGCAAGCCTACTACGGCAGAGGAGTTATATATATACCGAGCCTTATAGGGCCGTACATCTATTTTACTTACTATATTGAGAGAGTTGAGTTAGTATCAGCAGGTAAGCATATCTTCAGATTATCTTTGACTCTCAGTTACTTTCCGTTATTATACTATCAGTTCAGTTTCAGCTTTCAGTATATTGCCTTACATACTCGGTACATTATTTTGTACTGACATCCCTTTTTAGGGGGCGCTGCATTTCATACGTGCAGGTTCAGTCAGATAGACGGGTAGACCTCCTCATTAGGTGTTGCCTGAGTTCAGCTTGATCGATAAGCTCCATGCCCTTCGGAGATGACGGGTCTAGAGCTTTATGTACATCTTGTGTATATATGTATATATGTTATGAGTAGGTCGGGGCCCTGTCCCGATCACAGTATATCCATCAGTAGAGGCTTGTAAATATATCCTGTCAGTTAGTGCAGTATATTGGGCTTGTAGGCCTTGTATGTATATTTTGTTGGTTTGTCAGTTGTAGTAGTTATGACGGCCTTGTCGACCCAACTTTATATTGATGTCTAGTCAGCATTCGCAAATTGTCTTGCAATGTGGCCCATGGCCAAGGTGTGACATTATATGTTCAGAGTCCCTTAGTCGTAAGTTGGTACGCAAGGATAGGTGAGGCACCGGGTGCCGGTCTCGTCCCCCAGGTTCGGGGCGTGATAAAAGTGGTATCATAGCAGTTTTGTCCTAGGGACTCTACCAGCCGTGTCTAGTAGAGTCTTATTTATGGGTGTGTTGTGCACCACACTTATAAACAGGAGGCTACAGGGCATTTAGGATTGTCACTCTTTCTTCTTACTCTAGATCATGTGATAGAGCTCACTTATATGAATTCAAACTCCTAACTTTTATTATATTCGTAGTAAGACAATACCTACATCCAGAAAGACAGTTGTACGTTCTCTCACCATATGATCTAGTGGCGTGGTGACATTAATAGGAACACGGGCATTTTCCCTAGCAACTGGTTCCTTCATTTCCTTCTTGCTGCCTCAAACCCGTAGGTTACTCATATGAAAAATGAGACATGACGAGGAAATTAGCTTCCTATCTTGAGTTCTATCGCACGATCTAGAGTATCAAAGAAGTGTGAATTTTTTTAATGTCCAAGTAGCCTCCCCATTATAGATGTGGTCGACAACACACCGATAAGAAGGACTCTACTAGACACGGCTCCGAGACATCCTAGGACACTTTAAAACCTTAGGCTCTGATACCAAGTTTGTCACGCCCCAAACTCGGGGAGCGCGACCGGCGCTCAACCGAGAGAACCTGGCTAAGCAAGCCTGTTAGATTTTCTTCTACCCAAACTCATCCATAGATAAAGAGGAGATGTACTCCATTAATCAAACACTAAAAAGATTTTATTAACAACTTCCTTTTCATTCTCATTAGCAGCTTCATTCATAATTTTTAAAATATTACGAATTTATAGAATTAATGAAAAAATATGATTTCCAAATACCAACATTTCTAGTTCAATTCCCAACATCAATCACAACCCACAACCTGTATACGGAGCCTCTAAGTACAATAGAAGAGTAATATGGAAATGCCAGAAAAAGGCCCCGACTATACCTCAAAACACAGTACATGAGAAACAAAAGATACATGACCCTGAAATGAAGTGGGGCTCACCAAATCAGCTGAAAACAGTGTACTGCTATCACTGATCAATGCCGCCTACTGTAGAACCGCCTGCATCCAATAAAGATGCAGCGCCCCCTGCAAAAGGGATGTTAGTACTGTCGAATAGCACTAGTATGTATAGCTAAAAGTCCTCTTTTAAAATAGAATGCCCATATAAGAAAAGGCAACACATAGAAACAGCAAGTCACAATCAACAATATCCAAATGTCCAGTTAAAATATAATAATTTCCAAAATATGAACTTCATATACAATTTTGGTTAGGAGATCATTAGCACCGATTTACCACCGTTTTTGTTAGCACGGGGTCCGATCACGGCCGATCGGCTAGGCCATCTTTCCGCGAACAATGTGGTTTGACATGTGATGCGAAAGAAAGTTGTTACCAAGAGTAGTACCACTATGTGCACAACATGGCGTCCTTCTCCCCACATATGCCGTGTGGGTTGACTTTTCCAATCCACAATTGTTGCCAGTTTCATCCCAATTAAGGGGAATAATATCACAATTTCTCCAATATTTTAATTTTATCTCAAATAAGGGGAATAATCACAATCCACCCCTACACCGTCACGTGTAGTTTCAGATATGGGCCTTATGACCCACCCTTCCTCGGTTTTGCTAATGATGCTCCCAAAATCATTTTTATTTAATTTGCACACAGAGATAACATAAATACAATTGTACTCACCTCAACATCTTTTACATTGTATAAATTCTCATTAGTATTTTCAGTCATTCACAACGACAATATTTTCTTGGCTCATTTGGCCATTCACAAGATTCTTTATTCCTGGCACGATGGCCGTATTTGATATTCCACACTTTCACCTCTTTCAATTTCAAAGATCACCATCAAATACCAACATATAGAATATTTTAGAAATCATATACTTCAAATCCATTTGTAATGGGAACTTTAAACACAAATGGTTTCTTCCCAAAGAATGGGGCATACCAACCAGCAATAGAAACACTCATAAAAATCAAAAATAATCAATACACCATTTATTCTTGCAATACTCTTCCCCAAAAATGACAATGTAAAATTTCAACACATGATTATGTAAGAACTCAAATCACACTGGATATATTTATAAAGCAAAGCATTAGTTAAAGCAGCCACTTATGGGCATGAATTGAGTACAAAAGCCCTTAGGCAATTTTATTTTCGAAGTCATTTTAAACAGTTGAGTCGAGAGTCATTTCATATTCTTTTTCGCATCCTCTCAAATCATTTGCACTACTAGCCACAATCATAACTTAAATTCTTGGAACACTGGCCACACTCTATAACCCCAATTCATTTATTTCACTTCCAACCATCTTTATAGATTATCAACAATAAGACATTTCCAATCAAGACTTTAGGTACACATATGAGCAATTAAGAGTCTTAAGATCATTGAGATTTTCTCACACAATTTGGCATCATAACCTTCATTTGGAACACGACTCAAAAACATAGCATTTTAATACCCATGTCATTCTTGAACACATTCCCAAAGGATAACATAATGTGATAGGAACATTAGGAACAAGTTTTGATTACACAATTCACATCTCTACTTATCTGGGACAATCGTATTTATTGGGCACAACTCGGAACATAGAATAAGAAACTTGAGACAACCATACTTGGAACTTACGGAAACATCATGGAATTCAATTATAAGAGAGAAAGTTTAGCCAACATACCTCGCTTTGAGCTTTCCTTAAATTACTACAATGTTCCGGAAATTCTAGTAATCCCAATCTATTTTGAAACATAACAAAATTGAACCATAATTAGGAAGATATTCATGGTCTCAGCTCATTTGAGCATTTTATCAAACACTACGTATGCAAATTTAACTACAAGGTTCTTCTACAAGATGTCCTTCACTCCACAACCCAAGTTTTACTTATTTGAGCTCAACAATCTTCCTACAAATCTTATTAGTACAAGCGTATATAAATAATACTCTTACACCCAAGAATCATACTTCCAATCACCCATCTTTTACCCCAAACACGAAATTGAAGACTAGAGGTTTGAATCTTACCTCTTAGATGAAGATCTTGTCAGATTTTCTTGTTGGATTTCAAAGCTTGGGCAAGATCTTGATGAACAAAATACTTCATCTACTTCATCTCTCTAGAACACTCTCACTTATCTCTAAAAAACCTCAAATAATTGCTCCAAAATAAGCCCCAAAGACTATTTATCAAAATAGGGTCGGGTTATGAAAATAGAAAAATTAATCCTCCGAAAGCAGGTTTGCGGTCGCATAATGGACCACAGAATGGGTATGCGGGTAGCAAAATGCAACTCAAAATCGATGCGTAGAAATGAGCTTCACTGGATAGGTCTGCGACCATTTTGGGGTCGCATAACTACTTCTAAGATCGCATAATGGTTCTGCGATCACAGAATCGCATTTTTTCAGCCTTTGGTAATTTGGTCATAACTTCTTGTAGGAATGTCCAAATGACAAACGGTTTGAAGCGTTAGAAACTAGACTCGACGATCTTTTATTTTATATATATATATATATATATATATATATATATATATATATATATATATATATATTCTCGTTCAAATTTGGGTCTTGTGCGTACCCATTTGAAACTTTAGTCTATCATGAAATTTCCAACTTGACTTGGACTTAGGGCTCTTATTACACCATAAACCATTATTAATGCACCTCATACATATATTATCATGATCAATTGGTATCATTCATATAATAGTCCTTGTCTACACACAAAATAATACAATTAGCGCACATCAACTTTCTTAATAGCGCTTAATTACTTCGAAATTTTTCGGGGTGTTACACTTCCCCCTCCCCCGCAAGTCACAAAATCATAAACACACATGTGTGAAGCATAAAAAGGGGTAACGGGGCGCAATTACACTAAACGACCGATCGGGTCATTACAACATCAGTATAAGGCTAATAATGGAAGCAAGAAACAGTAAATGGCATCAAAGAATAAATATGTGATAAAAAAAAGTATCAGTGACACCAATTAAGAAAAATAAATGACAACCAATTTATCAAGACGTTCTAACACAAGGTTCACAACAAAATTCACTCCGAGGTACCATTCCTCACAACCACAAACCACAAATCCCATATCACAACTCATATACACATGGCATCTCATGCCCACATTATCAATCACAACCGCACGGACAACTCACATGCCAATATCCTAATCCGCTCGGCATGGTCATAGGCTCGTTGTCATAATCTGTCCTGCATGGTTACAGGCTCAATATCACAATGAAATCAGATATAAAAGAATACGTGTGCATGATCGATGAATATCACATACTCCTGAACTGGTATAATTGACATGTTACTGTGTATGCATGTGCAAGTGTACTATTATAGCCATGGTCAACAAATAATATCAAAGACATCGAATAGCCCATTGGATATAACATAACAAATTACATAATGTGCATGACACACAAAAGGAAAATCACACCATCACACGAATGTCATCAATAATATGCCCCCCCCCCCGGCCATCACATATCATCCCTGACATATTCACCCTTATATCTCCGCATTGACAATATCATAATAGCCACCCTTATACTCCGCATAGCAACAATCAATCCACACCACAAATCCACATGTGCCAAAATTACAATAACATGAAATATCAACTCGTACCCACGTGCCCATAGGCCACAACATTTCCAAAACAAAGATATCAATGTAACAACAACACAGCCCACGGCTCTACCACAATGTATACAAGAATCTCAATAACAAAATGAAACGAAAAATAACTCAACAATGAAAGATACTCCATAAAACAACAGCATCAACTAAAATAGATCATTAGCTCTCAATAACTTCAACTTCAATTACTTGCTTAAGAATAAACCTAACAGTGAAAGGCACGGCATGTGAAAACAACCTTAATTAAATACATATAAGAGAGACCTGACAACAAAAGACGGAACATGTACTAACAACTTCAATTAAAGCATATAAAAATAATTTTGACAATGAAAATTATAGCATGTAATAGTAACTTCAATTAAGACATATAAGAGTAAGCTCGACAAGGGAAGAATGTAATAACGACTACAATCTAAGCATACAAGAATGAATTCAACAACGAAAGATATAACAAGTAATAACTTCTAATTAACTGCATAAAAGTAACCTAAGAGTCTAAACTGGTCAATTTCCACATATAAGTCCGAGTACACACTCGTTACCTCATGTACACGTCTTTCACATAATTAAAATAGTGCAATTAGACCAAATCCTACGGGGTAGTTTACCCCACACAAAGTTAGGCAAGGTACTTACCTCTAAAAAGCTAAATCAATATACTAAGGACCCGTTTGGCCATAGATTTTGCCAAAATAAATTTAGATTTTATTTGACAAACAAGTATTTGGCCATAGATTTTGCCTACATTTTGGCAAAATCCCAAATTCCAAAACCAGCTATTCTGGTTTTGGGCCAAAATATCACTATTATATTTTTTAAAAATTGCCCCATACTTTTGTATTTTATAAAAGAGCCCACCATTTATTATTTTGTAACAATGTTGTTTCGTCTTCTCGGTCACCTGATAGTGTATCATGTAGTTCATTATAAAAATGATAATTTTGTATTAAATTTATTTATGTTCAGGACTATGATTTGCGATAATATAATGAATGTTATTGATAATGGTACTATTGGGTATTTGTGATAGTTTTTAGAACTTGTGGGTATAAGTCATGTTTCATGTTTTTCCAAAATAAATTTGAGAAATATGTTTTGAAAACAGATGTCCAACCACATTTTCATCTTCAAACCAAATTTCACTCAAATCAGATTTTTCAGAACAAATTTGGGAATCTATGGCCAAACGCTAGCTAAGAAGCCCTTCACCCATGTGAAACAACCTCCGGACAACTCGAATCTAGACAAAATAACTTAATATCATAAATAAAAGCCATAGAAAATAATTCCGGATAATAAAGTTTAGATCTTTAATGAAAACTAAAAAGTCTACCCCGGGCCCGCACCTCAAAACTTGACAAAACTTATAAAATCCGAACACCCATTTCAACATGAGTTTAACCATATCAAAATCATCTAATTCTGACCTCAATTCGGCCTTCAAATCACAATTTTATGTTTTAGAAAAGTTTCTACAAAAATTCTCAATTTCTCCAACTCAAATCACTAATTAAATGATAAAAACAAAGATGGAATCATGAATATGGAAAATCTGAGTCAAAAGCACTTACCCCGATCCAAATCATGAAAATTCCCTTCAAAATCGCCAAAAACCGAGCTCTCTAACTTAAAATGTGAAAAAATAACAAAAACCCTCGAAATAGAGTACTTTATACATTCTGCCCAGTGAAACACATTGCTATCGCGAAAATACCTTTGCGATCGCGAAGACAAAACTCAACAGCTGCCAAAATGTGCTACGCGTGCGCGAAACTGTGCCTACGCGAACACGGCCAAGCTCCTGCGAATGCAAAGGCTAAAAGTCCTATGTCCAACCGGTCTCCCCTACTACGCGAACGAGTAACCACCCTCGCGACTGCGAAGAGTTGTTCTCCCAAATCGACGCGAACGCGAAGAAAAACTGCTCCCGCCTCCTAAAATCTCTCTGTGAACTCATCCATATACTCGTGATTGCGATTAGGGAAACACCAAACATCAGAACAGCAATCCAAAATAGGAGGAAATAGACCGTAGCCCATCCGAAACACACCCGAGGCACCCAGGATCCCGTCCAATCATACCAACCAATCCCATAGCATAACACGGACCTTCCCGAGGCTTCAAACCACACCAACCAATATCAAAACTATGAATCGCACCTCAATTCAAGCCTAATAAACTAATGAACTTTCAACTTCTAAAACTCACGCTGAACCATATCAAATCAACTCGGAATGACCTCAAATTTTACATGCGAAGTCCCAAATAGCACAACGGACCTATACCAACTTTCGGCATCAAAGTTGGGACATATATCAACAAAGTCAACCCTCGGTCAAACCTACCAACCTTCCAAACCTTCAACTTTTCAACTTTCACCAAAATACATCAAATCAACCTACGGACCTCCAAATCCAAATCCGTACATATGCCTAAGTCCAAAATCACCATACGAAGTCAAAACACCATTCCAGAGTCGTCTACAAAAAAGTCAAACTCGGTCAACTCTTACGTCTTTAGCCTCTTAAACGAGGATCATTCTTCTAAATCAATCCTGAATCGTCCGAAAATCGAAACCACCATACACGCAAGTCATAATACATAATACGAAGCTTCTCAAGACCTTAAACTACCAAACTGAACGCCAAAGCTCAAAACGACCAGTCGGGTTGTTACAACATTACACAAAGAAATAGAGAAATTATATATCTTCTCATAGCCTGCAATTAAAGAACTTATTCATAGAAATTATTGTTTGCATTCAGAAGAAGAAGAAAACTTATTTAAAAGTGTACACAAGATTACTGAGAAATAGCAACACCACAACTTCACCTATTGAAAATAACCCACATGAAGCATGAGCTATATACTTTTCTTATTTTTCCTTTCGTCTTTTGCAAATGACACTTGCTCGGTAAGTTATCATTGTAAGCACACTAGAGGGAATATATTCATTATCAAGTTACAAAACTTTACCGCTTCTGATGACTCCTATAACTTTAATTGACAAGGAAGATCACACAGAATAAAAGAAAGGAGATGAGAAGTAGGGAGAGGGATATCAATTTTTCATTTTTGATTTGATTAAGAGAGAAACTAAGGAAAGTGTGTCATTGGACACTAATATGCAAAACACTTTTATCTGTTTATAATTTTATATAAATGCTCTCTTGGCATAAAAAATTGTTTGATTGGAAGAAGCCTCTTTTCAAAGCTTAAATCTTTGTCATTAATTTATTAGTCCCTTTCTTTACTTATTCTTTCCTCCTCTCCCTCAAATACGTCCAACCGTAGAAACAACCTATTCTCCTTCTTTACACTCCTTTCTCTCCATTTCTTTTGATCCAGACCATATTTAAAGCACATACACACACTATGATAAGATATGACTCTCTTCGCTTTCAGAATGCAAATGCCAAAATATTTTATCAGTCTATAGCCAGCTTAAGTTTCATCATATTGCTACTATGTTTAACCATCACCATCTATAAATGCCAAGAACAAATGCCAAAATAATGTTAATTTGGGCCTGCCGCTTGCACTGAGCTAAGGATTATGAGTCTCCAACATAACATAACATACTAGATGAATCTTTTGTACCACAAAAATTATCATATGAAATATCAAAGTAGTGAAGAGTTCTCTTTATTTAAAATTAAAAAAAATAGTAAGTAGTGAAGTGTTCTCTTGAGCTAAAACACTTTGCTTGTCACCTGTCAACCTAGATCAAACTACTCAGTTTAAAAGAAAGCTGAAAAGTGAAAGTAATGAATTTTCACAGCTAAAATCTTCTTCTCCTTTTTCTTTTTCATCGCAGAAATTCCCGATCATTAAGGTCCAATCAGAGTCTGTACTCACCACCATCCACGAATTTTTGTTCAATGAATTAAACACCACCCTTCTCTCAAAAATAGAATTTTAACTTTTCTAATTAAGAATTATTGAAATTAAATATTTCAAAAAGTCAAAACGATTGTTCCATTCCTTAGAAAAACTAAAACTAGTTAGGAAGTGCTTAAGAGAAGAGAGTTCCACAAACAAAAGTATCTAGTATGGTAAAACTTATTATCCCCATAAGATACAGACAAGAAATCACAACATTTTCAATTATGATGAGGATCGCTCAAATACCTCCAAAAATAAAAATAAAACTCAAAGAATCGGGTAACAAGAAACATTAAAACTGAAATCTTCATTCAAACACAAAACCAGCGCATGTTGTTATCCCATATTTATAAAAAAATTCTCTCACAGCTACCAGCGACAATTTCAGCGAGGAATCAAATCTGCGAGTTAGAGCTCAACTATTGAGAAATTTCAAAATGGGTAACTGTGTACGGTCAAAGCCGATTCTCAGTCATAAAGACCGGTCGAGACAATGACGTTTCAATCGAAGGGTATCCACATGGCAAGTTCGGACGAATTCCGAAGAAGAGACGTCGAGCTTCGAGCTATGAGACCAATCAACGGCAAAACTAGATATCATTATCGAGCCCGCATCCGAATCGGACTACGGGGCAACGCCGATCGACACAGGCCCCGAATATCGATGCTCCAAGGCATACCCGAGCTCGAACTAAGACTGGAGATTCGATCTAGCACCGAGCTCGAGTCAGCGCCAAGCTCGCAGACAAGAGCCGTTACAACCGCACCAAGGGAGAGAATCTTGGCGAGAATCAAGGGAGAGACAAACCATCATGGGTTCTCCACTATATGTATTATTTTATTATGTTGTTATAGATAAAGTAATGACCCTCTACTATAAAAAGGGAGATAGACTGCAACAGACAGGGGTCCTCAAAAAAATACATTAAGATTTCATTGTGCTTGTTCTCCTAATATTTTCGAGTCTTCCCGTCCATCATTCCCATTTCATAGCAATAAATACTTGTATTGTCATTTTGTATCAAAGAAATTTGCATACCCTTAGAACCATATCTAAATTTAACGTTATCCGATTTTTCGGGTAAACAGTTTGGCGCCCACCGTGGGGCTAAGGGTAACAGTGATTGTTTGATATAAATCTACAGTACACTCCAGCTTACAACTTCGAATCAGCAATGGCTCTACCTATCGACCTCGAAGCCGGCCTTCAAGATGAAACCAACAACTTAGTGCCCGGGGTCAGAAGGCTACCTGACAACGGCAACGAGGCTCGAATCGAAGAACCCGAAATTTGAGCCGAAGTACCACTGGATATCAATTCGCAAATAGCTCTAGAAGCGAATCAGCGTTCTGAACCGGAAAGAAGCGTTCAGGGCGGTGCTCGATCCATAGCCCGAGACACCTACAGCACGGGGGAAATCGGGGTCAGCTTGCGTATAATTTTCGAAATGTTACAAGCGCAACAAGCAGCGATAGCTCAGTTGCAGAGCCGAACTCATACGCAAAGCTGGCCGAACTCCAATCCGCTTCTTCAAGAAGTCACTCCCAGAACGGAACCCGCCGTAGTGAAATCAAACGAGCAGGAATCGAGGACCGCTCCTAAAATTGCTAAATTGCTCGAGGAACTCACAAAGCGAGTCGAAGCCAACGACAAAAAAGTAGAAACGTATAACGCTAGGGTCAATCAAATTCCGGGGGCTCCGCCAATGATAAAATGGCTCGATTCGAAAAAATTCATACAAAAGCCTTTTCCCTCGAGCGCGACCCCAAAACCAATCCCCAAAAAATTCCGTATGCCCAAAATTCCCAAATATAACAGTACGACTGATCCTAACGAGCACGTCACCTCCTACACATGTGCCATCAAAGGCAACGATTTGGAGGATGATGAGATCGAATCCGTGTTGTTGAAAAAGTTCGGAGAGACCCTCGCAAAGGGAGCAATGATCTGGTATCACAACTTACCACCAAATTTCATTGATTCTTTCGCCATGTTAGCAGACTCGTTCGTAAAAGCATATGTTGGTGCCATAAAGGTTGCAACAAGGAAATTGGACCTCTTCAAAGTAAAACAAAGGGGTAACGAAATGCTGAGGGAATTCGTATCCCGATTTCAAATGGAGCGTATAGACTTGCCACCGGACACAGACAATTGGGCCGTACAAGTTTTCACCCAAGGACTGAACGGGCTAAGTTCGACAGCATCACATCGGCTGAAATAAAATTTGATCAAGTACCCAGCAATAACTTGGGCAGATGTATACAACCGGTACCAATCAAAAATCAGGGTCGAAGATGATCAATTGGGAGCTCCGTATGGGCCCGTACGTTAGAACCACACGACTACAAAAAATCAAAGGGAAATCAACAGAGAACAAAGGTCGAACAGAGACCGATACCAACCGTACGACACAGATCGGATGAACAACGGTTCAGCACGTGATACGGTTTGGAACAACTGAAGGATTGATCGGGGGCAAAATTCTCGGGGACTTATGAGCAAGAGAGGCTTTGATAAATATACAGATCCTATAGAAGTCCCTTGACTATCGGAGTATAACTTCAACATTGGTACATCCGCCATCGTATCGGCCATCGGATGCATCAAAGACACCAGTTGGCCTCGACCCATGCAAACCGATCATGCCCAAAGGAATCCCAATCAAATGTGAGAATATCATGGCACCCATGGCTATAGAACGGAAGATTGCAGGCAACTAAGAGTGGAAGTGGCCCGCTTATTTAACAAAGGGCACCTTCGGGAATTTCTGAGCGATAGGGCGAAGAACCATTTTAGAGGCAAGGAATTCAGCAAGCAAAACGAGCCAAAAGAACCACAACACATCATTCACATGATCATCGGCGGCGTCGATGCCCCCCAGGGACCGATGCTTAAACGCACTAAAACGTCGATTGTGAAGCGATCTCGAACTCAAGATTATACACCCACAGGGACTTTATCCTTCAGTGATGAAGATACAGAGGGAATCATCCAACCCCATAATGATGCACTGGTAATATCCGTACTCATGAATAAAACTAAGATTAAGCGTGTGTTAATTGATCCAGGTAGCTCGGCCAATATTATTAGATCGAGGGTCGTAGAACAGCTCGGCCTGCAAGATCAGGTCGTACCCGCAACTCTGGTTCTAAACAAATTCAATATGGCATGTGAAACCACTAAAGGCGAGATTACCCTATAGATAAACGTGGCCAGAACCATCCAGCAAAAAACGTTTCACGTGATCGAAGGTCAGTATAACGCCCTCTTCGGAAGGCCGTGGATCCACAGCATGGGAGCCGTACCCTCGACCCTACACCATGTCCTCAAATTCCCAACATCAGGAGGTGTCAAAATAGTGTACGGGGTACAACCGACCGCAAAGGAAATGTTCTCCGTCGAAGAAGCAAAATCAATATCCTCGCCTTCACCGATAAAAGGATCAGGTTAAAAGCAGAGCGCCAAATAGCAATCACAGACATCGGCTTCGACCCACCCATGTAAGCAGAACGTTGAAGAAGACGATGATGGTCGATGGATCCCTCGATCCTTCGTAACCCCTGATGATTTCGATGCCACCAAATCAACAATTGAGGAACTGGAGCAAATCGTACTGATCGAACACTGGCCCGAATGAAAGGTATACCTGGGAACGGGTTTGAGCCCCGAACTCAGGAAGAAACTCATTCAATTTCTTATCAATAACATCGACTGTTTTGCCTGGTCCCATCTAGATATAACAGGGATCCCGCCGGACATAACGGTGCACCAGTTATGCTTGAACCCTATGTTTAGACCAAGTGAAGCAAAAAAGAAGGCCCCAGTCCGAGGAAAAGCACGCATTCATAAAGGACGAGGTAACTAAACTTCTCAAGATAGGGTCCATTCGGGAAGTAAAATACCCTGAATGGTTAGCCAATGTGGTTGTTGTACCTAAAAAAGGAAACAAACTTAGAATGTGTGTGGACTATAAGGATTTGAACAAAGCATGCCCCAAAGATTCCTTTCCACTGCCCAACATCGATCGTATGATCGATGCCACGGCCGGCCACGAGATCCTCACCTTTCTCTACGCCTATTCCGGGTATAATCAAATTCAGATGAACCCGGACGACCGGGAAAAAACTTCATTTGTGACCCGATATGGAACATATTGTTATAACGTAATGCCCTTCGGGCTAAAAAATGCAGGAGCTACTTATCAACGCCTACTAAACAGAATATTCGAAGAACAAATAGGTAAAATGATGGAAGTCTATATTGATGACATGCTAGTTAAGTCCCTGCGCGCAGAGGACCATTTGGCCCATTTGCAGGAAACGTTCAAGATTCTGAGGAAATACAACATGAAGCTCAACCCCGAAAAATGTGCTTTCGGGGTCGGTTCGAGCAAGTTCCTCGGCTTTATGGTCTCAAATCAGGGAATTGAGATTAACCCCGACAAAATCAAGGCCATCGAAGACATCACCATCGTGGACAGCGTGAAAGATGTACAAAGGTTAACGGGAAGAATTGCAGCCTTAGGCCAGTTCATTTCAAGATCATCGGATCTAAGTCACAAATTTTTCTCCCTACTCAAGAAGAAGAACGACTTCACCTGGACACCGAAATGTCAACAAGCATTACAGGAATTAAAACGATACCTCTCGAGCCCGCCGCCGCTTCATACTCTGAAAGCGGACGAGCAGCCCTACCTGTAGTTGGCGGTATCGGAAGTCGCCGTAAGCAGCGTCCTAGTTCGAGAAGAGAAAGGTACGCAATTTCCCGTTTATTATGCAAGTCGGACCTTAGGGGAAGCGGAAACTAGGTATCCGCACTTAGAAAAATTGGCACTTGCCCTGGTAAGCACATCTAGAAAGTTAAGGTCGTACTTTCAATGTCACCCCATAAGCGTATTAACCACTTGCCCACTCCGTAATATTTTACATAGGCCCGAACTATCAGGCCAATTGGCCAAATGGGCCATCGAACTCAGTGGGTACGATATTGAATATCAACCCCGCATGGCCATCAAGTCTCAAATTTTGGCAGACTTCGTGGCCGACTTCACGCCAACCCTCATACCCAAAGTCAAAAAGGAACTCCTTTTGAAATCAGGTATATCGTCTGGGGTATGGATCTTTTTTACGGACGGTGCTTCGAATATAAAGGGGTCCGGGTTAGGCATAGTTTTGAGACCCCCCACGGGTAACATTATTAGGCAAGCTATTAAAACTATCAGGTTAACTAACAACGAGGTCGAGTATGAAGCCATGATTGCAGGTCTCGAACTAGCTAGAAACTTGGGAGCAGAAGTCATTGAGGCGCACTGTGACTCTTTGCTGGTGGTGAGTCAAGTAAATAAAACCTTCGAAGTCCGAGAAGGTAGGATGCAAAGGTATCTGGACAAATTGCTTATCACCTTACACCATTTCAAACAATGGACCCTACGGCATGTTCCACGAGAGCGGAATAATGAGGCTGATGCTCTCGCAAATTTGGGATCGTCGGTCGAGGTAGGTGATTTGAGCTCGGGAACTGTCGTCCAGCTTTCAAGATCGGTAATCAAAGATGGGCACGCCGAAATAAATTCTACTAGCTTAACCTGGGATTGAAGAAACAAGTATATTGAATACTTGAAAAACGGAAAGCTCCCTTCAGACTATAAAGATTCCAGGGCCCTATGGACTAAAGCTGCTCGATTTACGTTTGCTGCGGACGGAACACTATATCGAAGAACATTCGATGGATCGATGGCGGTATGCGTGGGTCCGGGAGATACCAATTACATCCTCCGGGAAGTACACGAGGGCACTTGTGGCAATCACTTTGGTGCCGACACATTAGTTCGAAAAGTGATCAGAGCGGGGTATTATTGGATCGATATGGGCAAAGATGCGAAAGAATTTGTTCGTAAATGTGATAAATGTCAGAGGTTTGCGCCAATGATCCATCAAGCCGGGGAACAACTTCATTCGGTCCTATCCCCGTGGTCATTCATGAAATGGGGAATGGATATCGTCAGCCCTCTGCCGTCGACCCCAGGTAAAGCCAAATTTATTTTATTTATGACTGACTATTTTTCTAAGTGGGTTGAAGCGCAGGCGTTCGAGAAAATAAGAGAGAAAGAAGTTATAGACTTTATTTGGGATCATATCATATGCCGATTCGGGATACCCGCCGAAATAGTATGCGACAATGGGAAGCAATTCGTTGGTAGCAATATCACAAAATTCCTCGAAGATCACAAAATAAGAAGGATATTATCAACACCATACCACCCCAGTGGGAACGGTTAGGCCGAATCAACGAACAAGACTATTCTTCAAAACCTGAAGAAGAGATTGAACAACGCGAAGGGAAAATGGAGAGAAATCCTGCCTGAAGTCCTTTGGGCATACCGAACAACGTCAAAATCCAGTACGGGCGCGACCCCAGTATCCTTAGTATATGGTTCTGAAGCATTGATACCAGTCGAAGTCGGTGAACCTAGTCCCATATTTTGACTCATGATGGAAGAATCAAATAACGAGGCTATGAACACCAGCCTTGAATTATCGGATGAAGGACGAGAAGCTGCCCTCATCCGATTGGCCGCCCAAAAGCAACGAATCGAAAGTTACTATAATCGAAGAACTAAACTTCGCCATTTCAAGCCCAGGGACTTAGTGTTAAGAAAAGTCACCATCAATACTCGGAATCCAAACGAAGGAAAATTAGGACCAAATTGGGAAGGACCATACCAGGTGCTCGAGAACGTTGGAAAAGGATCATACAGGCTCGGCATCATAAACGGCAAACAGCTATCAAGCAGTTGGAATGTATCACATCTAAAACGGTACTGCTGCTAAGGTATGACCTTTCCATATTCATCTAACTAACCCACGCAGAAGTCCGAACAAGAGCTGAAGAAGATCTTTCGATCAAGAGCACGCGTTGCACTCTTTTTCCCTTAGACCGGTTTTCTCCCAAATGGGTTTTTCGGCAAGGTTTTTAATGAGGCAACCATCGATCATGCTGCACTTTCAACAATATCTGAGGCCTCTTTCCGACAGACCTCAAATACCGGGGGAGCATCATGGCCCTCAAATACATTGAGTTCAGATGAAAGAAAGTCATCTCACAACAAGGTTCCAACAGGAAAAATTGTAAGAGCCAAATGGTCAAAATAAACCATGCTCATATAGATCGGCCCAAACATAAACACATGTGCAATGACTTGAGATTTATTGTGGAACCAGAATTAAGATTCACTCAACTATCAAGCCTACGGGCTACTGTTATTCCAAGTTTGAGCAAAGCACTCACTCTACAATGCCTACGGGCTACTTACATTTCGTGTTCGAAACATTCACTCGACTATTAATCCTACGGGCTACTGTTATTCTGAGTTCGAGCAAAGCACTCACTCTACCATTTAAGCCTATGGGCTACTTAAATTTCGAGTTCGAAACATTCACTCGACTATTAAGCCTACGGGCTACTGTTATTCCGAGTTCGAGCAAAGCACTCACACCATTTAAGCCTACGGGCTACTTAAATTTCGAGTTCGAAACATTCACTCGACTATTAAGCCTACGGGCTACTGTTATTCCGAGTTCGAGCAAAGCACTCACTCTACCATTAAGCCTACGAGCTACTTACATTTTGAGTTTGAAACATTCACTCGACTATAAAGCCTACGGGCTACTGTTATTCCGAGTTCGAGCAACAAGCACTCGACCATTAAGCCTACGGGCTACTTACATTCCGAGTTCGAAATAATCACTCGAATATTAAGCCTACGAGCTACCTTTATTTCAAGTTCGAGCAAGTATGCACTCGATCATTACGCCTACGGGCTACAATATTTCAAGTTCCAAACATTCACTCGACGAATTATGTTCCTTCAAAGTTTGAATCATCGACTAAACAAGCAAACCCAGGGGCTACAAATCTGATCGATCAGAGAGACTACAAGGTCAACATTCGATTAAAAGTCTTCACAAAACAAAAACAAGTCGACCTGATTATACATATATATACGAAAATTGCCTACGAGATTAATGTACAAACATGAAGAATTAGAAACTAAGCTTCCTGGTCGAGCTCTTCCCCGTCCTCGGATCCGCTTTCGCTACCATCATCATCATCATCATCATCAGAAGCCAAGGCTTCAGCTTCCGCTTCGAGCTGTTTTGCCTTTTTTTACCTCTTTGGTAAGGTCGAAACCTCGAGCATGTATCTCCTCGAGGGTCTCCCTCTGAGACCTACACTTAGCAAGTTCGGCAACCCAATGAGCTCGAGTATCGGCGGCCTTCGCCGCTGCCCGGGCCTCCATCTGATTAGCCTCAGCATCAACCCGATATACAGCAATGGACTTATCCGCCAAGACTTTCGACGACTCAACCTCCGCCTTAGCCTCAGCAAGTCGTGTTTCAAGCTCCTCAATCTTCTTAGCTTGAACCGACCCCTTTTGTTTGGCACTTCAAAGTTGAACGTCGGCCGATAATAATTTTGTTAAGATGGTTTCTTTTTCCGCTGCCAGGCGATCGAGGGTCTCCTTCCATCGATTGCATTCAGCTCGGATTTGATCGACTTCTTCTCGAAGTAACCCGATCTTTTCTATATTTTGTTGCAACTGAGACAACGAAGGGTTAACTTCCACGGTTGAGTCAGACCCATACTTTAACAGAACGAGGTTCACCTGCTTATCGAGCTCGACCCCTTCTTCACAGACCTTAGCCAAATCCGCTTGGAGGTCCTTTATAGCCTAGTCCTTTTGGCTGCAAAGAAGCCGCAGGGCATCTCTCTCACCTGAGACCTTCCGAAGCTTGGCCTCACACCGGCTAAGATCGACCCGAAACCAACTAATGGCCTGCACAGTAAGAAACACGAGTCAAGTATGGAAAAGAACAAAGAAACCAAGTATGGAAGAATCATTATCCGAGTAATGAAACGCTGAGCCTCCTCTAATAAAAGAGAAGCGTCACCGATATTGGAACCATTGTCGACTCCAGTAAAACAATCCCTAAAAGGATCCCCTGCACTAGAGCCTGCGTCGATATCGGGAGTCTTCAATTCTCGAGCTTCCTTCAGCGCCTCCTTAGAAAAAGATGGAAGAGAAGGCGAATCACCCATTGTCATAGCCCCGAGCAAATCACTCGGAGTACTCCGGTCGAGATTCTGGTCTTCGGAAGCAACCCCGACAGGCACAACCGCCATCAGCTCGGGAACTCTGGCAACCTCGATGGCCTCCATAGACCGGACTACCAAAGCCAAAGAGCTATTTTCTTCTTCTTCTTCTCTCAGTCGTTGGACCGAGTCAATCGAAAGGGCAATTGTTTTTCTCTTCACCCTGCGAGTTTTGGGCTTGGGGTCCTCTGACCGAGAGAAAGCTTTTTTCTTCTTATCTTCTCCCTGTTTAGGGACTAGGGACTTGTTTCCTTTCTCGCCGCTCGAAGGCCTCAAAACGGCATCCCTGGTTACGCCTGCACAAGAGGAAATCGATAACGAATAGAACGCAAAGAATACTTCGAAGGAAACAAGAAGCAAACCTCACCATGGTTCTTGGCCTCCCATCTGCCTTTTGCCAAATCACGCCAAGTGCGCTCGGCGTAAGAGGAGGTCGAGGCCAACTTCCGAACCCAGTCCTCGAGGTCGGGCACCACTTGTGGCATCCAAGGGGCAGTTGAACATCAGGGAAGGACATCAGAAAAAATCGTAAAAGCACCTGAAAAGTGAACAAAAATCACTTACGGTCAAGATTCCATTCTTCAGGGAACGGCATCTTCTCCTCCGGAATGAGATCACGGGTCCTTACTCGGATATAACGACCCATCCAACCTCGATCCTTGTCTTCATCGATGCTCGACATCAATGCCTTCAATGCCCGACGATGAAGTCTGATTAGTCCTCGAAAGATCTGAGGCTGATACAGTCGAATGAGGTGGTTCATAGAAAAATCCAACCCTCCGGCTTTAATAGAGAAGAAGCGCAATAAGATTACTATACGCCATAAAGAGGGATGGATTTGGTCCGAACTTCCTGGTATTGACTTCCTAAGTGCTCTGAGTCACCTTTCTCAAAACCAAGTCTCCTAATTTGAAGTAGCAGAGATTGGCCCTGCGATTATAATATCTCTTCATTCTTTGCTTTTGAGCCACCATCCTCACGTATGTCAAGTCCCTGTGTTCGTCTAGCAAGTCCAGCCTCACCAGCAACGCTTCATTGTTTGCCTTTTCATTTGTTCGGGAAAACGTTAAAGTTGGTTCCCCTACTTCCATCGGTATCAGAGCTTTCGTGCCATACACGAGAGAGAAAGGTGTTTCTCCCTTGCTCGACTTCGTCGTTGTCCAGTATGCCCAAAGCACACCTGGTAGCTCATCGGGCCATTTGCCTTTAGCATCTTCTAACTTCTTTTTAAGGTTTTGGATAGTCATCTTATTTGTTGATTCCGCCTGTTCGTTAGCACTTAGATGGTACGATGAAGATGTAATCCTTTTGATTTTCAAATCTTCTAAAAAATTTGTGACTTTTGAACCTATGAACTGCGGCCCGTTGTCACAAGTAATTTCCTTCGGTTTTCCGAATCAGTAGATTATGTGGTCCCATATGAAGTCGACCAATTCACGCTCACTGATCTTCTAGTAAGGACATGCTTTAACCCACTTAGTGAAGTAGTCAGTTAAAACTAAAATAAAATCTTACCTTTACGGGGCCCGGTGGCAGAGGACCAACTATGTCCATCTCCCATTTCATGAATAGCCATGGGGACAACACCGAATACAAGAGTTCTACTGGTTGGTGCACCAAATGTGCATGGCATTGACATTTATCACTCGTCTGAACGAACGTCTTTGCGTCTTGTTGCATCCGAGGCCAATAGTAACCTGCTCTGATCAACTTTAGAACTAACGAGTCTGCGCAAGAATGGTTCCCACAAACCCCTTCGTAGACATCCCTCATCACGTAATCGCCTCCGAGGCCCCTAGACACCGGGCCAATGGTCCTTGGTATAATCTTCTGTATAGCTGCCCATCTACGAGGCAGTAACGAGCTGCTTTGGTTTGTAGTGCCTGAAACACCTTCGGGTCTTCGGGTAGTTTACCATACCGAAGATACTTGACGAACTCATTCCTCCAGTCCCAGACTAAGTTGGTTGAATTGACTTCGTAGTAACCGTCCACATCCAATATCGAATATAGAAGTTGAACGATAGTACCGTAGTCAGATCCTTTTAACTCTGTGGATGACCCCAAATTAGCCAATGCATCTTCTTCCACATTTTCTTCCCTTGGAATATGTATGATTGACCATTTCCCGAATCGTGCAAGTAATGCCTGAACCTTGTTCAAATACCATTGCATGCGCTCTTTCTTTGTGTCAAAAATCCCATATACTCAGTTTACTACCAGTTGGGAATCACACTTTATCTCGATGACCTCAGATCCTAGTCCCCGGGCTAGTTCAAGTCCTACAACCAAAGCCTCATACTCAGCTTCATTGTTAGTTAACGGAACAATTTTAATGGCCTGCCTCAGGGTTTCCCCCGAGGGCGTGATTAGCACTATCTCGAGATCGGACCCTTTTACGTTGGAAGCTCCATCTGTAAATAAGGTCCAAACTCCTGATGTCAGTTTCGACGCAAGCACTACTTCCTTAGCAGCCAAGGGCATTAACCTGGGACTGAAATCGGCCACAAAGTCGGCCAAAACTTGTGACTTGATCGCAGTCCTAGGTTTATACTCAATGTCGAACTAACTAATTTTGACTACCCATTTAGCCAAACGGCCTAACAACTAAGGCTTGTGAAGGACAGTGCTCAAGGGAAAGGTTGTCACAACGACTATCGGTGGCACTGAAAATAAGGTCTGAGCTTTCGAGAAGCAACTAAGAGAGATATGGCCAGCTTTTCGAGGTGCGGATAACGAGTTTCTGCTCCTGAGAATATTTTACTAACATAACAAATGGGAATTTGCGTACCTTCTTCTTCTCAGACCAAAACGACACTTACCACTACTTCCGAGACCGCTAGATATATTAACAACTGTTCGCCTTCCCCTGGTTTTGACAGTAATGATGGGCTTGATAGGTACCTTTTTAGGTCTTTCAAGGCCTACTGACATTCCGGAGTCCATTCAAAATTATTATTCTTTTTTAGCAATGAAAAGAAGTGATGACACTTCTCTGAGGATCTCGAGATAAATCTGCTTAGAGCTGCTAACCTTCCAGTCAGTCTCTGTACTTCTTTTACACTTGTCAATTGGTCTGGAATGTCCTCAATAGCTTTGATTTTATCGAGATTTACCTCGATACCACTTTGCGAGACTAGGAACCCCAAGAATTTATCGGAACCAACCCCGAACGCGCATTTCTCCGGGTTGAGTTTCATGTTATGCTTCCTCAGGATGTCGAAAGTCTCTTGGAGGTGTTTCAAATTATCTCCTCTTCTTTAACAAACATGTTCATGATCTCTGCTATCTGGTATTTCTTTTGCCTTACCTGTGGGAAATTTGCATCCAGATTCAGCTTGCTACCTCCAATGGGATACTTGTCATATCTGAGTGTGACCATGCAAAGCAGTCTGCGTTAGCTTTAAGAAAATTTATAAACCCTAACCCGAGCTCGGGATTTAACCTTGTCCCTAGGTGAAACTTCCGCTCCAAAAACTCTTCGAATAAGGCCACTTGCTCAAGTTCCTTTGTGGTCGACTTGGTCGCATCCGTCTCCTCTGGTACCTGAAAATATCTTTGAACCTGATAGGATTTTGATGACTCCTCGCTCTTATCGTCTTCATTCAGAAAGAGAGAAGTCATCAGTTCATGTATGATGTAAGCTAAGAGTCCACCAAAATATATAGAAAACTTGGTTCTTTATCAGTTAACACAAAACACACACACAGAGCAGTATGTAGATAACACAACAGCATTTTACGTGAAAAATTCCCAGCTCACGGGATTAAAAACCACGACCTACACATTGCTATTTGTTGGACTCTTCCCTTTGCTGCTAGAAACAGTCACCGCGTTCATCTCCCTTGCTGCCGGTTAATCTCCTCTTATTTTCTTGATTCCTTTCAGGGTTGGGAATTTCAACAATTGATGATATGTTGAGGGTACAACCTTCATCTCATGTATCCACGGCCTTTCGAGTATTAATTTGTAACCCATATCGCCATCTACCAATTCGAATAGAGTGGTTTTTGTTACTCCTTTGGTGTGTGTGGGCAGCAAAATCTCTCCTCGGATTGTCACGCTTGTCAAGTTGAAGCCAACTAAGAGTTTTGTCGCCGGAATGGTGTTCCCGATTAATTTTGCTTGCTCAAAAACTCTCCATTGTTTTATGTTGGCTGAGCTTCCTGGGTCAACCAAAACACGTTTAATTTTGAAATCTAAAATATTGAGAGAGATTACCAAAGCATTGTTGTGCGGCATAAGAAGTCTGTCAGCATCTTCCTCCGTGAAAGTGATGTCATCTTCTGCGACTTCCTGAAGTTTCTTGTTGTGAGTCACCGATATCTTCATTTTCTTTGCTGCTAAAAAGGTTACATCGTTGACTTTATTTCCTCCGAAAATCATGTTGATAGTCAGCCGAGGGGAACCTTTTACTACCTCCGAAGGCTCTGCATTGTCCCGGCTTCGGCCGTAGTTGTTCTTGGCTCGGTCACATAAAAATTCCCTAAGATGGACATTCTTCAACAATGTCTCCACCTCTTCACGAAGATGTCAGCAGTCCTTAGTTCTATGGCTGTGAATCCCATGGTATTCACACCATAAACTGGGATCCCTCTAGCATGGATCGAATCTGATTGACTTCGAGAACTGTGCTTCTTTGATATTCCTCATTGCCGATACAAACTAGACTAAACTAATGTTAAAGTTGTAATTTGATAACCTGGGATATGTAGAGTCTCGGGCTCCTGGCACCTCTTTCTCCTGTAACGACCTGCTGCTTCGGCCATGATCTGTTCTTCTATCGGGAGCAAACTTATCCGATGATGAAAACCCTTTGCTGTTATGACCTTCGATTCTTTTATACGACATAAAACGACCTTTAGAGGACCGCCGATCCGCATCAAAGTCGCTTTTAAACTTGTCCTATTTTTTATCTCGATCCTGTCCCTTGGTTGATACCGGGAACCCGAGCTGATCGTCTTCTATCCTTAGTTTTGACTCGTAACGATTATGTACATTCGCCCATGGGGTTGCTTGAAACTGGAGCAGGCTTTCCTTCAGCTTTCGAGAGGCATCGAAGCTTCGTGGATTCAGACCATTTGTGAACACCTCTGCTTCCCACTCATCTGGTACCACCAGTAATAACATCCTCTCTTTTTAGAACCGGATCACGAATTCTCATAGTAGTTTTGACTCGCCCTGCGCAATCCTGAATATGTCCGCCTTTCTGTCTTGAACCTTCCTTGCTCCGGCATGTGCCTTATTGAAAGAGTCTGCAAGCATCTCAAAAGAGTCAATTGAATGCTCGGGGTAAGAGAGAATACAATGTCAGGGCACCCTTTGTGAGGGTTTCACCAAACTTCTTCAGCAAGACCGACTCGATCTCATGTTGAGCCAACTTGTTCCCTTTCACAGCCGTGGTGTAGGTTGTGATGTGCTCCTGCGGATCCGAAGTCCCATCGTATTTTGGTATGTCCATAATCTTAAACCTCACTGGAATTAACTCTGGTACTGCGCTCGAGTTAAACGGCAATTACGTGTAGGTTTTCGAATCTAGGCCTTTTAGTATTGGTGGCGCGCCCAGAATCTAATCCATCCGAGCGTGAAACTCTTTCGCATTTTGATCTATTCGTTCGTTCATTTCCCTCATAAACCTTATGAGTTCGATTTTGAAGGGACCATTCCAGTTGTTATTCCCATATCCTCTACTGGTCCCTCCGGCTTCGTCGAAATCGACTTCACCCCTTGTGGTGTTGTTATCGACCCTCTGAGCCGTTTGGTTTGCAGGAACACTGGGAGGAATCGGGCCCATTCCGTTTGCGTTATTGGAGGCGCCTGACAATTCTTGTTTTAACTCCGTCATTACCCGATCCTGCCTTGAGAGGTGTTTCATGATTGCTTTCTATTGTACTCTCAGGATTTTAACCGTTTCCGCGACATGTTCCTCCTCCGCATCATCGGGAGTCGATTCCTGCACATGCCGATGATCCCGGCCATCCCGAACCGGGGTCGCCTCATCCCCTTCATTTCGAGTCTCACTACTGAGTCATCATGATAGAAAAATAAGGCATATATTAGCATAAGAACTATCCGGATCATGAATACCCCGGTGCGTACACACACGCCCGTTACCTAGCGTGTGTGTCACCCCCAACACATCTCAAATATCATAATTTTCAGGATAAATACCCCCAATTCCAAGTTTAGATATGTTACTTACCTAAAAAAAAGCCAAATCAAATACTGAGCAAGCCAAACAATACTCTAGAAATTCCATCTTGCACGAATCAACCTTCAAACTGCTCGCAACTAGCCAAAAATATTTCAAAAACATCAAATAATGCAATAGGAAACAAACCCAAGTGATAAAGGTCGAATCTTTAATCACATACTCAAAGTCGACCAAAATGTGGGCCTGGGCCCGCACCTTAGAACTCAACAAAACTCACAAATTCCGATAATCCATTCGAGTACGAGTCCAACCAAACTAATTTCACTCAAATCCGACTCCGAATTGATGTTCAAAACCTAATTATTTACTTTAGGAATGTTTAGACAAAATCCCCCAATTTCTCTTTTAGAATCATCAATCAAATGCCAAAATCAAAGTTAGATTCATGTAATATAATCAGAACCGAGTCAAAAGTACTTACCCCAATCCATGTGATGAAAATCCTCTCCAAAATCACCCAATTCCGAGCTCCCCAACTCAAAATGTGATAAAATGAGCTCAAGGTCCGAAATAAAGTATTATATGCACTGCCCAGCCAAACCCTTCGCGATCGCGAAGAACAAAGATGAACTCAGCCAAAAATACGCTTCGAGTTTGCGGAACTACCCTTGCGAAGACGATGAAAAAAGGTACCACAACTACGCAAATGCACCCTAGACCTCACGAACGCGAAGACAGAAGTCCTTAGCTCCCCGCTGAACCGCGATCGCGAACCATCACCTGCGAACGCGATGAACAAACCTCTCAATCCTTCGTGAACGCGATGAATAAACAACAAGCAACTCCAAAAACACTACCCAATCGCGTCCTCACCTACGCAATCGTGAAGAAGACCTGAAGCACCAGAACCAACAAAAAAATGAGCAATGCCAAATAGAGATGAAATGATCCGGAACCCCCCGAAACTATCCCGGGCCCCTCGGGACCCTGTCCGAACATACCAACAAGTTCTAAAATATAACGTGGACCTAGTCGAGGCCTCAAATCACACATAATAACATCAAAACCATGAATCTCACCTCAAATCAAGATTAATGAACTATTTCAAACTTTTCAAATTCCAAACTTACGCCGAACACGTCTAAACAACTTGGAATCACCTCAAATTTTGCACACAAGTTCCAAATGACATAATGAACATATTCCACCTCCCGGAACAACAATCCAAACGCGATAACATCGAAGTCAACTCACGATCAACCCTATAAACTTTCCAAACCTTCAAATTGGCCAAATTTTGTCAAATAGTGCTGAAACCTTCTAGAAATAACCAATTGCAAATCCGGGCACATGACCAAGTCCAAAATCACCATCCGGACTTAATGGAACCATCAAAACTCCAGTCCCAGGTCAAATACACAAAAGTCAAACTTGGTTAACTCTTCCAAGTTAAAGCTTTTACATTGAGAATCATTCTTCGAAATCGATCCTGAACCACTCGAAAACAAAAACCGACGATACACACAAGTCATAATACATCATATGAAGCTACTCAAGACTTCAAACCACCAAACTGAATGCAATGGCTCAAAACGACCAATCAGGTTGTTTCATTCTCCCCACTTAAACATACGTTCATCCTTGAGCGTGCCAAGAGTCGTTCCAAAGCCATCAAATCACTATATAAACTCACCATACACATACCTATGGGTGATCCCATGTCACCAAAATCCATATAAGCATGTCAACACAACCTAATTGAAGATCCTTACTTCAACCTTAGTTCATAAGCCTTAGAACCCAAATCTCTAACATCCGGAACTCATTATAAGACCCGATTCTTGCATCTATACACTGTATAAGTCTGAACAAGTTGTATCAATCCATAACCATAACCCATGATATAACCCCATAATTCAGATACTCATAGCAATAACTTCCGACCATAATAGCTGCTCAATAACAACCCGACATCGGCAACAAACCTCATCTCAACTAAAACCTTGTTCTGAACTTTCGTATAGTGCCAATAATGAAAGAAACACGCAGATACTCATAACCACTCGTCAGATCAATAAGTCGTAAAGCTCTCTTGCCCGATAAGAACCATTGCCAAATTCTAAGCTGACTAGAGACGTTATTCTTCCAAACATACCTTTATCAAATACGATAGCACTCATTCCAGCTCTAATAACCTCATCTAATTCAATACAGTCTGCTCGATAGATACGCCACACCAGCACCACCTCGAGCCACATATCGTGCATTCTATGCACCAAACAAGCAACAACTCATATGTACCCAAAAATAGAAAGGGAATCAAATGAGAGAACCATTCCACAAGATCAACATATACCACCACAAGCGCAATGCAATGATCCCATCATACAAAGGAGAAACAAAACACACGAAATAACCACAAAGGATCATATCCCAACATAACTCCATTGCGATGCGTGACCCAATCCATACACCGGTCCACAAAGAATACCTCGAGCCATGATGATCATAATCAACAACCATATGCAAATCAACAATAATTACGCGAAGTGCATAATCATAACCATGGAGAAACGGATAGCACAATATACCACAAATAGGAAGACCATAACCAAGGTGCAATCAACTATTCAACCTCCAAGAGCCATCTCGCTCGAATTTTGCAACAAGGTCCAAACATAACCGCATCATGTGTGTCAATAGTCAACAGTCTCACAACCCATCGTAGCATAGAAGATTAACACATGGAACCTATCAGACACTAATAAGATCAAATCTAACCAAATGACACACCCCTCAACAGTAGTTGTGCTGAGTAAATAAATCCGACCCGATGTAGAATACAAATTCTCATTAAGCCTACCAGTGGCCTCCAAATCGATTTTGATCCTCCCGAAATAGGTGGATAACCTTCCCAAAGATCCATCGAACCCTATCCGTAACACATACCATCGGCTGTCTAACTCTGTACATTCCTTCATAGTCCACAACCAAGGAATAGTCCACCTCTAAGACTCCTATACCTGAATTGTAAATACTGATAATCTTCATTAACTGGGCGCCTCATACCCTTCTTCATCTTGCTTCTTTTACTTGTTCAAACTTGTATCTACCTTCTGAATCTCTCAATTCCTTTCACCATAGGGGTGGATAGACAATAGTGCCTTAAGGCTCCTTATCAAGAAGCTTACACATCTTAGTATACACATGATCTGCCGAATCCCTCATATTTGTCCATCATAAGCATGATGCAAAAATAGAGTTCCTCTAACTCAACTCTTCTACAGCTATATCTCTTATCAATCGTCTTTCTGGATGTAGGCATCGTGGTATTATGAATAAGATAGAGTTTATGTAAGGCCCCGAAAAATTTTTCTAATGATTTAATATTTTCGTATCTTTTCCAACATAACGTATCTTTTCGTATCATACTATCATAGATAACTGAGCCAGAGAGGCTGCTGTGAGATAAGTAGAATAAAACATGAAATACCAACTTATACTTAAGACATACGGGCCCAAAATGAGCACTCTTACACTGAACATAGGCCGACAAGGCCACACAATATTTCATATACATGACACCTGTCTACAAGCCTCTAAGAGTACATAACATCATAAAGGTTGGGACAGAGCCCCGCCATACAAATCAATACATGTTCTAATCATACTCACCAAATAGCAACTCCGGAGCAAATAGAGCGCACCAACACCTTCCGCTGAGCTGATAACCTACTTGGAGGACTCTCATCCTGTCTAACGGGACCTGCGGGCATGAAACGCAGCGTCCCCAAGAAAAAGGGACGTCAGTACAAATAATGTACCGAGTATGTAAGGAATAAAAATCAGTAAATAATAGACATGAGAGAAACATGGAGTAAAAGACTCGACATGTAAGTTTGAATAGCTTTGTGAAGCATTTAATATTATAATGTCATGCATATGCATATAAATGTCATACCATACATAGGTATATGTGTTCATAACATCATCAAGCCTCTGAGGCATCCCATCATATCATCTCGGCCACTGTGGGCAAATTATCAACGTATACCAGCTGATCAGGTGGTGGTGCGTATATAACGCAGTAACCTTTTTTCATATCCCATATACATATATATATACATATATACGCGTATATAACACCATCTGGTCATGGATATTGTACATGTATAAATGTATACAATGCATGAGAAGTACGTCAAGAAAACTTCTCGGAACGTCATAAGACCATTATGCCTCTGATTAATATCATGAAATAAACTTTATCAACTTACATATTTTCTGAGACCCATGAACAGACAATAGAATAATAGGATACTTGGGGAATCAAGAAAATAAGCATCTCTAGCATTTCTATGAATAGAATCATTTATGAAAGATGTGCGTTTGCTCGTTTCGTTTGTATCATTTGGATCATGCCAAAAAGAAAGAAGGGATGGCCTTAACATACCTGAACCGATTCTATTGACAATCCCTTTAACACCGTTGCGACAACGCGTAATGGCGGATCGAAGTAGGGAAATATCCGTATGATATTCTTGAGAAAGATTGCACCGTACTCCCTTATAATTGCCAATTATCACGTTTTGATATATGATCCTCACGTTCCTAAGACTTACAGTGGCTTTCCTTTGTTAAGACACAATCTCGCATGAATTGTTGAAGTAACTCACGTTACTATTGTATTATGTGGTTTTGTATGAATTTTGGTAGCAAAGTCATGTTGATAATATTTTGAATGAGTTGCTGAAGCTTCCTTGTCATTGTAGAGATTCAAAAAATGAATTAGAAAGGTTTTCTTAACCTTTGGGATTGGGCCCTACATTTGTGGCTTAGTTGGCCACCCAAATCTCTTAAAATGCCACCTTGAAGAATGATTTAAGAGTCATAGGTTGTGACTTTGTGAGCTGCCATGTTAAGGGGTTAGTGTCACGACCCAGACCGATCAATCGAGTACCAACGTAACGTATCTTTCTTATTACATCATCATATACACATGATATACGGGCCTAATAGACCAACATGATAATTTATTAACTCAAAACATAGGCCGACAGGGCCGTACAATCTTTCACGTACACGACATATGTCTACAAGCCTCTAGGAGTACATAAATGTTATAAATGTCGGGACAGGGCCCCGCCATACTAATCAGTACATGTCCTAATCCTACCGACCACATAAGCAACTCCGGAGCAAATGGAGCGCATCAACACCTTCCGCTGAGCTGATAGCCTACTTGGAGGACTCTCGACCTGTCTATCAGGACCCGCGGGCATGAAACGCAGTGATAACGACAAGGTCGGGAATCCAAACTAGAGTAAGAATTTGAAAAGTAAATGCGGAAGCAATAACAATAAGGAATTGAACAACTAGCACTTAAGGGCAGAAAATAAAGGATATGAAAAAATTCAAGGAAAGAATTCCAAGAACTTCCAAGAACGCAAGTTCTATAGCCTTGAAAAGATCAAAGCAACAACATCTTGATTTATTGAAGAAATCAAACGCCTTTAGTGGAAAATGATCATCCCAGCTACCCTTGAAATCAAGAACACAAGCACGCAACATGTCCTCAAGCGTCTGAATAGTATGCTCTGCTTGCCCGTCGGTCTGTGGATGGAAGGCTGTACTAAGATTTACATGAGTACCCAAACCTTGCTGAAATTTCTTCCAAAAATTGGTCGTGAACTGAGCCCCTCGATCGGAAATGATAGAAATTGGAGTTCCATGTAGCCTGACTCTTTCCTTGATATATAACTGAGCATACTATTCTGTTGTGTCAGTAGATTTAATAGGCAAGAAGTGTGCTGATTTTGTGAGTCGGTCCACGATCACCCAAATTGAGTCAAACTTGTGCGGAGTGCGCGGTAATCCTACCACAAAATCCATATTAATCATCTCCCACTTCCACATTGGAATTTCTATATTTTGTGCCAACCCTCCAGGCTGTTGATGCTCGACCTTCACTAGCTGACAATTCGGACAGCTTGCCACAAAGTCAGCCACATTCCTTTTCATGCCATTCCACCAATAGATTTCCTTGAGGTCGTGATATATCTTTGTAGAACCTGGATGCACGGAATACCTAGAAGCATGAGCCTCAGTCAAGATCCTTTCCCGGAGACCATATGCATTCGGAACACATAGTCGCCCTTGGTACCTTAGTGTACCAACATCCATGCCAAGAGTAAAAGCCATAGTTTTATGTTTTTGAATCCCCTCCTTCAATTGCACCAAAAATGGATCATTGTATTACTTCTCTTCGACTTCCACAACAAGCGATGATTCAGCCCTATTTTGCACAATTACCCCTCCTTTATTAGAGTCCGTAAGACGAAATCCCAAACTAGCCAATCGATGAACTTCGTTGGCCAATGGCCTTTGATATACCTCCAAGTGTGCTAAACTACCCATAGATTTCCGGCTAAGAGCATTCGCCACAACATTGGCTTTCCCCGGGTGATATAGAATATCATTGTCGTAATCCTTGAGTAAATCAAGCTATCTTCTCTGCCTTAGATTTTGTTTGAAAATATATTGAAGACTCTTGTGGTCCGTGAATACCTTCACATGGACCCCATACAAATAGTGATGCCAAATCTTTAATGCAAAAACCACCGCCGCAAGTTCTAAGTCATGTGTTGGATAATTCTTTTCATGATTCTTGAGTTGCCTAGAAGCATATGCTATAACCTTGCCGTGTTGCATTAACACACACCCAAGCCCAAATCTTGAAGCATCACAATATACCACAAATTCATCTGTACCCTCTGGCAAGGTCAACACCAGCGCTGTAGTCAATCTCGATTTCAACTCCTGGAAGCTCCTTTCACAAGCATCGGACCATTGGAACTTAACTACTTTCTGAGTCAATTTAGTCAACAGAGAGGCAAGAGTAGAGAACCCCTCCACAAACTTCCTGTAATACCCTACTAAGCCCAAGAAACTACGAATCTCGGTTGGCGTTGTAGGTCTAGGCCAATTCTTTACTGCTGAAATCTTTTGAGGATCAACCTTAATTCCTTCTCTAGAGACAACATGACCCAAGAATGTGAAAGATTCGAGCCAAAATTCACACTTTGAAAATTTCGCATATAACTGGTGCCAATGAAGAGTCTGCAAAACTGCTCTGAGATGATCGGCATGGTCATTCCAACCTCGTGAATATACAAGAATATCGTCAATGAATACTATCACGAAGGAATCGAGAAAAGGCTTGAAAACCCGATTCATAAGATCTATGAAAGTCGCCGAGGCATTTGTTAGCCCAAAAGACATTACCAAAAATTCAAAATGCCCATACCAGGTTCTGAAAGCTATTTTTGGAATATCTTGCTCCCTGATCTTCAATTGGTGATACCCGGATCGTAAATCAATTTTGGAGAAGTATCTAGCACCCTGTAACTGATCAAACAAATCATCTATTCTTGGTAACGTGTACTTGTTTTTTATTGTGACTTTGTTGAGCTACTGGTAGTCAATACACATCCTCAGTGATCCATCTTTCTTCCTCACAAAGAGAACGGGTGTGTCCCATGGTGACACACTCGGTCGGATGAAACCCTTTTCTAACAAATCCTTCAATTGCTCCTTTAGTTCCTTCAATTCTGTTGGTGCCATCCTGCAGGGCGGAATAGATATAGGCTACGTGCCTGACATCACATCAATCCCAAAATCAATCTCCCTATCTAGCAGAATCCCAGGGAATTCATTAGGAAGGACCTCTGAAAATTTATTCACAACTGGCACAAATTCAAGTGTAGGTGCCTCAGCAGTGGTGTCCGTAACTCGGACTAAGTGATAGATACACCCCTTGTTAATCATCTTCGTGGCCTTAATGTAAGAAATAAACCTACCCTTTGGCATCACATTATCCCCCTTCAACTCAACAATTGGCTCATTTGGAAATTCAAACCTCATAGTCCTAGTTCGGCAGTCGAGCTTAGCAAAACATGAATAAAGCCAATCCATCCCCATAATTACATTAAAATCGACCACCCCCAATTCAATGAGATCGGCCACGGTGTCCCGGCCACAAACGTGATAACACAACCCCTATAAACCCGTGCGGCCACAATAGACTCACCAACCAGAGTAGATACAGAACGAGTCAGGAAGTTGTTTCGGTTCTATCCCAAATTCCATAGCAATAAAAGGGGTAACATAGGACAAGGTGGAACCGGGATCAATAAGAGCATATACATCATGAGTTTGGACAGTCAATATACCTGTAACAACATCTGGAGAAGCCTCTGCACTCTGGCGACCACTCATAGCATAGAAACGGCTGGGTCCTCCTGAACCCTGCGCACCACCCCTAGCTGCACCATGCCCTGCTGGTGCCGGAGGGCCTCGAGCTGGAGGGGGTACTAAAGATGTAGCAGCTGCAGAACTGGATGGTTGTGCTGTGCCCCTGCCCGCACCCTGGCCATGAATTTCACTCCCTCTAAATATGACCCTCAATCTTCACCCGTAACATATAGGTAAGTCCATGTAGCAGATCCCTGAGTGCATCTTCCCACACCTGGGGCATGGGGGCCTCCGTTGCTCCAGGAATCTCCCTCCTGATTGGCCCTGATGTTGGGGTCCCCTGCTGACCTGATTGGGCCTGAAGCGACTCCCCTGTTGCTGACTGTGCCCCATTGGTAGTGCACTGGCTGAAGACTGATCATAAGACTGGGATGGCCCTGATGACCTTCCCCTGAAAGCTGATCTTCCCCCACCAAATGACTCCCCAAAGTTGCCCGCGGATCGGGCCTTGCTGGTATCCTCCCGCTCCCTTCTATTCCTCAACTTGCAGTCCTCTGTAGCTTGAGCAAATGCTACCATTTTTCCATAGTTCATATCTTAATTCAAGGTAGCTGTAGCAGCCTCATTGATAACCAAGGGGCTAAGGCCCTGCACAAACCGGCGCACTCTAGCCTCCATAGTAGGCAACATGTGAATAGCATATTTAGACAGATGCGCGAACTCTATGTGATACTCCCACACACTCTTACTCCATTGCTTAAGATTCTCAAACTTTGCGGCACAGGCTGCCCTAGTCTCGGCAGGCAAGAAATGGTCTATAAAGGCATCAACAAACTCACTCCATCTCGCTGGAGGGCTCCCCTCCTCCCGAGAGTCCTCCCACAGCTCAAATCAAGAATAGGCCACCCCTTTCAGGCGGTAGGCGGCCAACTCCACTCCCTCTATCTCAGTAGCGCACATAACCCGCAGAGTCTTATGTATCTCATCAATAAAGTCATGTGGGTCCTCCTCAGGATTAGCATCCGTGAACACCGGAGGATCCAACTGCAGAAACCTGTTCACCCTAGAACTAGTAGAATCCCCTTGTGGGCTAGAAGATGTAGGTACAACATTAGACCTTTGGGCCTGAGAAACAACTATCTGAGTCAGCATCTGAATAGCTCCCCTAAGATCCCCATCAGATATACCAGAGCCGGAAGCTGAGGCTTGAGGTGGAATCGGAATATCAGGTGGAGGAACTGTCGCAACCTCAGTAGGTGTAGGAACTGGTGTGGCATGGTCCAGTGTAATGGAATCAGGTAGTGTAGTAGTCGGGCAATTATCCTCACCCCTCGGGTGTTCACCCGCATCATTAAATAGAGGGTCAACTGCTACTCCTGAAGCAGTATTGGCCCCTTGGCCAGTTCTTGCTCTTTTCTTAGGTGCCATATACTGAAAGTTAAAGTAATGCACGAGTTAGAGGAGGAACAATTGCATATTTAGTTTCATCGCACGATCCAGAATATCAAAGAATAGTATTGTTCCTAAATGTCCAAGTAGCCTCCAACTTTTAGATGTGGTCGACAACACACCGATAAGAAGGACTGTACCAGACACGGCTCCGAGACATCCTAGGACACATTAAAACCTTAGGCTCTGATATCAAGTTTGTCATGCCCCATCCTCGGGAGGCGCGACCAGCGCTCAACCGAGTGAACCCGGTCGAGCAAGCTTGTTAGCTACTTTCTACCAACTCACCCATGATCAAGAAAAGACATGATATCATTAATTAGACAGAAGGAAGTTCATACATACAACATTAAATCGTTTCCTTAGCTATTTCGCCTTTAAGTCTGAAAATACACAGATTCTTATATACTTGTTTAATATTCACAACACCCATATACAACCCACATAGTGTCTACGGAGCCTCTAAAGATACAAAAGAGAGTAAAGATGGTGCCGATAATAAGGCCTCGGCTATACCTCAAAAAGTTACCACAATATAAACAAAAGGTACAATACATGACCCCGGAATGAAATGGGGCTCACCGAGTCCGCGGAGAAGAGGATGCAGCACAATCTGTTATCAACATTGTCTGCTATGTAACCACCTGCATCCATTTAAAGATGTAGCGCCCATGGCAAAAGGGATGTTAGTACCGTCGAATAGCACTAGTATGTAAAGCTAAACACTGACTCAATAGAATGAATAATAATACAAGAGGAACAATCAAGAATTTAATAAGGGCTTCAAATAATATTAGAACAACAAGTTAAGGATCATATACGTTTTCAAGTCAATTTTCATATTATTAGGTTGGGTGATCTTTAGTACCGATATTCCATAATTCACATTACCTCCGTATTCTTACACGGAGTCCGATATCGACCCGATCGGCTAGGTCGTCTCATTTGAGACATTACCATAATTGCGTTATAATTTCCAGCATAGTACCACCATGTGTGCGGCATGGCGTCCGATCACAGCACGATCAGCTAGGATATCTCATTTGAGACATCAACCATTTTCACAATTTCATCCACAATACCACCGTGTTCTTCCACGGAGTCCGATCTCGGCCCGATCGGCTAGGCCATCTCATTTGAGACATTATCTTTTTCAGTCAATCATCTTACATTGTACTTCTTTCATATACTTTCAATTAATTGGCACTAGTAATTATGATTACAAAGTCATTCTTGGCACTTGGCCGTATTTCATAGTTCCAGTCCTTTGTTTTCTACATTCAAATATCATTATCATTATCTACAACAATAAGGCTTCCCATTCAAGACATTAGATTCACATATGAGCAATTTGGGAATCTTAGGCACATAGAGGCTTTCCATACAATTTGACATAATAACCTTTATTTCGATCTTGACATGAAGTCTTAACATTCCTAACACATATTCCACATTTTTAACATATTCTCAAATGGCAAGATCACATGATGAAGCATTTAGAATAAACATTGAACAAACATCATTCAACACAACCACATTAGGAATAGCCAATTCAATAATGATCAAGGACTTACTTCAATTACATGAACACCATGGGATTCGATTCTAAGAAGAAGGGGGTTTAGCCAACATACCTCAATTGAGCTTCTCAAACTCTAAAATGACCCGGAATTCTTAGAAACTTCAATCTATTTTAGAAATATAACAAGTTGGACAAAAATTAGGAAGATGAGCATGGTTTTAGCTCATTTGAGCATATTATCAAATACTAGGTGTGCATCAATGTTTTAAGGCCCTTTTTGTGGAAGATTCCATCATTCCCCAACCCATTCTCTATCATTTTTAGCTCACAATTTTCCCACATACTACAAGGATACATGCATGCAAGGTAAGCAATCCCATCCCCATGAATTACCATACTAATGGCCCATTCTAGTTACATTTTGAAATTAAGATTTTGGGTGATAGAATCTTACCTCTTAGGAAGAAGACCTAGGTGCCTCTCTAGATAATCTTCAAGGTTTTAAGTGAGAATTGAAGAGCAATTTGATGAAGATCACTCTCTCCCTTTAGGACCCTCTCTCTCACTCTAAAAATATCAGAAAATATGCTCAAAATGGTCCAAGGTAGGTGTTTTAATGGAATAGGGTCGGGTTTAAAAACCCCAAAAATAAAGCTCTAGAATAGGTTATGCGGTCGTATATGCGACCGCATAATGGTTATGCGGTCTGCGAAAGGACCGCGAAATTGGGGTCCAAAATTGGAGAGGAACTGACCAGGTCTGCGGTCACTATGCGGCCCATAGACCTGTTCTGCGATCGTATTATGCACCGCAGAACAGTTCTGCGGTCGTATGATGCACCGCAGAACCTCCCTCCAAAAAATCTCAAGGCAGGATATGCGACAAGAGTGCGGCCCACGAAATGGTTATGTGGTCGCATAACGCTCGCAAATTTGACAACAAAAATACCCCAGAAAACTGTCCCACTCTGCGACCAGTCTGCGGTTCGCAGATGGGTTCTGCTGCCGCAGAATGGCCACAGAAATGCCTACTTCTGCCCAATATTTCCCTTCAACTCCCTACTATTATTAACCTCTACGCCTACTTGGCATCACGGAATTCGGGTTTTTAGGAAAGATTTTACGGGGCCTTACATAATTGTCTTCTTCTGCCAAAAATTTCCACTAACTTCTCGATGCATTCTTCAGCCGAAAAAGTCTGTACCGCGGCGAGCAAGCTCGTCGCGAAGATTAACTAATACCTTCGTACACATTAGTCTACCTCGGTACCACAAAACCTTATATTCCTTGGTGATATTTTACGGGGCCTTACATTCTCCCCCGCTTAGGATCATTCGTCCTCGAATGAGGAGTAGAGACCGCCCAAAATAGCTAACATAACTCATCTTTTCACACGTCCCCAAATTTGACTAACTCCTAAATTGTTCAAAAATTTCGGCAGAGTTTTCCCTGTAATTGGGCCTATCCACCTGTCAGAGAATCACCAAAACTACCCTAACAACACATCCACAACTCAATAAAGCATCACAATATATATCAATAACACTAATCTCAACATTACAGGCATTACATCGTCAACAGTTGTATCATGACATGAACTGTACATATTTAAATCATAATACATAGAAAGTACCTTTCGAATCACAACCATTGGCTATACAAACAAGTGGCAATATTTTTTTCCACAACACCTTCGGCCTTCGAGGTTACCTCCTCGACTCACTGACCTCGCCATAGCACTTTGACGAAGGCAATCTCGACTTCCGGACTGGTCTAACAAGGATGACAATTAGGTACCACTCATAAGCCAATTATCCATTAACTTCTCCTTCAATAACCTTCTCTAGAATGATAGACAAAGGATTTCCAACTACCTTCTTGGGCATAGACGCATGAAGCACCGGTTGCATTGAGGACAATGATGGGGAAACATCACACTCATAGTTTGACCTGTTTCCTTCAAGATTCCATAAGTCCCAATGTGAACTACACCTACTTTATCTTCATTAACAATCCACATAATATCTTCATGGAGAAAATCTTGAGAATACCCCGTTCACTTTCTTCAACTCTAAATCTCTACGTCAAAAACCCGAATTAAACTCTTGGCGACCTTCAACAATTATTCAATGACATGCTAAAATGAATATGACTATTAAGTTTTCTACCCTATTTTGATCATTGAATGATGCTTCTTCTTTGACATGCTTGAACCTTCAACCCCCATAGATTTAATACAAAGAGAAACAACGGGGTTCCTTTTTGTAAACCTTAAGGAGAAATAACCAAGTACGTGACACCAGTTGCCTTTTTGAGTATAGGGTAAATCGGTTTATGATAATGTTCACAAAGGGAGTAAAGTGACTGTTCAAACCATAGGAGCCACATACACAGGAGAGAGAGTGGCTCAAGAAAGATCTCAACACTAGGCTGCTTTACATTAGATTCGATACCATGTAGGTAAACATTATGATGCCACAAGCACAAGCACAAGTGAGCAGGTGTTATCTATTTGAATCAGAAGGTCCTATATGAAATTCATCAGGTATAGTCCTTTGTTTGAGAATTTGGGGAAGCAAGTAGGAAGTATTAACCTAGGGTTATAAATCATTTCAAGGAAATCATTATAGAACACAATTCATCAAGAGGTTGTAAGTAAGAGAATTGTGATAAAGAGGCTTCACGAATAACGGGTCTCATTCAAAGAGTAGATACATGCAATATTTTGTGATTGAGTTTCTTGTTAAGACCATATTTATGTAGGCTCTTCAATATGGATGTACATATACAACAAGGAAAATTATGCGGTGTTCATAATGAGGTACTAAGGAGTGATTTACTTGGTGACTTTAGGTTAACATGGCAGTACCTTAACTGATGCCCCTCGACTCCACATCCATAACATACATTGGTACCATAGTGACACACCCCCGAATGATATCTTCTACACTTATCGCAATGAGGATGAGGTCCGCTAAACTGACTCGCCCCACTAACCTGATTTTTACCCTTTTTACATACTTTATAAGCATTCCCCCTATCCTTCCTCCAGGCTCCCATGGCGGGAGTAACAATCTCTGTACCTACTTTTTGTATGGGCCCTTGGAATTTCCCAAGCCTACCACCCCTAACACGCTCCTGAGCATACTCACAACAGGACGCCAAATGTTCCCGCCCGCATATCGGGCAAACCAGGCTAGGTGTACCCAACGTAGGACATTTGTTATTCTTGTGCCCCCTCTTTCCACAACCATAACATATTTCAAGAGTCATCCAACATAAACCCAAGTGGCGCTTCTTACAAATCAAACATTCCGGCTATTGGTGCCAACAATCATCTTTCGTTTCTTAGGTGCTCTCCCCACATGATCCGGTGTCACGGTGACATTGATAGGAACAAGGACACTTCCCCTAGCAACTAGTTCTTCCAATCCCTCCACGGCTCGATCCATTCTCCCAATGAACTCTTGTGCAATCTCCCCCAAATTCAATGGCAGGGTCATTCCCTCCTCGCTGCTTCGAACTCGTGGATTACTCATCTGGAAAATGAAACATGATGAGGAAATAAGCTTCCTATCTTGAGCTCTATCGCACGATCTGGAGTATCAAATAAGGGTGAAATTCCTAAATGTCCAAGTAGCCTCCTAATTATTGATGTGGTCGACAACACACCGATAAGAAGGACTCTACTAGACACGTCTTCGAGATATCCTAGGACACTTTAAAACCTTAGGATATGATACCAAGTTTGTCATGCCCCGGTCAAGCAAGCCTACTTGATGCCTTCTACCCAACCTTACCCAATAACAATATAAGAACCAATAATAAGAGATAAGCATGAGAAGAATAAAATGTTCCATATTCTTTTTCCATTACTCAAAGGATATTCATTTTATAATTTCCAAAATATTACAAGTTCATAATTACGAGGGAAAACATATTTGCCAAATACCAACACTTCTAATTCATTACCCAACATCGTAAATGTAAGGCCCCGTAAAAGTTTTACCTAAAACCCGGGGTCTCGTGGCGCCGAGATAGACTTATGTGTTGATGATTGTAGAAATTCTTTGCGGCAAGCATGCTCACCGCGGTTCAAACATTTTGGATTGGACAGTGCGTTGGGGAGTTGAAGAAAATTTTTGAAAGTGCATGGCGTTTCTGCCATCTATTCTACGATCGCAGAACTGATCTGTGTACCGCAGATCTGTCGCAGACTGAAGCAAAAATCTTGGCAAAATTTTGGACCATTATGCATCCGCATAATCATTTCGTGGGCCGCACAACCCATCGCAGACCCAGCATGAAAATTTCCGGAGGGAAGTTCTGCGGCACATTATGCGACCGCAGAATAGGTCTGCAGACTGCAGACTAGTCACAGAGTGAGGCAAAAATGCCCAGTTCCGGAGGGCCATTATGCGGCCTATTTTGCGGACCGCTGAAGCGTTATGCGGTTGCATATGCGACTGCAGATCTGCATCGGGGCTTCATTTTTTTGGTTTTGTAAACCCGACCCCATTCTTATAAAACAATCTTAGGGATCATTTTAGAAAGTTCAAACTTATATTTTAGAGAGAGGAAGGTGGTTTAGAGTGAGAAAAGGCATTTCTAAGTCACTTGTTCATATATCTTTACTCAAGCCTTGAAGATTTCACAAGGGTAACTCACAAGGTCTTCATCTTAGAGGTAAGATTCTACTCCCTAGCCCTCAATTACGTGATTTTACTAAAAATAGGTAATGAGAAAAGCAATTCTTGGGTATGGGAGTTGTCCATTATCCATGCATGTACTATCAAGGGTTGGGGGAAGAATGCTGAGCTAAATTGGGTAGACTTTGGGTAGTGGGATGGAGGAATCCACCATAGGAGGACCTTGAAATCATAATACCCACCTAGTTTTTGATAAAATGCTCAAATGAGCTGGAACCATAAACTCTCTCCTAATTTGTGTTCAATTTTGCTATATTTCTAAATAGATCAAAGTGGCTATGAATTCCGGAATATTGTAGTAATTTAAAAGGCTCTAGGCAAGGTATGTTGGCTAAACTCATCCCTTAGAATTGAACCCCACAATATCCTTGTAAGTCCCGAGTTGTTCATTATGAATTGATTATTTCGAATAAGCCTTGTGTCGAAAGATATATGTTCAATATGTATTCCAATGTTCTTGTTATGTTATATTCTATTTGAAAATGTGCTCGAAGCATGGGTTGCCTATCCAAATGCTATATCTTTAAGTTGTGATTCAAATGAAGGCTATTACGTCAAATTGTGTAAGAAATCTCAATGTGTTTAACATTCTTATTTGCTCAATATGTGGACTTAAAGTCTTGAATAGAAATGTTGTTGATGATCCGTGATAAGGTTTGAAAGTAAAAGAGATGAATATGAAGTATGAAATACGGCTAACGTGCCAAAAGTGACATTGTGTTATGGCCATCGGTGCCAATGAACTGAATGATATATAAAAGATAATGAAATGAGTTGTCAACCCTTTTAAATAAATAAACACCCTGGGAGTATCATTGGTCACCGAGGAAGGGTAGGTTGAAATAACCTAACCCCAAAACTACACGTACCGGTGTAGGAGTGAATTGTGATTGTACCCCTTTATTGGGATGGGATTGTTGTGAAGAGAATATTCCCCTTTATTGGGATGAGATGATTACTAGAAAAGGGTGATGTCGATCCACATGGCATTTTGGTGAGACGACCTGGCCAGTCGGGTCATGATCGGAGGCCATGCCGTACACATGGTGGTGATTATGCTTGAAATTGTTACTGACATATTGATTGAAATTATGATAATGATTGTGATTGTGGTTGATGTCTTTGGATGAGACGGCCTAGCCGATCGGTCCATGATCGGACTCCGTGCTAAAATCACGGTGGTATATCGGTGCTAAGATCTCCCAACCTAAAATAATGGAAATTTACTTGACACTTATCTTGCTCCTAATTTGATATTTTAGTATTGTCTGAGGCTTCCATTGATTTATGACTGTCCTTCCTTGTGTTATCATTCATTCTAACGAGAGGGTGTTTAGTCTTACATACTAGTACTATTCCATATGTACTAACGTCCCTTTTGCCGGGGGCACTGCATCTTTAATGGATGCAGGTGGTTCCGCAGCAGGTGGCATTGATCATTGATAGCAGTACACCCTCTTCTCAACAGATTTGGTGAGCCCCACTTCATTCGGGATCGTGTATCTTTTGTCCCACCTGTATTATATTTTGAGGTATAGTTGGGGTGTAACGACCTGACCGGTCGTTTTGCTTTCTAGAATCCCGTTCCCTAAATAAGACTTCCCGTACATGCTTTTACTATTTTATGACTTGCGGGAATGGTTAGTTCGGGATTTGGAAGGGTTCGGGTTGAAATCGGAACACTTGGTTCTTGAAGGTTGGCTTAAAAAGCCAAATTTGACTTTGATCAACATTTTGAGTTAACGACCCCAGAATCAGGATTTGACGGTTCGAATAGGTTTGTATGATGATTTCGGACTTGGGCGTATGTTCGGATCGGGTTTTGGATGACCCGAGAGCGTTCCAGCGCCTAATAGTAAAAGTTGGTTCTTGAAGGTTTTAAAAGTTCTTTAAATTTGATTTGGAGCGGGTTTTGGTGATATTGAGGTCCAAATGGAATTTCGAGACTGGGAATAGTTCTGTAATGTCATTTAAGACTTGCACGTAAAATTTGGTGTCATTCCGAGTAGTTTAAGTACGTTTCGGCGCATTGGAAGTAAATTGAAGAACTTGAAGTTCTTAAGTTTGATTCAATTGGTTTGGGGTGCGATTCTTAGTTTTAATGTTGTTTCGGGCGTTCCGAGAGTTTGATCGAGTCCTTTTTATGATTTCAAACTTGTTGGTATGTTTGGGCGGGGCTCCGGGGCCCCCCGAGTATCAATCGGACGAGGCTCGGACCAAGATTAGAATTTGGAGTAGCAGCTGATGCACCAGATCTGTCAATACCACACCTGCGCTTGGTCAGCCGCAGGTGCGAGCTCGTAGGTGCGGGCCAAGCCTTGCAGAAGCGGCCAAAGGAGGGCAGCCCAGGTTCCGCAGATGCGGCCCGTCCTCCGCAGAAGCGGGTACCCGTCCGCAGAAGCGGTCCCAGCCGGCTCAGTGAATTTCGCAAAAGCGAACCCTTATCCACAGAAGCGAGGGCACAGGTGCGGCCCTATGACTGCAGGTACGGAAACCGCTGGAGGCAGTGAGCCTCATTTATTACGGGTTAGGACCATTTTTATCACATTTTCTTGCACTCTTGGGCGATTTGAGAGCTTCTAAGGAGGGGATTTCGACTTAGCTTTGTGAGGTAAGTAATTTCTTCTAAATATGAGTTTAGTACATATGTTATGGGTAGACTTCCACATGAAAATTTGTAGAAATCATGGGTTGAGATAAAAAATCTAGGGTTTAAAAAAATGAGGTTTTACCACGAAAATGTTAATGAAACTTAGTGAAAATCATATATTACGTTCCTAAGGTTATGGGTAATAACTTTCTTCAAACATTTCTAGAATCCGGGCGTGTGGACCCGGGGGTGAATTTTAGGAATCTTGCAATTTTGGTTGGGTAATCACTTTAATAGTGGAGATATGAACTTTTGAGCAATAGATTGATCGATTTATATAATGTTTGGCTAGTTCCGAGTCATTTGGCATCAAATTTGGAGGTTTGAGCGTATTCTTGAACTGGGAAGTAAGCTTTGAGACAAGGTAAGTCTCTTTTCTAACCTTCTAAGAGGTAACTTACCCCATAGGTGAACTTAATTAAGATGCGTTGTTATTTGTGTGGGGCTACGTACGCACGAAGTGACGAGAGTCCGTATGTAGCTACTATTCCTGTTTATGTTCGGGTAGTTTTAGGTTTACACCATGCTTGTGGACACAGTTATTTGATTATATTTGTTAACTGTATCAAATGGAACTGAGTTGAGGATTTTTAAGGATTTAAAAGCTTCAAGTCGAATTGTCTTTATTTTGAAAAGAATCAAGGAAGGGTTATGATTTATTGATAAATTTATATTTGACTGTGTCACATGTATAATTCGCGAGCAGGGTAATAGATGTATCTATGGTTCGCACCGTTCAACCCTCGACAATGCACAATTTACATTTATGTTGGATCGGGCCGAATGTCCTCGGTGGTATTCATGTGTGATAATAGAACTGGAAGTTCCTTTTATAATCGGCATAAATTCATCGTTTGTGTGATCATATGTTTTAAAGGAAGGAAGTGATTCAAGCTCTTAAATATTTCTGAAGACTTGTTCAGTTATTTCTTGTTCCGAGTCTTATTGTTGTATATCATGCTTAATTAGAATTTCATATTATCATCTTATTGGCCCTAGTAATTGTCGGAGTCAACCCCTCGCCACTACTTCATCGAGGTTAGACTAGATACTTACTGGGTACATATTATTTATATACTCATGCTACACTTCTGTACTTAATTGTACAGGATCTGAGGCAGGTGCATCTGGTTACCAGTCTGGTGCACAGATTTGATCCCCACCTCGAGACTTCACGGTGAGCTGCCTTCCGAGCCATTCTGCAGCAGCCGATGTCTCCCTTATATTTTATTTTTTTCTGTCAATTTCATTTCAGACATTAGGCTAGTGTCCTTTTGTATATTCTACTAGATTGCCCACATACTTGTGACACCAGATCTTGGTACACACACTAGTAGACTTATGATTTTGGATTTGTTTACATGATTACGATTTGTACTCGTTTTCTTCCATTTAATTATGTCACATTCGCAAATTTCTAAATCTCTTTAACAAATGAGGAAATGTTATCCACTTAGTATTTTATTTAAACGAGAAACCATTACTTTGATCAGTGTTGGCTTGCCTAACAATGGTGTTGGGAACCATCACGGCCTAAGATGGAATTGGGTCGTGACAATATGGTATCAGAGCACTAGGTTCATGTAGGTCTCACAAGTTATGAGCAGACCTAGTAGAGTCTTGCGGATCGGTGCGGAGACGTCCGTACTTATCTTCTAAAGGCTATAGGGTGTTAGGAAACTTCTCTTTATTCATCTCTTATCGTGCAGTTGGTGGTATACTAAAACCCTTTCTCTCATTCTCTCACAGATGGTGAGGATGCGTACGGCGGACATTCCAGACCCGGGAGGATCTGCTCCCCCCATTGCTAAAGGCCGAGGCAGAGGTCGAGGGAGGGCACCGGCCCGAGGTAGGGGATGAGGGCGTCCCACAGCTGCCCCGGTAGCACCACCAGCGGATCTAGTGAAGGATCCCATCGTTGAGGAGCAAGGCGAGGTGCCCGCCACAGAGCCAGCCCCGGTAGATTTCATGTCAGCACCGGGTTTTCAGGAGGTCATGGGCCGTATGCTGCGGTTCATGGACACTATGACGCATGCTAGTTTATTTTCAGTAGACCCAGACACATCTCAGGCGGGAGGGGAAGCACAAACCCCTACTGCCCAGGCTCCGGGGCATGCAGCTGCAGTATATCAGACTCCGGGTACACTGCCCATGGGCGGAGCCCAACCAGTTGCAGCGGTTGCACCTGGGCATAGATCAGTTGTGAACGGCGATTCGCAGAAGCTATTGGACAGATGGACTAGGCTACACCCTCCTATCTTCGGGGGTGAGCAGCATGAGGATCCCCAGGACTTCATTGACCGGTACAGGGACAGACTGCACAACATGAGGATATTGGAGTCCCATGGGGTGGATTTCACTACTTTCCAGCTGGAGGGTAGGGCCCCTAGATGGTGGCAGTCTTATCTACTTAGTAGACCAGCGGGTTCTCCTCCCATGACTTGGGACCAGTTTACATAGCTTTTCTTGGACATGTATATTCCACCCTCTCAGAGGGAAGAGTTGCGGGGTCAGTTCGAGCAGCTCGAGCAGGGTTAGATGTCAGTGACCGATTATGAGGCAAGATTCTCTAAGTTGTCTCGCCATGCACATATGATACTTCCTACCGAAGCAGAGAGAGTGCAAAGATTTGTTGCGGGGTTACACCCCGGTATTCGGGCTAGTATGTCCCGGGAGGTTGATATGGGTACTGATTATCAACTAGTAGTGGAGATTGCTCGGAGGATTGAGGGCTACCGCCTGAGGGGTAGAGAGCAGATGCAACAGGACAAGAGGACCCATTTTTCTGGAGAGTTTAGAGGTGCCCCGGCTAGGGGCAAAGGTCAGTTTGGGAGGGGTCAGCCTAGCAGGCCCACATACCCAGCACCACCACCTCCTCGGGGTGCTCCAGCGCGACCCTATTTTAGTGTTATGCCAAAGAGTTCTTATCGCCCACCAGCTCATCAGAGTTCTTCCAATGCCTATTTCAGTGCCATGTCAAAGAGTTCATATCGCCCACCAGCCATCCAGGGTTCTTCTAGTATGTATTCAGGCCATCAGGGTCAGACTTCGGGGCAGCAGTCTATGGTACCGAGAGGTTGTTATGAGTGTGGGGATCCGGGTCACATAAAGAGAACCTATCCCAGACTTCAGGGCAAGGCTACTCAGCAGGGTCATCAGCCCATGATTGCAGCATCGGCCGTCTCACCGCCCAGAGGTGGGGGACATGCGGGTAGGGGCCATCTTAGAGGTGGAGGCCAGGCAGGGGGAGGTTAGCCAGGTGGAGGCTAGCCAGCCGGCGCCCCAACTAGATTCTATGCTTTTCCGGCCAGACCAGATGTAGTGGCCTTAGATGCCGTGATCACAGGTATTATTTCTGTCTGCGGTAGGGATGCTTCGGTATTATTTGATTTAGAGTCTACCTATTCATATGTATCATCTCTGTTTGCTCATTTCTTGGATATTCCTCGTGAGTCCTTGGGTACTCCTGTTTATGTGTCCACTCCTGTGGGCGATTCTGTGGTTATGGATCGGATCTATCGGTCCTGTGTGGTCATATTATGTGGTTATGAGACTAGAGCGAACCTTCTGTTACTTGATATGACCGACTTTGAGGTCATCCTGGGCATGGACTGGTTATTCCCATATCACGCCATCCTTGATTGCCATGCCAAGACTGTTACCTTACAATGCCAGAGTTGCCTAGATTGGAGTGGAAGGGTTCGTCTATCAGTACATCTAGTCGGATTATCTCTTTTCTGAAGGCTCGACATATGGTCGAGAAGGGTTGCTTGGCTTATCTAGCCTATGTTCGGGATACCATCGCAGAGTCTCCGACGATTGATTCAGTGCTAGTAGTTTGGGAGTTCGCCGATGTGTTTCCTTTTGACCTTCCAGGCATGCCACCAGATCGTGATATTGATTTCTGTATTGACTTGGCTCTAGGCACTCAGCCTATATCCGACCCACCATATCGTATGGCTCCGAAATAATTGAAGGAGTTGAAGAAACAACTTGAGGAGTTGCTAGCGAAGGGGTTCGTCAGGCCGAGTGTATCATCTTGGGGTGCACCAGTATTATTTGTGAAGAAGAAGGATGGGACTATGCGGATGTGCATTGATTACCGCCAGTTGAACAAAGTCACCATTAAGAACAAGTACCCGTTGCCGTGTATTGATGATTTGTTTGACCATTTGCAGGGTGCTAGGGTGTTTTCTAAGATCGACTTGAGACTGGGATACCATCAGTTGAAGATTCGAGACTCAGATGTTCCGAAGACTTCCTTCTGTACTAGATATAGGCATTATGAGTTTCTAGTGATGTCCTTCGGCCTAACTAATGCCCCAGCGGCATTTATGGATTTGATGAACAGGGTGTTCATGCCTTATACCGATTCCTTTGTTACTGTCTTCATTGATGATATCTTGATTTACTCACATAGCATGGTCGCATGAGCAACATTTGAGAGTGGTGCTTCATACTTTGAGGGAACAGAAGCTATATGCTAAGTTCTCCAAATATGAGTTTTGGTTAGATTCTGTGGTATTATTGGGGCATGTGGTATCAGGCGAGGGTATTAAGGCGGATCCCAAGAAGATTGAGGTGGTTCAGAGTTGGCCTCGTCCTACTTCGGCGACTGAGATTAGGAGTTTCTTAGGGCTAGCAGGTTATTATCGCCGATTTGTGGAGGGCTTCTCATCCATTGCAGCACCTTTGACTAGATTGACCCAGAGGGGTGCTCCGTTCCATTGGACCGATGATTGTGAGGCGAGCTTTCAGAAGCTCAAGACATCTTTGACTACAACACCAGTTCTAGTATTGCCTTCTGGTTCGGGGATGTATACAGTGTATTGCGACGCTTCACGCGTTAGCTTGGGTTGTGTATTGATGCAGTAGGGACGAGTTATTTCATATGCTTCACGTCAACTGAAGCCCCTGAGAAAAATTATCCTGTGCACGATTTGGAGTTGGCTGCGATTGTTCATGCTCTTAAGATCTGGAGGCATTATCTATATGGGGTGCCTTGTGAGGTTTATACTGATCACCCCTGTTTGCAACACTTGTTCAAGCAAAGGGATCTCAATTTGAGGCAGCTGCTGATGGCTTGAGTTACTGAAAGACTATGACATCACTATTCTTTATCATCCAAGCAAGGCGAATGTAGTCGCGGATGCCTTGAGCAGGAAGGCAGAGAGCATGGGTAGCTTGGCATTCATTTCAGTAGAGGAGAGGCCACTAGCTTTGGACAGGCCGGGTCAGAATTCTAGGCCTCAAGTTCTCAGTATAGGGGCGAGTCAAGTTAGATGAGGATGCCCTTGCCCCGATGTGCTCAGTGTGGTAAGCAGCATACCGGGCAATGCCGTATGGGGTTGGGTGTTTGTTATACTTGTGGTTATCCAGGCTATGTTATGAGGGATTGTCTGACGAGAGGTGATGCAAGCATAGCTCAGCCAGCGGGATCTGTAGCTGGTTTGTCATCATCAGTACGCTCCCCTGGGCAAGGTTCACAAGCACCAATCGGTCGTGATAGAGGCCGGGGCGGAGCGTCTAGCTCGAGCAGTCCGCAGAACTGCATTTATGTGTTAGCAGGACGACAGGATCAGGAGTCATCACCTGATGTTGTTAAAGGTATTATCAGTCTCCTCATATGATGTATATGCACTGATTGACCCAAGTTCCACCTTATCATATGTTACTCTATTGGTTGCTAGTAAGTTTGTAATAAAACCTGAGTTGGTTAAACCTTTTGTGGTGTCCACACCTGTTGGGGATCCAGTGATAGCTAGGCGGGTATATAGAGGTTGTATAGTAGTAGTTCATAGTTGATCTTCAGTAGCAGACCTAATCGAGTTAGATATGGTAGAATTTGATGTTATAATGGGTATGGATTGGTTGGCTTCTTGTTATGCCAACGTTGATTGTAGATCAAAGATGGTCTGATTCCAATTTCCACAAGAGCCTGTTTTGGAATGGAAAGGTAATACGGCATCGCCGAGAGGTAGATTTATTTCCTATCTCAAGGCAAGGAAGATGATCATAAAGGGCTATATTTATCACTTAGTTCGGGTACAGGATGTGAAAGTAGGGTCACCAACCATTCAATCTATCCATGTGGTTAATGAGTTTCCCGATGTTTTCCCAATGAACTTCCGGGTCTTTCGCCAGAGCGAGAAATTGAGTCTGCTATTGACGTACTACCAGATACTCAAACAATATCTATCTCTCCCTACAGAATGGCACCCGCAGAGCTGAGAGAGTTGAAGGAACAACTAAAGAACTTGCTTGAAAACGGCTTTATCAGACCTAGTACATCACCTTGGGGAGCATCTGTGTTATTCGTGAGAAAGAAAGATGGTTCCTTGCGGATGTGTATAGATTATAGACAGTTGAATAAGGTGACGATCAAGAATAAGTACCCACTCCCGAGGATTGATGATTTATTTGATCAGTTGCAAGGTGCCAAGTGTTTCTCGAAAATAGACTTGAGGTCCGGGTACCATCAGGTAAGGGTTAAGGAGAAAGATATTCCGAAAACAGTATTCAGGACCAGATACGGGCACTTACGTTTCATGTTATGTCATTCAGGTTGACTAATGCCCCAACAGTATTTATGGACTTGATGAATCGGGTGTTCAGACCCTTTCTAGATTTGTTCGTGATTATATTTATCGATGATATATTGGTTTATTCTCGTTCAGAGACTGAGAATGCAGATCATTTGCGTACTCTGCTCAAGGTTCTACAAGAAAGAAAGTTGTACGTAAAATTCTCTAAATGTGAATTATGGTTGAATTCGGTAGCTTTCCTTGGACATATTATTTCAGGTGAGGGTATCCGGGTTGATACACAGAAGATTGAGGCAGTGAAGACTTGGCCTAGACCCACGACATTGACAGAGGTTCGTAGCTTCCTGGGTTTGGCAGTTTATTACAGGAGATTTGTAGAGGGATTTTCTTCTCTTTCGGCACCATTGATAAAGGTGACTCAGAAGGGAGCTAAGTTTCAGTGGACTGATGCTTGCGAACGGAGTTTTCAGGCATTGAAGGACAGATTAACTTCAGCACCAGTCCTAACACTCCCAGAGGGAACCGATGGTTACGCTATCTACTGTGATGCTTCAGGCGTTGGATTGGGTTGCGTATTGATGCAGCATGGCAAGGTTGTAGCATATGCTTCTAAACAACTAAGAAAGCATGAGAAAAATTACTCGACCCACGATTTAGAGTTAGCCGCGGTGATTCATGCACTACAGATGTGGAGGTACTACTTGTATGGCATTCATGTTGATATCTATACGGATCATAAGAGCCTTCAGTATATCATTAAGCAAAAGGAACTGAATTTGTGCCAAAGGAGATGGTTGGAGCTACTTAAGGACTATGACGTTGATATTTTATACCATCCAGGAAAATCGAACGTAGTAGCCGATGCCCTTAGCCGTAGATCTATGGGTAGCCTGTCATATACACAGCCAGAGAAGAGGGGAATATCCCATGAGATTCATCAGCTAACTAGTCTGGGAGTTCGATTATTGGATTCAGGTGATACCGAAAATACTATTCAGGACACGGCAACATCCTCTTTAGTAACTGAAGTGAAGAAACGCCAGTATGAGGATCCTGTGTTAGCTCATTATAGAGATACAGCCCCTCTGAAGGAGAAGACACCATTTGAAATTACAGGAGATGGGGTCCTCAGATATCGAGGGCGATTATGTGTCCCTAATGTTGCAGGGCTACGCCGGCAAGTTATGAGAGAAACTCACTATTCTCGTTATTCTATTCATCTAGGAGCAACAAAGATGTATCATGATATCAGGGAAATATATTGGTGGGACGGAATGAAAAAGGATATAGCAGAGTTTGTTGCTCAGTGCCCTAACTGTCAGCAGGTTAAGATTGAGCATTAAAAACCCGGTGGATTATTGCAGGCTATAGAGATTCCGACTTTGAAGTGGGAAGTAATCAATATGGATTTCATCGTAGGCTTACCTCGTACACAACGTAAGTTCGATTCTATATGGGTGATTGTTGATAGACTTACAAAATCAGCCCATTTTCTGCCTGTTAGAACTACATATTCCGCAGAGGATTATGCAAGGCTTTACATTAAGGAGATAGTATGACTTCATGGTGTCCCTATATCTATTATCTCAGATAGAAGAGCGTAGTTTACCGCTAATTTCTGTAGGTCTTTCCAAAAAGGATTGGGGACTCAGGTAAGTCTTAGTACAATATTTCATCCCCAGACAGACGAACAAACTGAGCATACTATTCAGAAACTTGAGGATATGTTACGGGCTTATGTGATAGACTTCAAGGGAAGCTGGGAAGATCATCTACCGCATATTGAGTTCGCGTATAATAATAGTTATCATTCCAATATTCAGATGGCTCCATACGAAGCTCTTTACGGACGGAGGTGTAGGTCGCCTATAGGACGGTTCGATGTTGGGGAAACTAAGTTAGTAGGACCAGAATTGGTACAACATGCAATCGAGAAGATTGAGCTTATACAGGAAATGCTATTAGCAGCTCAAAATCGTCAAAAGTCTTATGCGGATAATCAACGACGAGACTTGGAGTTCTAAGTTGACGATTGGGTATTCCTAAAGGTATCACCGATGAAAGGCGTTATGAGTTTCGGAAAGAAAGTAAAACTTAGCCCTTGGTACATTGGACCATATAAGATCATACGCAAGGTGGTCCAGGTAGCATATGAGTTAGACTTGCCTTCTGATTTGGAATTTGTACATCTAGTCTTTCATGTGTCTATGCTCCGTAAATGTATCGGAGATCCTTCCAGAGTTGTGTCAGTTGACGATGTTCAGGTCACAGAACAACTATCATATGAGGAAACTCCCATTGCTATACAGGTTCGTAGATTGAGGACTAAAGACGTAGCTTCGGTGAAAATACTTTGAAGAAACAATAATGTGGAAGAAATGACTTGGGAAGCCGAAGAAGACATGAAGTCTAGGTATCCTCACTTATTTTCTCTTCCAGAGAAGGATCCAACTGAGACATCACAGCCCTAAGGTACGAGTATGGATTCTTGTGTTAATTATTTTCACTAGTCATGTGTCGTTGTTGTCGTGATTGATGATTGTGGCAATAGGTGGCGTTGAATTATTGAGTTCTCTACATGAAGGATTGATAGTCACACTGTTACAAAGGCGACTCTGCCAAATTTTATATAGATCCCAAGGAGTTAAACATTCGAGGACGAATGTTATATCCCGCATTTCGTACGTAAAAGTTTTGCCGTAAATTAATCGACATAGACTCTGGGATGAGATTATTTTTGAGGTTATAAGCATTTGAGCTATTTATAACAGGGGATAAGTAAGTGCCGTGAAGGTTAAAGGTAAACGAATCAAAGAAAATGAGTTTCATTGAAGGTTGTCCATTTGGGATTTAAAAAACGGTCCTAGCTATAATACCCGCTATTTATGGACTAGTGCCATATAAGGTACCACAGGACCATGATAATAGGGTACATAAAGTATGTTAAAAGTGAGTAGTATTTTAAGTAATTTGAGATAATTCTTAATTATGTAAATAATTAATTAATTATTAGTTAATGGGGAATTAACAAGTTAATTAAGAATAAGTGGATGATTAATTAAGAACCTTGGATAAAACCAAGGGACTCCTTATCATGGCACCCAAGACAGCCAAGAATTTTGACTCATTAAGTTCATATATAGGTGACACATTTAGAGGATATGTGGCTTAGTCATCTAATATATGGGGCCCACACCCACCAAGCTTTAAAACATCTCTAATTCACTTAAAGAGATGATGATATCTCTATAATATGAGAAATGAAGGCTTTAGCAAATTCAAACGAAATTTTGCATCTTAGCATCTTAGTAACGTGATTTTCTTGAAACAAAATTCAAACAAGATCTCTTAGCATCTTAGCAACGTGAGATGTTGCAATTTTAAGGGAGTACAGTGCAATCTTTCTCAAGAATATCATACGGATTTTTCCCTACTCCGATCTTGCCATCACGTGTTTTGTCGTGATTGTCGTGTGTTAGAGGGATTGTCAAGAGAACCGGTTCAGGTATGTTAAGGCTATCCCTTCTTTCTTTTTGGCATGATCCAAATGATACAAACGAAACGAGCAAACACAAAGCTTTTATAAATGACTCTATTCATAGAAGTACTAGGGGTGTCTATGTTCCTGATTCCCCATGTGACATATTATGATATCTTTTATTCATGGGTCTCAGAAAAATACGTTGCTAAAATACCTACACTTCTGTTTATTCCAGTAGTCAGATAGTACACAGATGTGTTTCCAGATGAGCTTCCAGGTATTCCTCCAAAGCGAGAAATTGATTTTAACATCGATTTGCTTCCGGGAACTCAACCAATATCCATCCTTCCGTATAGAATGGCACCTACCGTATTGAATGAGTTGAAGGAGCAGTTAAAAGATTTGCTGGAGAAAGGTTTCATCAGGCCTAGTACCTCACCTTGGGGAGCACTAGTACTGTTTGTCCGGAAGAAAGACGGCTCGCTGAGGATGTGTATCGATTATAGGCAGCTGAACAAGGTAACTATTAAGAATAAGTATCCACTTCCAAGGATCGATGGCTTTTTTGATTAGTTGCAGGGGGCTAGATGTTTTTTAAAGATAGATTTGAGGTCAGGGTACCACCAGGTCAGAGTTCGGGAGAAAGATATTTCGAAGACAGCCTTCCGGACCCGATATGGCCACTTCGAGTTCCTTGTCATGTCCTTCGGGTTAACGAATGCACCCGACATATTTATGGACTTGATGAATAGCCTATTCCGGCAATTTTTAGATATGTTCGTGATAGTATTTATTGATGATATTATGGTTTATTCACGTTCAGAGGATAAGGATGTAGACCACCTGCGAGCGGTACTCCAAACCCTCCGTGATCGTAAGTTGTATGCTAAGTTTTCTAAATGTGAGTTCTGGTTTAAGTCTGTAGCATTCTTGGGGCATATTGTATCCGATGAAGGTATAAAGGTAGACATTCAGAAGATTGAGGCCGTGAAATCTTGGCCTAGACCTACCACTCTGATAGAGATTCGTAGCTTTCTAGGCTTAGCAGGCTACTATCGGAGGTTTGTAGAGGGTTTTGCTTCCCTTTCGGCACCATTGACGAAGCTGACTCAAAAAGCAGCTAAGTTTCAGTGGACAGAGGCTTGCGAGCGGAGTTTCCAAGAGCTTAAGAACAGGTTGACCTCAGCACCAGTTCTAACACTTCCAGAGGGTCCAAAGGGTTATGCAGTGTATTGTAATGCCTCAGGTGTCGGGTTAGGATGTGTCCTGATGCAACATGGGAAGGTAATTGTGTATGCTTCAAGGCAGTTAAGGAAGCACGAGAGGAATTATCCAACCCACGACCTCGAGTTAGCTGCGGTTGTCCATGCACTTAAGATATGGCGGAATTATTTATATAGTGTTCATGTTGATGTATTTACAAATCATAAAAGCCTGCAATATATCTTCAAGCAACTGGAACTTCCTCGTACGATAAGTCCTCAATGATATGTACATCATCAATGGGCACCACTCGGGTAGGATCGCCAATGCACTTCCATAGCATAGATAAGACTCCAATTCCGAGGGCAGGTCTAACTCATATTCTACTCGACCAACTCTTCGAATAATCCTATAAGGCCCAATATACCGTGGGCTAAGCTTGCCTTTCTTGCCAAACCTCATCACGCCCTTCATAGGCGATACCTTTAAAAACATCCAATCATCATCCCCGAACTCTAAGTCTCATTGCCGCACATCAGAATATGAATTCTGATGACTCTAGGATGTCAACAGTCACTCCTGGATAAGCTTTACCTTCTCTACGGCCTGCTGAATCAAGTCTGGCCCATGTAACCTAGATTCTCCAACATCAAACCACCCTGTAGGAGATCTGCACTTATGCCCATACAAAGCCTCGTATGGAGCCATCTGGAACTGGAGTGGTAACTGTTATTATATGCAAACTCGATAAGAGGTAGATGTTCATCCCAACTTTTTTTAAAATTCAACACATATGCTCGTAACATATCCTCGAGCATCTGAATTGTGCGCTCGACTTGTCCATCAGTTTATGGATGAAAACCTGTGCTGAGATTCACCTGAATCCCTAGACCTCTATGAAATGACCTCCAAAAATGTGTTGTAAACTGGGCCCCACGGTCAGATATAATAGATATCAGTACTCCATGTAGTCGCACCATCTCCTTAATATATAACTTTGCATAATCTTTGGTTGTATATGTAGATCTGACCGGTAGGAAATGGGCTGATTTCGTGAGCCTATCGACTATCACCCATATAGAATCAAACTTATGATGAGAACGAGGCAAACCCGTGACGAAGTCCATGTTTATCGCCTCCCATTTCCACGTCGGGATCTCAATAGTCTACATTAGCCCTTTGGGCTTCTGGTGCTCTACCTTCACCTTCCGGCAACTAGGACACTGGGCGACAAACTCAACAATGTTCTTCTTCATATCGTTCCACCAGTACACGTCCTTAATGTCATGATACAACTTCGTCGACCCAGGATGAATGGAGTACCACGAATCATGTGCCTCTGAAATAATCATGTCTCGTAGCCCTGCTATATCTGGGACACACAAATGACCCATGTATCTAAGAACCCCATCTTTCTTGAGATCTAACAAAGGCTTCTTCTGCTGCGGAACTCGCTCTCTCAACTCGACCAACTCTGGATCCTCGTATTGCCTTTCCTTGACTTTAACTATGAGAGATAATTTTGCAGTGTTTTGGAGTACAACTCCACCATCGTCAGAATCTACTAACTGAACCCCCAAACAAGCCAATAGATGAATCTCTCTAGCTAATTCTATTTTCTCAGCCTCTACATGTGCTAAGCTACCCATAGATCGGCGACTTAAGGCATCTGCTACAACATTAGCTTTCCCTGGATGGTAGAGAATGTTAACGTCGTAATCTTTTAATAATCTAGCCATCGCCTCTATCGCAAATTAAACTCGTTTTGCTTGAAAATATATTGCAGGCTTTTATGATCTGTAAATAAATCAACATGAACACTATATAAATAATTTCGCAATATCTTAAGTGCATGGACAACCGCAGCTAACTCGAGGTCGTGGGTTGGATAATTCCTCTCGTGCTTCCTCAACTGCCTTGAAGCATACACAATTACCTTCCCATGTTGCATCAGGACACATCCTAACCCAACACCTAAGGCATTACAATACACTGCATAACCCTCTGGACCCTCTGGAAGTGTTAGAACTGGTGCTGAGGTCAACCTGTTCTTAAGCTCTTGGAAACTCCGCTCGCAAGCCTCTGTCCACTGAAACTTAGCTGCTTTCTGAGTCAGCTTCGTCAATGGTGCCGAAAGGGAAGCAAAACCCCCAAACAAGCCAATTGATGAATCTCTATAGCTAATTCTATTTTCTCAGCCTCTACATGTGCTAAGCTACCCATAGATCGGCAACTTAAGGCATCTGCTACAACATTAGCTTTCCCTGGATGGTAGAGAATGTTAACGTCGTAATCTTTTAATAACTCTAGCCATCGCCTCTGTCGCAAATTAAACTCTTTTTGCTTGAAGATATATTGCAGGCTTTTATGATCTGTAAATACATCAACATGAACACTATATAAATAATTCCGCAATATCTTAAGTGCATGGACAACCGCAGCTAACTCGAGGTCATGGGTTGGATAATTCCTCTCGTGCTTCCTCAACTGCCTTGAAGCATATGCAATTACCTTCCCATGTTGCATCAGGACACATCCTAACCCGACACCTGAGGCATTACAATATACTGCATAACCCTCTGGACCCTCTGGAAGTGTTAGAACTGGTGCTGAGGTCAACCTGTTCTTAAGCTCTTGGAAACTCCGCTCGCAAGCCTCTGTCCACTGAAACTTAGCTGCTTTCTGAGTCAGCTTCGTCAATGGTGCCGAAAGGGAAGCAAGATGACAAGATGAAGAATTTTTAACACATCCTTAGTGACAAGATGACATGATGAAGAATTTAGAATAAATATTGAACATACATCCTTCAACACAAACACATTAGGAATAGCCAATTCTATAATGATCAATTTGGGACTTATGCCAATTACATGAACACCGTGAGATTCGATTCTAAGAAGAAGGGAGTTTAGCCAACATACCTCAATTGAGCTTTCTTAAACTTTTAAAATGTTTCGAAATTCTTAACAACTTCAATCTATATTAGAAATATAACAAGTTGAACCAAAATTAGGAAGATGATCATGATTCTAGCTCATTTGAGCATATTATCAAGCACTATGTGTGCATTAATGTTTGTAAGGCCCTTTTGTGAAAGATTCCATCATTCCCCAACCCATTCTCTACCATTTTTAGCTCACAACCTTCTTACACCCTTTGATAGCACATGCATGTAAGATGAACAACTCCCATGCCCAAAAATTATCTTACTAATTACCCAATTCCAAACAAAATTCGAAATTGAGGGTTAGGGTGTAGAATCTTACCTTTAGGATGAAGACCTAGTGAGTTTTTCTTGTTAATCTTCAAAGATTCGAGCAAGAATTGAAGGACAATTTGTTGAAGATCACTCTCTCACTCTAGGGCACTCTCTCACTCTCAAAATGTTAGATTCTAGCTCAAAAATGGGACAAAATATTTAATTAACGAAGTAGGGTCGGGTTATAAAAACCCAAAAATGAAGCTCCGGAACAGGGTATGCGGTCGCATATGCGACCACATAATGGATATGCGGTCCGCATATCGGCCACATAATTTGGTGCCAAAATCTGGAAAAAATCTGTCTGGATCTACGGTAGTTATGTAGCCCGCAAACCTGTTCTGCGGTCGCATAATGCACCGCAGAACCTCCCTCCGCAAAAATCCTAAGGCTGATTATGCGATCAAAGTGTGGCCCACAAAATGATTATGCGGTCGCATAATTGGCCGCGAAGTTGACATCAAAATGGCCCAAGCAGCTGCTACAGTCTGTGGCCATTCTGCGGCCCGCAGAATGATTATACGGTCGTATAATGGGCCGCATAAATGCCTATATCTGCAAAATATTTTCCTTCAACTCCAGCGCACTGTTCAATCCAAAAAGTCCGAACCGCGAAGAATTTCTACTATTGTTAACCTCTACGCCTACTCCGGCATCACGGAACCCCGGTTTTTAGGAAACATTCTACGGGGCCTTACAGCCTCATAGTCCCAAAATTAAATATGCAACGGGGGATCTCCCGAGGTACCGCCTCGTAGTCCCAAAAGTAAATATGCAATAGGGGATCTCCCGAGGTACCGACTCATAGTCCCAAATGTAAATACACGACAGGGGGATCTCCCGAGGTACCGCCTCGTAGTCCCAAAAGTAAATACACCACTCATAACCTATGGAACAATGAACTTACAGCAAGGAATCATACAGTTAAAGACTGAATACAAGATCACGGAAGCAAGTAATTCAACTAAGCATGTTGCACAAATTTCAAGTAAAAGTTAAGACACGTAGACATGCGTTATTAGGCTAAACATGACAGCTACACATGTTAAGGCAACTCAGTTAAGGAATTTAAAATAAGACTACTCAGCAAGAATCAGATTTTCCACCATTAGCCCGTGTACACACTCGTCACCTCGCGTACACGACACTCACACACAAATTGTTACAACAGTACCAAATCCTAAGGGTATTCCCCCACACAAGATTAGACAAGTCACTTACCTCAAATCAAGCTCAATCAGTCAATGAGAATGCCTTTCCCTTGACTCCGAACGGCCCAAATCTAGCCAAAAGCAATTACATACTATAAATATAACTACAAGAAATTAATTTAAATAATGAAACTACGATTTTAGCAAAGAATCGAAAAATCACCCCAAAAAGTCGACCCGGACCCACATCTCTGAATCGGGAAAAAGTCACAAAATACGAACACCCATTCGATATCGAGTTCACTCATTCCAAAATTACTCAAATCCGAAATCAAATCACCACTCAAATCCCCAAATTAAACTCTCCAAATCCCTAGCCTCAAACTCCTAAACTCCACCTTAAATACTCACAAACTAGGTGGGAAATCAATTGGGAAAACAGATTATTGATAAAAAATGAGTACAAGAGACTTACATCAAGAAATCCCTCGAAAATGCTCTCAAAAAGTGCGAAGACCCGAGCTAAAAAATGTTTTAAATGAAGCAAAATCGTGAACCCTTGTATTTAAGTGTTCTGTCGAGCACTTCCACTTCTGTAGAAACTTAGCCGCATCTGTGGTGTCACAGAAGCGACAACATACCTGCTTCTGCAGTTCCCCTTGCTCATGTGTTCTCTTCATCTGCTCTTGCGGACTCACTTTTGCGGGCCTCCCAGCCGCTTCTGCGGTCCCAGCTTCTTTACCAAATTTCCCTTCTGCCGTCACTCTTTCGCAGAAGCGACTCCGCTTCTGCGGCCTTTACACCGCACCTGCGACCACAGACCATTTCCTCTAGCCCCGCATCTGTGCCCAAATGCTCGCTTCTGCGAGCTCGCACCTACAGTCAATCTTGCGCAGGTGCGATTACACAAGAATTGGTGCACTTCAGCCATTCTCCCAAGTCCAAATTGATCCGTTAACCATCCGGAAAGAACTCGAGGCCCCCGGGACCTCAACCAAATACACCAACAAGTCCTATAACATCATACGAAATTAGTCGAGTCTCTAAATCACATCAAACAACGCTAAAAATATGAATTGTACATCGATTCAAGCCTAATGAACTTTAAAACTTCAAACATCTACATCCGACGCCGAAACCTTTCAAATCAAGTCCGATTAACCTAAAATTTTGCGCACACAAGTCATGACTGACATTACGAACCTACTCCAACTTCTGGAATCAAAATCCGACCCCGATATCAAAAAGTCCACTCCCGGTCAAACTTCTCAAAAATCATCCAACTTTCAACTTTCGTCAATTGACGCTAAAATGACCTACGGTCCTCCAATTCAACATCCGAACATTCTCTAAGACCAAAATCACCCTACGGAGCTATTAGAACCGTCAAAACTCTATTCCGGAGTTGTCTTCCCACAGTTCAAACTACAGTCGAATTCCTAGAACTTAAACTCCCAAATTTGGGACTATGTGTCCCATTTCACTCTGAAACCAAAAACAAATCCCCCCGGCAAGTCACGTAACCACAAAATGAAATAGAGGGAGCAATAAATAGGGGTTCGGGGCTAATACTCTCAAAACGACCGTCCGGGTCATTACATTTCCATTGCAACATGTAAGTAGAAACAAATATACGAAAAATTTAGTACGGTACCTGCGCTTCTCTATGCATGGCATTGTTCATTAGACAATCCCCGGAAAGAGAGCAAATTTTCTTCTAATTTTTCTCCAAAGCCAACTGCTTTAGATAGTTTGCAAGCTTTACTGGCTTGGATAAAAGATGGCACTCTTTTGAAATCGAAAGAATGGCTCTTCTCCTCCCTCGAGGATCTAGGGAAGGGGGTGAATAATCATGCCCCAAGTTCCCGTGGTCAGGAGACCAAGGAGGAGAGGTGTCCCTTTCTTGTTCAGACGGTACCAGTGGAGGAGATGTAGTTATTGCTGGTGGCGAAAGAGCAGCTGGTGTCGATGGGAGTGAACCCATCAGTGTGGAAGGTGAAGAAGCAATAGTGGTAGAAGAAGTGTTGATGGTTATTTTCTCAGTGGTCGGAGGCAAAAAAGGCCCGGGGTCCGAACTCCTTGGACCGAAAACAACAATGGGGGCCGGGAAGAGAGAATCAGGATTCTCTACTAGGTCCATCTCACCCCAAAGTGCTTGAGTTTCTTCTATAGTCGAGTTTTGAAGCTCCCTCGGCTGAGCACCGGGATGAGCCCAAGAAGATCCTTTTCTCCTTAAAAGGGAATTAAGCCTCTTCGTCACTAGCTTCCCCTTCATCGACGAGGACTACTGTGGTTGGCTCGGATGGCGTTTTCCTTGCTTTCTTCTCTTGAGCCCCAGCCGAGGAGGAGAGTATTCTCTTTGGTTTCTTGCTCTCGGGTTGGGACTTCGAGAGGAGGCACCCTCACCGTAGGCTCGGGTAGATCCACGAGCTCTGCTCCGGGTAAGGGCCTTTTTTTAACACCTGCCTGGCCTCCTCGGGATCAACTAAGACATCGACCTCGGGGCAGATGTAGAGCCCCTCGGAAGTCCTATATTGGGCCAAAAAATAGAGTTAGCAGTTTGTTAATAAAGATTTTTTATGTTCGAACAAGAGTAAAAAAAAGGGTATTTTGACTTACCATTGTGCTTGGCCTTCCACCCGTATTTGGGGGATATTTCCTTCCACCAGCATGATTCTGGAGTCGTGATTTCCAGAATTTTCTAAACCCACTGGTCCAGGTCTTGAACCCATGGTGGTTTCCATCGGGTAGCTAAAATAAAAGAAACAAGAAAATCAGCAACAACGAAAAATAATCTTTTCATAAAGGAAGGAAGTGAATGACCGAAAACTTACGACTCGGGAAAAGTTGGAGTTGTGGCCGGGATGATGTCTCTGGTAGCAATAACGACTAATCGTTCCATCTATCCGCGATCGTTGTCATCATCTACGCTGGTGAGAAGAGTGTGGTGGCCATGCTTGCTAAAGTTTATTACTCCCCCAATGGAAAATTTTAGGAAAGTAAAGGTTCATTATGTGTGCAAGGGTTAGGGTTTCCCCGGCCTCCGTGCATAGTTGGCGAAGGAAGGCCACCGTCTGCCATATAAATGGGCCTACTTGTGCTAAACAGATATAATATCGGTGGCAAAACTCCAAAATTATTGGGTTGAGCCATTCACTCGACCCCAAGAAGAATGGAGCCAAGGTAAAGGGATACATATAGATATACGTAAATCCCTCCTTGGAGAAGGTAACCCGCTCTATCATATCCGGGATGAGGATTTCAAGATTGGGGTAGTTGCAGTCCTCCTTCATAGTTGGGATACTGGAAGGGCGAATAAAGAAGGGGTACCTACTGACTGGCCAAGTCCGTGAAGATGCAGAAGAAGGCTTATCCTGAAAGTCGTTCGCGGTGCTGAGATGATGTGGTATGATGGTACTAACAATGGGAGGTTCGGAATCGACTTCGACCTCCTTGTCCTTATTTTTCTTTGAGCCTCCCCGAAGAGAAGACCAGTGTTGCCGAAGAAAGTAGCGTAAGAATCCATGGTAATAAAAGATTAGTAAGATTCTTGCTAAGAAAATTGAAGGTTATGGGAGATTTCTAAGCAAATGTAGAGAAGAAAGAAGACTTATGAAAGTTGTGAAAGTGAAGAAGTAAAAATGATGAACATCAGAGAAGTTATAGACGACAAGAATTGTGGTCATGATTACCTCAAAAATCGGCGAAAATATTTGCTGAATCATGGGGCAACACGTGTTCGGGGTATTAAATGCGAGAAGACGTGCGTCCTTTCAAGCGTCAGAGACTGTTCAGGAACTTTTCCGCCAAGAAAGGAATCTTCACCAACTTCCCAGTAACACTAAGGTATCTCACCGGAAAGTATGTGGACTATTTGTATGGGGTAAAATTGGTTTATAACGAATGGTCGAATGGTAACATGACATGTGGAACCGAAGATAGGCAAAGGGAAAGTCAGGGAATAACCATTACTGGAGACAACTAATGTAATCGATATCGAATAAATCCCGAAGAGAGCATAGTCGATGGGGGAAGATCAGGGGTTTGTCATCGGATAACATTCAATGAGGGAATATTTTCTAACATTAAATGAGAGACCGTTGCAGAGAATATTTGCATTTATGGTCTACCGTTACGCGTTCATCAATGACTCTTTTATTATCATTAAAGAGGAGCTTGATCCAAAGATCTTGTTTTCCTAGGTAAAGCTATAAATAGCAGGCTCATCAGCCATTGTAAGGACATGAAACATTCTATACAAAAAAGGCTATATTTTACTATTTGGCTCTGAAATTAACAACTTTCTTTCATTTTGTCGTTATTTCTATTTGTGCTCTTGGAGACGCCGCGTTCGGAGCCATGCTCGTCATCTTCTTCAAATTCAATTGCTAATCTTAATATTAATCTTATTTTCTTATTATTTTTGGATCAAATCATTTCGCTTGTCTATAAACCACGTAACAAATTTAACTGTACCGTTTTACGAGTAAATAATTTTAATCTTAATTCTTAATACATATATTAATATTTAGATGTGTATTCAGATGGTCTTAATCTTAATAAAAATAAATGAGGCATTAGATCTTTTTCTCTTTTTAAACGGGAACAAAATATATACACAGACCTTAAATTAGCCTATTCGTGCAAAATGACTCACTAGCAGTGTTTTAAAAGGCATTTCTGGGACTCGCCCGGGGCTCGCCCTTGGGCGGGGCACTTGCAAAACGCCTTGGGGCTCATGTATAGGGCTTAGTTCTGTGAGGCTTACGCCCCAAGCGCCCGATCGTGCGCCCTAAACACGCCTAACGCCCAACGCTCGGGGCTCGCCTAATAGTTCTAACGCAAATCACATGTCGAATTTCCTAATTAATATTGTTGACCTTCAAAATTCTTTAACAAATTAATGATAAAAGTTCTATTCATCGTAGAAATATGAAGATTGAGCATAACTCTAATAATGAGACATAATATTGCGAATTTATATCTTCACTTGTTATTGGTCGTGTCTTAGTTCATTTGTCCCTCCTTGTTATACACTTTTATTTTGATATCTTAAACTAATTTGTATTTATTCATGAAGGAGTAATATTTTAATTATCGTACTAATAAGATTTTATTAATTATTTACTTTTAGTAAGGTAAAATGTGGAGTTTGATCATTATTTTTAAAGAAATTATAAGTTTTTAATTATTTGAAAGTTAAAGATGTTATACGTGATTTGTATGCATTAGTTATACTTAAGAATCATGCTAGATATTTTTTTCTATGAGTTCCTTTAATTTTCTTTTAATTTTTAACTTTTAATTTATATTTTATATTATATATTTTTTTGTGTTATTATGTTATTTTATTAATTTATAAATTAAAATTTTTAAAGATCCATGGGGCTTACCCCCTTCCTCCAGGCTTACGCCTAGCCCCATATCAAGTAAAACATCCCGCCTTTTAAAATATTGCTTGTAAATAGCGTATAATAGATTATTTGACTAGTTTTTTGTGGGGATAAAGCGTGCGCGCATTCACACACACACATATATAGTTTTCTTCAATTTTTTATATAATTTTATATATTTATAAATATTTACTGTTATTATATTATTTTATAAAATATTAAAAATTAAATAGCTAACTAACGGTCCATACATGGGGGGCTTGAAGCATATGTAAAATCTTCGCTAGTCGAGTCCAATCCCGAATGATGCAACGATACAGGACTAGTTGCCATTACCCCACCCGCTACGTGAATCGGCCCCGCATGAAACTTGTAATTTTCTCTCTTCGATAAACCCCTCTTTCTTTCTGGATCCCTTTTGGTTTGGTGCAAAGGAGGGAAAGGAATGGCGATTGTGGCGGAAGTTGGTAAGGAGTTGGAGACGTGCGTGGTATTAGGGGGACGAGGATTCGTCGGGAAATGGCTTGTGGATAGGCTTCTTCGAGTCGGCAATTGGATCGTCCGAATCGCCGATTCTTTGCCCAGTCTTCAACTTGAACCCTCCGAGTCCCTTCTTTCTCATGCCCTCTCTTCTGGCCGCGCTTCCTATTTCCATGTCGATGTTCTTCATAAATCTCATATTATGAAAGGTCAAGGAATATCTGTTTTTTTTTGGGAAAAATGACACTATATAGCTAAAAATAATAGCCGAAAAAATGTATAAAAATTGTATATTTTTGTATATATATATATATTCTGTATGTTATATACAAAAATTATACCAATTTTATACACTTTTTTGTTATGAGATGTAAATAGTTTCTGGCTAAAAGTTATAATATCTTTTTTTTTGTTTGTTATACATACATCTAGAGAATCTGCTTATGTCGTTTGATTGATTCTTTGACATGTCTTTATCTATATATCTCACTTTACTTATTCTAGTTTAAACCGGTTCTAGAGTCTCTTCCTTTATCTGTATCTTCCTGGAAAATTGTGTTTTTCCACTATAATAAAGTTGGGCTTAATTTTACCACATCATATTCTCCTATGCAGTTATTGATGGCGCATCAGTTGTATTTTACATGGATTCTAGGGATTCATATGCTCATGATTTCTATATTTGCTACACAATTGTTGTTCAAGGTAATTTTTCACCAAGAGGCCATTTAAGTGCATTACACACTTATGCTATATTAATCTTTACCATCCTAATTGTGAATGAAATGTTATGTCATTCAGGTGCCAAGAATATCATTACTGCTTGTCAAGAGTGTAAAGTCAAAAGGCTAGTATACAACAGTTCTGCTGAGGTAGTTTTGAACAGCTGGCAGGATATACATGGCGGGGATGAGTCCTTACCATATTCCAGTAAAGTAAGTCTCTTATCAGCAGCTTGTTTAACTTGAATTTGGAAATTTGTTAGGCCTCATTCTTGCCAACCCTCTTCCACGTTTTTTGGGCCATTACTTTCTAATGTTCCTCGTTTCTTCTCTTCATTTTGATGCTTGCTCGATGCAGTTTGTGAACATGGTAACTGATCTCAAGGCTCAAGCAGAGGCTCTAGTTTTAGTTGCAAATGATGCTGACGGACTTCTTACTTGTGCACTTCGTCCTAGCTATGTTTTTGGACCTGAAGACAATTATCTCTCCTCTTTGCTGGTCAATGTTGCAAAATCTGGCTGGGCCGAGGTTGGAAGCCTTTTGTTACTTTGCACTTCCTGTTGTGTTAAATTATCAATCAGTTATGTTCCTTCTTTTTTGCTAAGCCTGTGTAAATGTGATGTACTAGACCTAAGCTCTCTGTTGTTGCATCAGCATCCACCAAAATTCTTGCTAAACTTGTTCCATGCTTCAAATCTCTAAGGAACTTTTCTTTCTCTACTCTTTGTTGCTGGTGACACATTGGGATGTATGTCAAATAAAAGAGGAAAAAGATCATAGACTTTTCTATCTTCACAAAATTAGTCGCCATGTAGGCGTAGTTTTCTAATCTAGAATTTTTTAACCGTGTTTAGTCTTTGTATACATCCTTTTTGAATAAGTAATAGACATTCTCATTTCAGTTTATTATAGGGCTTGGTGACAATATGTCTGACTTCACCTATGTGGAGAATGTTGCCCATGCACATATATGTGCTGAAAAAGCTCTACGTTCTAGGGGAAGTAACATATGTGGCAAGGTACAGATTTGGAGTTCTCTTTATTCAGCGCTTCCTTTTGATGGTGGTTCATTTATTTACAGACAGTGCGATGCCATGTATTGTAGGCCTTTTTCATCACTAATCTCAAGCCAATGAAGTTCAAGGATATTGTATCTCTTGTGATGGAGAGATTGGGATATCAAAGGTAAGATAGCTGACAAATTATTCTCGTACGTCTATCTTTTTTGATGACCCTCACATACACATGAAATTTGTTGAATGATTTTTCCAAATATGTGTAGATTAGGTGAATTCTCCTGTCCTGAGTATTGTGGTTGCCACTCATTGCAAAACTCTATCTCCCATCATGATTGACATCCTAGCTTAAACAAGTTCATCAAGTGCTAGTGAATTTTCTTTCTTGTTATCTTTTAATATTTTTACGTTTTGTGGAGGCTATCAAAACTTTAGTCCAGTCATTATCTTCATCTCCGGTCAATATGAAGAATGCAATTGTGTTGCTACGTGAGTAAAGATTGGCATGAAGAAGAGTCCCTGTACAAGTTATTTGGCTAGAGAATTTTCTGACGATGTTGTCTTATTTTATTGTCTCATTTTCCTTTGATGAAAAGGGTAACTTAGTCAATCTTCTCTCTCTCTCTCTCTCTCTCTCTCTCTCTCTCTCTCTCTCTCTCTCTCTCTCTCTCTCTCTCTCTCTCTTTGTGATAATGGCGATGTAGGGTCAATTTGAGTGCACCTTGACTTCGGGTACCTACGTTTCCCACCAATACAGGGTCTGCCCACCAAGGCTGGGCAAGGCTAGGCAAATGGGGAGAAATCACCGAGCTGTTTTGTCCTAATGAAGTCTATTTCCATTTAATTCTCTTTTTTGTCCATTTTTTTTACACGTTATTCTTCTCCATTTTTCTTGAAACACTTACCCTGTTCCCATGTATTGCCTTCTTCATCACTACCTATTGCATATACTGCTAGTACTTGGATAAATGTTTTTGTTAAGCTGTCTATTTGGTGACTTTCTTGCTAGTCATAGTCTATTGTTTTAATTCTTTTCTTACATTTTTGCTTTGCTTGATTTTGTAGCTTTGCTCCTTCCCTTCCATTATGGATTTTTCAATGTGGCTTCCTGAAAGAGAATTGGTGCTTTCTGATTGCAGGTCCATGATCAAGATTCCTGCTAGGGTTATCCAATATAGTACTTTGATCATGAAATGGACAATTTCAAGGATGAGCAATTGGAATCCTGATAATGTGCCAGTTTTTGATATTATTGAATTAGCATTGTGCCATAGGAGATTTAATTGCTTTGCAGCTCAGAAATATATTGGATATTCTCCTGTTGTTTCCCTTGAAGTACGTCTGCTCCTCAAATTATTTCTCATTAGCTGTGAATTATGCCTAAACAACTACTCTCTCTGTGTCTAATTGTTTAGCAGGCACTCAAATTGTGTTTCTTCGATTATGGAATTTTCAAATAAAATAAAGTTATGTTTAACTCTGAATATTTTTGATCTTGTAGTACTTCTCCAAATGTGTAAATGTTATTTTCAAAAAAAGAAAAAAAAAAGAAATGGATATCTGAATCCACACCGAGAATTAGATTAGTTGACTGTTGTTCTCCGAACTATGCATTTTTTTTGGGATGACGAAGTATTATTTCACTAGCAAATGTTTTATATCGACGGAATGGTAAATGCAGTAAATAGCCACGTGTATATGGATCTATTGAAATTTAGCTTACTTGCTGGCATCTTATTTAAGCTTAGAGGAGAAGATGAAGTACCTTTTTCCAGAATACAAGCGTCCTAGTTGCCCTAGTTTCCTAGTGATATGCAGAAAAGTTCCCTGTTATGGTAAGTCAGGTTATCCCTGATGTTTTGATAAAGATATGCTTTATACATTGTGAATCTCTCTGATTAAATACCTGTGCTTTAATCACACTTGATCCATGTTGGATGTTTCCTGTACTCTTCTGAGAAGTTTCACTATTCTTTAAGTTGCCCTAGTTTGCTGATAGGTAAGCTGATTTTGTTGTGCGTAAGTTGCCTAATGTTGTTGGTCTGTGCTGAATATGGTTAAGATTTTGGGAAGCTTCGTTTTAAGCGAAGTTTGCTATAGATCTTATACTATTTTTTATAGACATGACTCAATTGCTTATTATGGACGTGAAACTCTGATACAGGAAGGAGTTGCTTTAACCACTAAGTCCTTTCATTTAGCCAGGGAATCATCTTTGTCAAGCGATAGTGATACTGATGAGGAATCAAACGTGCATAAACTGCTAGGAGGTAGAAAAGGTTGGTATGTTTCTTTGTGACATTTCTTGCCTTGGAGAATTGCAGTTTTCTAGTTTCACAAGTTAAGCATTTACTTTTATGAGCTATTGATCTTGCAAATAAAACTTGTGATAGTGGATTCTGTGCTTTAAGAGGAAATACCAAATCTGACCCTTTAGGCATTTGTCTTCTCTCTAACACCTCTATTATTTTGTCTTGAACTGGTAGAGAGAACTGACTTATCGTGGTTTTCTTGAAGGCCCAGTTTCCAGCGCTTTTTCTTAGGAAAAAAGTATTGTGTTTGACCACAAGAGTTATGCCTGAACTTGGTGTTTTGACCCAATTCTGGTGGTCTTCTGAGACTGAATTTGAGCTTGCATATGTAGAATTGGTTTCTGGGTACAGTTTTTAGCACCTTACAGGAACTTCCTTGGCGACCCAAATGAAGCTCAAGATCAATTCAGTATCTATTAGCAAATTTTGAATATCCTCAAGATTCTAATAGGTCAATTATCATTGTTGTTACTGATACTCTTTTTTTGGTGGGTGGGTGTTGTTGCCTTGTTGGTAAAGCTCCTTTGATGCCAGTCTGATTCTACTTCTACCTTTTATTCTATATCTGCCAAATTGATGATATGAAATCACAATTCTTCATTGCATCATCTTGCTTACCTTTAATATTATATCATGTTAGTGCAGCTGCCGAAATTTTATTGTGGAGAGATGAGCAGAGAACATTTACTTGTTTCCTTTTGCTGGTTTTCATCCATTACTGGTTCTTCCTGTCCGGGAGGAGTTTTCTTTCATCTCTTGCCCAGCTTCTACTGATGATCGCTTCTGCTCTCTGGGGATACAGCATTCTGCCACCAACAATGTAAGCATGCCACTGAATGTACTATGTTTAAATGGTTTAAAGAGACGACTGTCTTAAAAGAAATGTTTGGCAAGACAAGTCCAGCGATATCTTTCTCAAGGAGATGAAATTTGGTTATACTGTTTTGTTTTTAGGGGCAACTGGATATTAATGCATATTCTTAAAACGTGCCATGTGAGCCCTAATGCGAACCTTAATGCATGGAACTTATAAAAATAATAGTATCATAAAGCGACGTTTTAGATATATATGCAACTAAAGTCTGCTTCCCTGAACACCTCCCACGTGAAGTAAAAGAAAAAGTGAAAAGAACTGATTGATTATGTTTCATCCTGTTGTAGAGCAGTGTTGTGAAGAGCGTGAAGCGAGGAAAGCAACAATCCCCTTTTTGCTTAAAGCGAGAAGCGAAGCGCTCGCTTTTTTGAAGTGAAGCGGAATTTTTAAAAAAAATTAAAATAAATACTGCAGAGACAACACATGTAACTGTAAGCAAATGTTCAATACTTCAATGTAAAAACTAAAGAGTAGCATCAATTAAAGCACAAAATGAGCATCCTATTCTTCTACAAGATTGTCAATTCTCGTATTCCACCATCGTTATTATATTGCTCGTCATCTTCTTCAACTTCTTCTTCTTCTTCATCAACTACGAAAAAGGGCATTATAACTGAAACGAAAAAATGGGCAGCATTTCAGCATTTTTATCACTGAAACAATGCAAGAAAATGAAGAAGAAGAATGAGAAAGCAGAACTGAAGGGGAAAAAAAAAATTTGCCAGCATTTCGCTGCTATTTGGACACTGAAACAGTGAAAGAAAAAGAAAAAGAAAAAGAAGAAGAAGAAGAAGGAAGAGGAGGAGGAGGAGGAAGAAGAAATCACATACCTGGGGACCAAACTTGATGATCTTGAAGTTGAAAAGTGTAGAAAACTTGAACCCTAGGTTGCTTCTGTTGTTCTCTGTTGCTGCTGGCTCGATGGTCTTTTAAAAAAAGACAGCCTTTTTAATTAAATACGTTGACAGCCCAGTTATAAAGAGAAGCGCTCGCTTCTTGCGCTTCGCATCGCTTCATCGCTTCTCGCTTTTTCAGGAGAAGCGAATGCTTTTGTAAATAAGCTACGCTTCAGTTAAGAGAAGCGCCGGATGCCTCGCCTCGCTTCGCTTCTCGCTTTAAGCGAGGAAGCACTCGCTTTTTACAACACTGCTGTAGAGTGAACCGGAACACAAACCCTTTAGCATTTCTTTTATCTACTGGTCCAACTTCTTTCCTTTTAAGGCTTCTCCAGCTTTGTTATGTCCGTTCAACTCAATCAGCTACAAGGAATAATATGTGAAAGTTCAATGGGAACGTATTTGCCAGTATAGGCCCTCTCTCTCTTTGTAGCTTTTATTGCGTGATGATCTATGTTTTCCTCTATTTGTAAAATCTCATTGTTTAAATAATCTATTTCTGATTGGGAGCTTTTGATGATTGACAACATTATTTCTTAATGAACTTTTCTGCTTGCCGCTATTCTATTAGGATTTCAATATTTTTTTTTTGCATGGAATTTTGCTTGTATTCCCCAATAATGATGTCTTTGATGCAGATATGGCATTGCAGTTCCCAGGATATCATGGTCTTTCTTTGAGATCTCTGAAGTGGATATGAGAAATTGCTTTTACAACTTAGCATATACGTGGAACAGAATGAGTCATTTAGCAAGTTTACTAGCTCAAGGAGAAGATTGGTCTATATTTTTGAAGGTGTGTGCTTTGAGTTCGTGTTCTTCATTCCCTTCTTTTTGCTCATTCTGAATTGAGTTAGAGATGATAGGTGGCGTTTGTCTGAAGTTTTCCAACTCAGTTTTTGAGTTTCCCAGAAAGTGTTTGAGCTGTTTTTGAAAAAAAAAAAAGGCCAACCTTTTTTGGAAGATTTCCAAACTCTATTTTTCAAATCTTTCTGAAACTTCAAAAGCTAGTTTTTGAACGATTTGGAAATCTTCAGAAAAAAGCCTCTTTTGGTAAAAACAGGTCAAAAAATCACTTTTTCCAAAACTTCGAAAAAAAAGGACACCCAGGTTTTTTACCATTATGTGCGACCTATCAGCTATGCTGACAGGTAAATTAACTGAATTAGCTGGCTTTGATCATTCCTGGATGTTATGTTGCACTTTGTGTAAGTAATTAGAACTGGGAGGGGAAAAAGCAAATGAATTTAAGCTATTGAATGAGTGCCAAAGAAACGAATAATAGGCAATAGGTTTAGCAGATGAAATAGCAAGAAGGGTGAAACAGTTGCCTTTAGAAAGGAGATGCACGGACAGATAATGTGGTGATAAAAGAATCTGATTTTGAAATAGATATGGACCTCATCTATTTGATGATTAATCAGAATTAACATTTAGTTACAATGGTTGTCAAATGGGTCAGACAGCAAATAGCATTTTTAGTCAGTCCTTGACTCTATGGTTTAGGTTGTTACACCAAATTTTTTCTTATTTTCTGCAGGCCGCCGTACCCCTGTATTTTGTGAAGTTGATCATTGCAGATTGCTTGACTTTTGCACTTGGTATAGGTATGTGTTAACATTTTCACGCTTAATGGTGCAGTAAAGCCCATTAGTTTATTTGACATGATTCGAACCAATGCAGCACTAGCTCTGGCATTCACTTCATTCCTCATTTACGAGCAGTACGAGGATGAAATTGATAGTACAGCAAATGTAATATTCAGCATATCAAAAGGTGCCTTTACTTTGCTGATGAGGAGCTTACCCTTGCCTTTGGCATTGATCCATTCTGATTCAGAAATGTCTCGAGGGATCTGCTCTTCTAGATTGAAGATTCAGCAATGAGAAGGTATCCTAGTGCTTTACTCAGTCCTAACAATAGACAGAGGGAGAGGTGTATATCTGCCTGGTTCGCTTTCCTTATTTTGGATGCGTGACCTCTTGTACCAGAAGTTTGTTAACTCAATATGGAAAGGATCGTTGATCTATATCTTGTCGAGAAACTAAACTCCCTCACCCCCTCATTCCCATACCCTTGTACTGGGGCTACGGAAAAAAATTGGGAAGTTAAAAAGAAAAGAATGAAGACATCCCCCTACATTGAGAACAGAGTTTGCTCATTTTGACTGTAATAGATTCCAAATGATGACAGCATAGCGGATCAGTTGCTTGGATATAAATTGTGCTTATGCTTGCCAAGTTCTTGCTGTTGTGTGTATTACAACCTCCTAATTGTGTTATACCTGAAGAAACAATGATCAGTGTGATTTTAGAGAAACATGCCGTCATATGGAAAGGGGTAAGGTGTGCGTCTTTCGAACGAACCAGTTTCAGAGAGGATGGTGACAGTGAAAACCCCCCCTTCCCACTTCCACCTGGGCAGATTATATGTTCCTCTATTTCCCCATCTGCCTCGACAGGTTATTTGCTCTTTAACCACTTTTTTCTCCTTCCAAAAATAATAGAAATTAGGGAGTTTAAAGAATTTACAACTTCCGGTGGGTACACAGAAAGTGGCAGGTAAACCGATATTTCTTGGCGATCCGTTCATTTGCATCATGTTCATGCTAGAAGCATTTGGGGTGAAAAGTGGTTGCAAACTATTTTAAACTCCTTAAGTATGTTCTTTTCTTTGTTTTGTGTTTGTAGTTTTAATTATAATTTTAATTCTTTAAGATAGTGGAAAGCTCAGCTTAAAGATGGTTAATTTAAGAGTTAAACATAGATGCCCCAGCTGTGATGGCATAATGCTTAATACTTGGCTTTTTTAGGTTTCCGATCCCAAGGACCGTTTATAGGATCATGAGTGATGTAACAAAACCAACTATCTAAAGTTCAGTCAAGCTACAGCTGTTGTATGTTAACTCTCCCCTTTTTGTCTCTTTTTTCTTTTCAAAGAAAATTCCCACTAACAACCCATCGATCACTGGATTCTTCAACGTTGGCCTTATGGAACTTTTAATGCTATTTGGAGTAATTTTTATTGATGCTTTTGTTGGTTGATGATTCGCACACCAGGTGCATTTCGTATAGCCGTTAGTAGGGCTTAGGGAGGGTATTACCCGTACCGATACCGGTCAGTACCGATACCGCACCGTACCGATCCGGATTGGGGGTAGGGGTGAGGGTAATGGGAGGGTACCGGAAAAAATACCCTTAGTACTAGGAGATGCGGATCTAGAATTTGAAGGTGGTGGGTGTCACAATGTCCTTTAATGTACAACTTGTAATAACTAATTCAGAACGTTTGTTCGGTTCATTTTTTTTAGTTTATTCGGACAATTTAATCGGTATTTTTTATTTGCAAATATGAAAATTACATCTCTTTCCTAGTCCCTACTTGTGAGATTTCACTGAGTATGTTGTAATATAAAAATTACATTTCAGACATCAAGAAGCAAATGTAATTAGTATTGTAATGAAGGCATCACACCTTTATTACTAACAATATAAATAAAATTAATATTTTCACTTGGGAACTACATCTTTTTGTATGCTAAAAATAAATTTGTTCAAGTAAAATAACATCTTCAGTAAAGGATTTCCACCAATCAGAATAAGAAAAACAAAAAAATATATTCAATAGATAAATTATACCCCATAAGTAAATGCATAATTAGATAAACTACAAGATCCCAAAAAAATAAAATCATAAATCTCACGTGTTTTCTAGGCAATGCTTACAACAACAACAACTCAGTATAATTTCACTAGTGGGGTCTGGGGAGGGTAGTGTGTACGCAGACTTTACCCCTACCCTGAGGTAGAGAGACTGTTTCCAATAGACCCTCGGCTCCCTCCCTTCAAGAACTCCCCACCTTGCTCTTGGGATGACTCGAACTCACAACCTCTTGGTTGGAAGTGGAGGGTGCTCACCACTAGAACAACCCACTCTTGCGAAATATTTATCATAATTTAATAGTAAAGAGATTTAAATTGTATTTAGCAATCATAGAATAGCACAAATTTTATATTATACTAAAATTTTTTTTATAAAAATTAAAGTTGATCTCACCCCAAAATTCCTATCAAGACTCGAGCCTTTTGATTTTGAAAAAAAAACTAAAAGATTTGAGATTAAGAGAAATGCTTATTTTTATGGAATTTTTAAATTTTCGAGGCTCTTTTTTGAGTGTTTTTGCTAAAGATTACATATAAAATAATAGAATAGAGGAGGGTATTACCCGTACCGATAACAGTCTGTACCGCATCGAACCGATCCGGATTGGGGGTAGGGGTGTGGGAAATGGAAGGGTACCGGAAAAAATACCCTTAGTACCAGCAGATGCGGATCTAGGATTTGAAGGCGGTGGGTGCCACAATGTCCTTTAATGTACAACTTGTAATAACTAATATAGAGTTTGTTCGGAACATTTATTCGTGTAACTAATATAGTGACCGCAGACCTGATTAGTTCCTTTCCAGTTTTGGCACTCGATTATGAGGCCGATATGTGGTCCGCATATCGATTATGCGATCGCCGACCTTGTTCCGGAGATCCATTTTTGGATTTTTAAAACCCTACCTTACTTCGTTAAGTACACGCTTTGGGCCATCTTTGAGCTAAAATCTGACATTTTAGAGTGAGAGAGAGTGCCCTAGAGTGAGAAGGTGTTCCTCAATAATTGTTCTTCAATTCTTGCTCAAATTTTGGAAGATTAAGAAGGGAAACTTACTAGGTCTTCATCCTAGAGGTAAAATTCTACACCCTAACCCTCAATTTCGAATTTGTCTAGAATTGGGTAATTAGTAAGATAATTTTTGGCCATGGGAGTTGTCCATCTTACATGCATGTGTTAGCAAATGGTGTAGGAAGATTGTTGAGTTAAAAATGGTAAAGAATGGGTTGTAGGATGAAGGAATCCTCCATAAAAGGACCTTGAAACCTTAATGCACACCTAGTGTTTGATAAAATACTCAAATGAGTTAGAACCATGAGCATCTTCCTAATTTTGGTTCAATTTGTTATATTTCTAAAATAGATTGAAGTTGCTAAGAATTCTGGAACATTTAGAGTTTAAGGAAGCTCCATTGAGGTATGTTGGCTAAACTTTCTCTCTTAGAATCGAATTCCATAATGTTCCTGTGAGTTTCAAAGTATGGGTTGCGTATTAAAATGTTATGGCTTTGAATCGTATTTCAAATGAAAGCTAGTATGCCAAATTGTGTGAGAAAATCTCAATATTCTTAAGACTCTTAATTGTTCATATGTGTACCTAAAGTCTTGATTGAAAATGTCTTATTGTTGATAATCTATAAAGATGGTTGGAAGTGAAATAAGTGAATTAGGGGTTATAGAATGTGGCCAACGTGCCAAGAATTTAAGTTATGATTGTGGCTTGTAGTGCAAATGATTTGAGAGGATGCGATAAAGAATATGAAATGAGTCTCGACTCAACTATTTAAAAATAATTTCGAAAATAGAATTGCCTAAAAGCCTTTGTACTCAATTCATGCCCATAAGTGGATACTTTAACTAATACTTTGCTTTATAAATATATCCAGTGTGATTCGAGTTCTTACATACTCGTATGTTGAAGTTGTACATTGTCATTTCTGAGGAAGAGTATTGCAAGAATAAATTGTGTATTGATTATTTATGATTTTGATATGTATTTCTATTGCTAGTTGACTTGCCCCATTCTTTGGGAAGAAACCATTTGTGTTTAAAGTTTTCATTACAAATGGATTTGAAGTATATGATTTCTGAAATATTCTATATGTTGATATTTGATGGTGATCTTTGAAATTGAAAGAGGTAATAGTGTGGAATATGAAATACGGCCATCGTGCAAGGAATAAAGAATCTTGTGAATGGCCAAATGAGCCATTGAAATTATCGGCGTTGTGAATGAATGAAAATACTAATGATAATTTATACAATGTGAAAAATATTGAGGTGAGTATAATTGTATTTATGTTACCTTTGTGTGCAAATCAAATCAAAAATATTTTTGGGAGCATCATTAGCAAAACCGAGGAAGGGTGGGTCGTAAGGCCCACACCTGAAACAACACGTGTCGGTGTGGGAGTGGATTGTGATTATTTCTCTTGTTTGGGATGAAATTGAAATATTGGAGAAATTGTGATATTATTCCCCTTAATTGGGATGAAACTGGTAACTATTATGGATTGGAAAAGTCAACCCACACGGCATATGTGGGAAGACGGCCTAGCTGATCGGGTGGAGATCGGACGCCATGTTGCGTACATGGTAGTACTACTCTTGGTAATAACTTTCTTTCGCATCACTTATCAAACCACATTGTCCGTGGGGAGATGGCCTAGCCGATCGGGCGTGATCAGACTCCGTGCTAACAAAGACGGTGGAATATCGGTGCTAATGATCTCCCAACCAAAAGTTATATATGAAGTTCGTATTTTAAAAATTATTATATTTTAACTGGACATTTGGATATTATTGATTGTGACTTGCTGTTTCTATGTGTTGCCTTTTCATATATGGTCATTCTATTTTGAAAGAGGACTTTTAGCTTTACATACTAGAACTATTCGACAATACTAACGTCCCTTTTGCCGGGGGCGCTGCATCTTTAATGGATACATGATGACAGTACACTCTTTTAAGCTGATTTGGTAAGCCCCACTTCATTTCGGGGTCATGTATCTTTTGTTTCTCATGTACTGTGTTTTGAGGTATAGCCGGGGCCTTGTTGCCTGTATTTTCATATTACTCTTCTATTGTACTTAGAGGCTCCGTAGACAGGTTGTGGGTTGTGGTTGATGTTGGGAATTGAACTAGAAATGTTGGTATTTGGAAATCATATTTTTCTTTAATTCTATAAACTTGTAATATTTTGGAAATTATGAATGAAGTTGCTAATGAATATAAAATGGGAGTTGTTAATGATATCTTTTGAAAGTTTGATTAATAGAGTACATCTCCTCTTTGTTCATGGATGAGTTTGAGTAGAAGAAAATCTAACAGGTTTGCTCGGTCGGGTTCACTCGGTTGAGCGTCGATCGCGCTCCCCGAGTTTGGGGCGTGACAAAATTGGTATCAGAGCCTAAGGTTTTAAAGTGTCCTAGGATGTCTCGGAGCCGTGTCTAGTAGAGTCCTTCTTATCGGTGTGTTATCGACCACATCTATAATGAGGAGGCTACTTGAATATTTAGGAATTTCTCACTTCTTTGATACTCCTCATCGTGCGATAAAGCTCAAGATATGAAGCTAATTTCCTCGTCATGTCTCATTTTCCATATGAGTAACCCACGGGTTCGAGTCAGCAAGGAGGGAATGAAAGAATCAATTGCTAAGGGAAGTGTCCTTGTCCCTATTAATGTTATCGTTCCACCGAATCATGTGGTAAGGGCACCTAAGAAATGAAAGAGAATTATTGGCGTCAATAGGCCGGAATGTTCGATATGAAAGAAGAGCCACTCGGGTTTAGCCACTCGGGTTTATGTTAGATGATTCTTGAAACATGTTATGATTGTGTAAAGAGGGGGAATAAGAAGAACAAATGCCCTTAGGTTGGATACACCCATCCCGGTCTGCCCGATATGTGGGAGAAAATATTTTGCGTCATGTTGTGAGTATGCTCAGAAGCGTGTTAGGGGTGGTAGATTTGGGCAATTCCATAAGTCCATACAACGAGCTGTAGCAAAGATTGCTACTTCCTCCATGAAGGCTTGGAGGAAGACAATGGGGAATGCTTATGATGTATGCAAAAAGGGTAAATATCAGGTAAGTGGGGCGAGTCAGTTCAGCGGACCCCATCCCCATTGTGTGAAGTGTGGGAGATGTCATCCGGGAGTATGTCACTATGGTACTAATGTATGTTTTGGATGTGGAATAGAGGGGCATCAATTAATATATTGCCCTGTCAATCTAAAGTCATCAAATAAGTCACTCCTTAGTACATCACTATGAACACATCATTAATTTCCTTATTGTATATGTACATCCATATTAAAGAGGCCTACATAAATATGGTCTTAACCAAAACGGTGAATCACAAATTGTTGCATGTACCTACTCTTTGAACGAGACGCGTTATTCCTGAATCCACTCTATCACAAATTCTCTTACTGAATCCACTCTATCACAAATTCTCTTACTTACAACCTATTGTGGAATTGAGCTCTATAATTATGTCCTTAAATTGATTTATAACTCTAGGATTAATACTTCCCACTTGCTTTCCTAACTTCTCAACAAGGGAATATACCTGATGAATTCCTTATGGAACTTTTTGATTCGAATGAATAACATCGGCTCATTTGTGCCTATGCACGCACCATCGTAATATTTACCTATGTGGTATCATATCCAATGTAAGGCAGCCTAGTGTTGAGATCCTTCTTAAGCCACACTCTCTCTCTCCGGTGTATGTGGCTCATATGGCTTGAACAGTCACCCTACTCCTTTGTGAGTATTATCATGGAACCTTTCCACTGTCTAGTAACATAAGAGCATATCCCAGCACCTATCATGCGCGTACATGTCAATTGAAATGGGCCACTTGTCCGCATAAAGTTTCTGAGAAATTTGAGATTTATCACAAATTCATCACAGGAAGATCTTGTTGTTTACCCATCTCAGTATGACTTTCATGTTCACCTAAATCGTCTCACAGTAAGTAGCTCACTTTGTAACTAGTATTGTAGTCTTCCATGAAGTGGCCTGGTATTGCATCCTGAGAGTTATTATGGCAGAAACATGTATATCTCATAGAAAAATGTTCATTCTCTCTAACCAATACATGATTTCATCCCAACATTTAGATGTCCTAGCTACATGATTTCCCTTGTGTGAGGTTGAAAGTTAAGAAGCCTTAAGATGAGCATATTGAATTGAAAGACAAATTTATCGTATCTCCAGTCCTCTCATATAGGACTAACTATTGGCAAAGGTTAAGTTGTGAGAATGATAATAATCTCACAAGTGTTCAACTTCTTTTTCATCCCCATGGGCTTGTGGTTGTGTCAGTTGATGTTAAGATCGTAATGCAATTTCATGCATTTTGAAACCAATATCACATTCGGGTTGCCAAAATATTTTCATTTCGAGTTAAACTGATTTTTCCTACATTCCAAGAGGCGATCAATGTCACATAAGTGTTATCTCTCTTTGAGGCCTACTATTTCCAAATAAGGCACTTATGGAATGAAACAATTGTTGTTGTCCTCTTTATGACTCATAGCCTTCCAAGAATAACTAACGCTAATGTCTTTATCCTTCCGATTATGCCTCCCATATGTCACATGTCTAAAATGACTCACTTCTATTACATCTCAGAATCATGAACATAGTCCCTACATTATCAATGCCTACTAGGAAACTCTATGCCTCATGTGTCGAATCAATGATGTCATCACAATGATTAACAATGTCAACACTATTGGTAGTAACCTTCATGTCTCTTAGGATATAACCTCCTGAAATGTCGTGCTCAGCACATTGATGGATTCTTGAATAATTTTAGCAAATCTCGAACCTCGTTGTTCATATTTATAGAATCCTATGGGGGTTGAAGGCTCAAACATGTCAAAGAAGAAGCATCATTCCGTGATCAAATATAAGGGATAGGAAATTTTATCGTCATATTCATGCTAGCACATCTTAGAGAAATTGTTGGAGGTCGCCAAAGGTTTAGTTTGGGTATTCGGCGTAGAGATTTAGAGTTGAAGAAAGTAAATGGGTTATTCTCAATATTCTCTCCATGAGGATGCTATGTGAATTGTTAATAAAGGTAAAGTATGTGTAGTCACATTAGGCCTTATGAAATCTTGAAAGAAATAGGCCAAACTATGAGTATGATATTTTCCTATTATTGTTCTCCGTGTACCCGGTGTTTTACGTGTCTATGTATAAGAAGGTGAAGTTAATGGATAATTAGATTATGAGGAGCAACTATTTGCTATCCTTGTTAGATAAGTCTGGGAGTTGGGATTACCTCTGTTACTGTGTTAGAGCGAAGTCTGTAAGTCGAGAAGGCCACCGTGAGGGCCAAAATTTTTAAGGAAATAAAATGTTCCCACTTGAGTGTATAGGTAAATGATTGTGGATTGGAAGGTACTTTCCTTATGTTACGATTTATATATGTGCGGTTCTTGTCCACATGCTACTTGAGATAATGTAATGCATGTAATGTTGAGATTAGTGATATTGATATACATAGAGATGCTTTGTTGAGTTGTGGATATATTGTTAGGAGTTGTTTTGGTGTTACTCTGATAGGTGGATATGCCCAGTTACAGGGGAGACTCTGGCGAAAGTTTTAGAAATTTAGGGAGTTAGCCAAATTTTGAAACTACTGGTGAGTGTGAATTAACAATTGGGCCATATTTAAAGCTAATGATGGATTTTGACCCTCATTCGAGGACGAATGATCCTAAGCGGGGGAGAATATAATACCCCAGAAAATTTTAAAGTATTTCAATGTAAAGCCCCGTAAAATTTCGCAAATGAATTCAAGGCGGTTCGGACTTTTTGGATTGAATAGTGCGCTGGAGAGTTGAAAGAAAATGTTGGGCAGAAGTAGGCATTGTTGCGGCCTAATCCGCGACTGTAGAACCACTCTGCGGACTGCAGAATGGTCGGAGAGAGTTAGTTTTCTGGGTCATTTTGATGTCATTGTCGCAGCCATTATGCAACCGCATAACTACTTCACGTGCCGCACTCTTGTCGCATACCCAGCTTTGGGATTTCTCGGAGGGAGGTTTTGCGGCGCACTATGCGACCACAGAACAGTTCTGCGGTGCATTATGCGACCGCAGAATAGGTCTGCGGGCCGCATAGTGACCGCAGACCTGGTCAGTTCCTTTCCAATTTTGGCACTCGAATTATGCGGCCGATATGTGGTCCACATATCGATTATGCGATCGCAGACCTTATTTTGAAGCTCCATTTTTGGATTTTTAAAATCCGACCCTACTTCGTTAAATACACGCTTTGGGCCATCTTTGAGCTAAAATCTGACATTTTAGAGTGAGAGAGAGTGCCCTAGAGTGAGAAGATGTTCCTCAATAATTGTTCTTCAATTCTTGCTCAAATTTTGGAAGATTAAGAAGGGAAACTCACTAGGTCTTCATCCTAGAGGTAAGATTCTACACCCTAACCCTCAATTTAGAATTTTGTCTAGAATTGGGTAATTAGTAAGATAAGTTTTGGGCGTGGGAGTTGTCCATCTTACATGCATGTGTTAGCAAAGGGTGTAGGAAGATTGTTGAGCTAAAAATGATAAAGAATGGGTTGTGGGATGAAAGAATCCTCCATAAAAGGACCTTGAAACCTTAATGTACACCTAGTGTTTGATAAAATGCTCAAAGGAGCTAGAACCATGAGCATCTTCCTAATTTTGGTTCGATTTGTTATATTTCTGAAATAGATTGAAGTTGCTAAGAATTCCGGAACATTTAGAGTTTAAGGAAGCTTCATTGAGGTATGTTGGCTAAACTTTCTCTCTTAGAATCAAATTTCATAATGTTTCCGTGAGTTTCAAAGTATGTGTTGCGCATTAAAATGTTATGGCTTTGAATCGTATTTCAAATGAAAGTTAGTACGCCAAATTGTGTGAGAAAATCTCAATATTCTAATTGCTCATATGTGTACCTAAAGTCTTGATTGGAAATATCTTATTGTTGATAATCTATAAAGATGGTTGGAAGTGAAATAAGTGAATTGGGGTTATAGAGTGTGACCAACGTACCAAGAATTTAAGTTATGATTGTGGCTTGTAGTAAAAATGATTTGAGAGGATGCGATAAAGAATATGAAATGAGCCTCGACTCAACTGTTTAAAAATGATTTCGAAAATAGAATTGCTTAAAAGCCTTTATACTCAATTCATGCCCATAAGTGGCTGCTTTAACTAATGCTTTGCTTTATAAATATATCCAGTGTGATTCAAGCTCTTACATACTCGTGTGTTGAAGTTGTACATTGTCATTTTTGTGGAAGAGTATTGCAAGAATAAATGGTGTATTGATTCTCGAATTTTTAAAATAAATTCGAGAATTATAGGCTATTAATTCTCGAATTTTTAAAATAATTATCAAATCTAATTTGTGAAATTACCTACTAATAGATAATAAAATTACAATTGCATCGCATAATTTATATATTATTAAAAGAAGAAAAAGCCTCCGCGTTAAGCAAGTGACAGTCTCACAAAGTCATTTTGCAAATCCTGCTCTGATCTTTGATGGCTTGGAGAAATTTCCATGACGCTATTACCCAACCATATCCAATGCCACCTAAGGTATTACTCCTCCCTCCTACTTTGTGTCACTATTATATTATTATTTAATAATTTTATTTATTTATTATTAAATATTTTTTTAATTATAAAAGGTTGTAAGTACAATATCTTATCTAGTTTCTAGACGTATAAATAAATTTCCATGAAGCTATTACCCAACCATATCCCAATTTTGTGTCACTATTATATTATTATTAGGAGAGTGTAACAATCTTTTTATTTATTTATTAAATATTTTTTAATTATAAAAGGTTGTAATTACAATATCTTATCTAGTTTCCAGACGTATAAATTTTATTCTAAAAAGATAAGAAATCAATGTCTAAATTGAGGCTGAAACTGAAAATTTCCGTAGGGGTGTTCATAAAAAGCGGAAAACCGAACCAAATCGAAAACCGAACCAAACCGACTAAAAAATCCGATACTTTTTAGGTTTGGTTTGGTTTTGGTTTTAAATTTTAAAAACCGATCAAATTTGGTTTGGTTTTGGTTTTAATAAAAAAATAACCGAAAAAACTGAACCAAACCGACTATAAAAGTATCTATATAAATTTATTATTACACCTATATGTATGTATATTTTTATATAAAATTTTTGAAATTTTATGGTACATATTAGTCATTTGTATTTTTGGTCTAATTCTTTGCAATTATAATAATCTAATTCTTTATCTTCTAGTTTGATTGGTAGTTTTCTTCTGCTAAGTACAAGAATTTATTTCATGTTAAAAATAATCAATTTTTAATTGAGTACTTAAATTATTCATCACTATTTGAGTCAATTATCATCAATATATCTTGATAAATGATAGATTTCTCAAAGAACAATAGTTTGATAGTGTTACGTTAAAAATGTAGTCGCCGGAATATGCGTTTGGTAGCGTATGTCTCATATTTGAGAAAAAACCGATAAATAACCGAAAATCCCGAAAAATCGACAAAAACCGACAAAAACTGAATCGAAAAAAACCTACTTAATTGGTTTGGTTTGGTTCCAATATTTGAAAAACCGACTTACTTGGTTTGGTTTCTTTTTAGGGGAAAACTGACCCAAACCGAACCATGAACACCCCTAGTCCTCACTCTATACTCCATTTGTAACGGAGAGAATAAATTTGCGCCCTTACCGTTTGATTATGAATAAGATAATGTGGGGTGCATTCAGTGGCGGAGCCAAAATTTTTATTAAGGGGAGTCATAATATAAAGAAACAAACTCACCAAAAAATCAAGATGTGTCATTATATAGTATACAATGCTAAAAAATAAGTGATCATTTTTTAGCATTCTAATAATTTGCGCCCTTACTCTTTGTATAATGTCTTGTAACTTTCCAAGACATTAATGGGTGCACCATGTAAAAATAAGTCTGATGAACAAGAAATGACACCGTATATCCTTTTTAATCCACTATTTACTTTTTTTTTTCCTAGCGGCAAACGACCGCTTCCTTCCCCACTCTTTTTCTCTTTGTTCTTCCTTCCTCCTCAAAGCTGTCTTTGAATAATAAAACCATTATATTTCGTTTTAAAAAGTTTATTAGCCAAAAATCAAACCTATGCTTTGTAGTGTCCAAATGAAGAATATGTTCCAGGAAACTCTTGAGTAGAAAGTTGCAAACTGCATATCACTTTAATTTACAATACACTATCATATGGAATCTCTATAGATGAACAAAATCATAACTTGCTGTGAGACTTCCAAGCGCATGTGCCTTCCCAATTCCCACGCAGAGCAGAGATTATCTTTGATATCCTACAAGACTGCTATGGGCTTAACCGTTGCTCTAAGCAGAACCAGATAATTAATGAATACTCCCTCTTCCTTCAACAATGCATATACAACTGTAAGCAAGCCTTTGACCGACACATTGCATTGATGAGAAAAATTCTGAACAATTGAATGATACAAGCAATCCTTGTGAGCAATTTAATAGGATAGGTAGAATGAAGATAGTATTAAATTTGTGAGCAATTTAATAGGATAGGTAGAATGGAGATAGTACCAAATTTGATATGTCCGGCAAATCTTTGCAAACAATTGAACAACATATGCAAGTTTTGCCTTTTCAAAAGAACTTGTGAACAATTTAGATAGGCTGAGTAAAAATAGTACTCCCTCCGTTTTATTTTATGTGAACCCATTTGATTGGGCACAGAGTTTAAGAAAAGAGAGAAGACTTTTGAACTTGTGGTGTAAAATGAGGCACATATATTTTGTGTGGCTATAAATCATTATATAAAGATAAATTATTTCCAAATAAAAAAAAAAGTTATTCTTTTTGACACAAACTAAAAAGGAAATAGATTTACATCAATTGAAATGGAGGGAATACAAGTTTTGCTGTAAGACAAAACTTTGCGTAGTGGGAATGTGGTCATTACGATAATAGGGTGGCATTGGAGGTAGGGGCGTAACTTTCGGTCCCGAAAAATGGATAGAGTTGAATTTGTACGTAGTTCTAAGGATATGTGAAATAGCTTAATACAAATCGTAAGGATAGATAGAAATATCCAATATGGATTGCAAAGAATGCGAAATAAACAAAGTTAGAAAAAAAATAATTTTTGGGATTGAGCAGGATAAATCAATTTAGGAAGCTTTTAAAAAGAATAACTCTTGAATATAGGAGAATATGGTGCTTGAAATTATAATGTAAGCCAAAAATGATCTGTCCTTTACAGAAATTTGGCCATCCTCTTTATAGTGGATGATCCTACTTTTAGATATAATTAAAAATATATAGTGGGAGAACCATGATAATTTAGCTTTTCTATAATTTCTGCCAGGATTCTCTCCTCTAGTGGGTTTGCAACGGCTCTTGTCTGTGAGCTCGATATTGACTCGAGTTTCTGGTCTTGACTCGAGCTCGATTCTGACTCGGATCCCTGTATTAATTTGGGGTCAGTGTTGGTCGGTCTCTGAATCATAAGCTCGATAACTTTACTTTGCATCATAGTTCGACTTGGATTCGAGCTTGATAATAACATCGAGCTCGACGTTGATCGGTCCTTCGGGCTCGAAGCTCGGTGACCTGCCTTCGGACCTCAACCTGATCTGTGAAGATGCTTTTCCGGTCCAATGTATTACCATTTAAACCAGTTCGTACGAAGGACTAACTGATTTTTACCGTATACAATTAGAATGCTAAAAAATGCATGGCCTTTTTCAGAAAAGCGTGAAATGAATCGACTCAGGGATGCTATTCTACCGCTGAGCTTCTGGACATCTTTTACGCATTGCATGTTCTGTAAGGCCCCTCTATGCCTATTTTAGTTACAAGGTACTCTGATGAATCTTCCCGAGGAGATCCAAAGGCGCACTTTTCTAGGTTCATCTTCGTGTTGTATTGACGTAAAACTTTGAAGGCTTGTTCTAGGCGGTCTAGATGTTGTTCATACTTTAGGGACTTAACTAGTATTGTATCTATGTATACTTGCATAGTTTTTCCTAAGTGATTGACAAACATCCTATTTACGAGCCTCTACTAAGTGGCTCCTGCGTTTTTAAACCAAAAGGCATGACCCATTTTATGATGAATGCAGTCCTTTCTTGGTCGTCAGGTATTGACGATCAATTTTAACCCTCCCTTTTTGAATTAAATTGCTACGCTTATTAATCAACAATAAATGTAGTAGAGTATTTTTAAATTAATAATATCGATTTTTTAAAATATAAATAATATAATAGGTAATAATAAGTATAATAATAGTTAATAATATTAATTCTATAATTAATAATAATTTGGTCTTAAATATTTATAATTATATTACTTGTATTACTTTAATTAATCAAATAATTAGTTTTCATAATTTAATAGACGAGTATTATAATTTTGATTATTTGAAAAACTAGCTAATTATAGTAATTAATTAATAATACGTGTGTTAATTATATTTGATTATATTTTATTGGTATTAAATAAGTCTAATTAATTTAATTATAAAGGGGTTAAAACTTAAAATAGGCTACAATTGCAACCAAATTTATTTTAATTCAATGTGGCATGAGTTAAATACCCAATCTAGCCTAATATCCAAAAATTGGCCCAACACCCCTGACCCGGTCGGCCATACCTCATCACTTATCCTACTTGGCAATCCTTGCCACTCACCCTCAACCAATCACAACGTGCCACGCCACACCCTTCCAAACACTCTCACAACAAACACAACCAATCCGGACCGTTGACCAAAGCCATCAACGGTCCACAATTAATCTCAATTTCTCTTTAATTTTAAACACCCATTATTTTATCTCAATCGTTGGATCCAAGTGATCCAATGTCCCTCGTTTTATCCCTATTAAATATTTGTTTTTATCTCTTTGATTAGCGGCTCCCATACGATTATCTAATTTTAACTAAGTTAACCCCAAACCTTAGAGACCATTTGGTCTCACTAGCCGCCCTTGTTTCCCCTTCGTCTATATTTTCTCTCCCCCTCTCACAATTTGTCATCTCTGAAACCTTACACTAAATTGTGCAAGGTCACTCAAAAATCTAAAACTTCACCATTATTTCTCTGTCAACCACGAATCTCGCCGAGCTTACCCTTCTCCATCATCCGATTTTGAATCTCAATCCCTCAAAACCTAGACCTAAATGTGAAAGTGTAAGAATATAATCATTTCGTCTTCTGATCATTCAAATCAATACATGTAGTTGTGGATTCATGAGAATCTCGACCACATCATGATAGCCGATGGTCCAGAGGTCAAACACAATGACCTATGGACATTGGCTTTAACCGATGGTCCTTTGGCTTCAATGGTCTATTCCTTCATCATTTCGAACAAGGTAAAACCTCACTCTGATTTCCCCCTCTGTTTTTCTTCATCTTTTCCCCTTTGCTCTCATTAGTGTCATCATCATCTTTCACTATTTCTTTCAAATTCAAATGGAACCCTAAAAGGCTCCGATGGCCACTATAAATAGAGGACTTTAATGCTCTCACAAAACACACGAACTACCTGAGAAATCTAGTAAATGATATCTGCTTAAATACTCAGAAAGTTCCTCTCCAATTTCCTTCATTTTCTTTCACTTCTGCTCGAGTTCGACTACTGCAAATTAATTGTGAGTTTTGGTCCCTAAACGGCTAGTAACTACCACTACTTGTTTTGCTACTCCGAAGAAGGTCAGTAGACCACTGACCCCCTGTCATGACCTCAAAATCCTACCTTAGGTAGTCATGATGGCACCTAGTCTTAGGGCACCTAGTCTCTAAGACTACGTAAGCCTAATACACATTGAGAATTTAACAGAAATAACGTCTAAGATATTAAATTAAACTGATAACTGTCATAATAAAGCCAAAATGGAACAACAATCATGTAATCCGCAAAACCGGTGGTATAGAGTCATAAACTCTAATGAAGTACACTAGCCTCCCCACTGCACCTTTACTGAAGCTATATCCTTTGAACTTAACTTTCGAACCTGCTGATCCAAAATGGCCACCGACTCCACATCATAAGTCAAATCACCATCCAACTGAACTGTGCTAAAATCCAAAATATGAGACGAATCGCCAACATACTTCTGGAGCATAGAAACATGAAATACTAGATGCACACTCGACAATATAGGTGGCAAGGCAAGCTTATAAGCCACCTATCCAATCCTCTTAAGTACCTCAAAAGGCCCAATGAACTGAGGGCTCAACTTGCCTTTCTTCCCGAATCTCATAACACCCTTCATGGTAAAACCTTCAGCAGAACCTTCTCCCCAACCTTCAACAGAACCTTCTGTCGGCATAACTCTTCTGTCTGGACTGCGTCATGCGAGGCCGCTCCTAAATCAATTTAACCTTGTCCAATGCATCCTGAACCAAGTCAGTACCCAATAGACTAGCCTCCCCCGGCTCGAACCAAACCACCGGAGATCTACACCGTCTCCTATACAAAGCTTCATACGGAGCCATCTGAATGCTCGACTGGTAGCTGTTGTTGTAGACAAACTCCGCGAGTGGTAAAAACTAATTCAAAGAACCCCCAAAATCAATGATGCAAGCGCGCATGTCCTCCAATATCTGAATAGTGCACTCAGACTGTCCGTACGTCTGAGGGTGAAATGTTGTGCTCAACTCAACCTGGGTGCCCAACTTTTGATGTACTGCTCTCCAGAACTGTGATGTAAACTATGTGCCTCGATGTGAAATGATGGACACTGGTACACCGTGAAGGCGAACGATATCTCGGATGTAAATATCAGCCAACTGCTCTGAAGAATAAGTAGTACCAACTGGAATGAAGTGCGCGGACTTGGTTAGTCGATCCACAATCACCCAAATAGCATCGAACTTCCTCGAAGTCCGTGGGAGCCTAACTACGAAATCCATGGTGATCCGCTCCCACTTCCACTCTGGAATCTCTAACCTCTGAAGCAATCCACCCATTCTCTGATGCTCATACTTCACCTGCTTACAGTTAAGGCACCGAGCTACAAACCCCACTACATCCTTCTTCATTCTCTTCCACCAATAGTGTTGCCTCAAGTCCTGATAGATCTTCGCGACACCCGGATGTATGGAATACCGCGAACTGTGGGCCTCCTCAAGAATCAACTCACATAGCCCATCTATATTGGGCACAAAAATCCGACACTGCATCCTCAATACCCCATCATCCCCAATAGTCACATCTCTAGCATCATCGTGTTGTACTGTGTCCTTAAGGACAAGCAAATAGGGATCATCATACTGGCGCTCTCTGATGCGATCATATAAGGAAGATCGATAAACCACATAAGCTCAAGCCCGACTGGGCTATGAAATATCCAATCTCACGAACTGGTTGGCCAAAGCCTAAACATCAACTGCAAGAGGTCTCTCCCCAATGGAAATAAATGCAAGACTACCCATACACACCTCATTTCTACTCAAGGCATCGACCACCACATTGTCCTTCCCGGGATGATACAGAATGGTGTTATCATAGTCCTTTAGCAGCTCCAACCATCTCCACTGCCTCAAATTTAGATCCTTTTGTTTGAACATGTGCTGGAGACTCCGATGATCCGTAAACACCTCACAAGACACACCGTAGATAACGCCTCCAAATCTTCAATGCATGTACGATGGAAGCTAACTCCAAATCATGAACAGGGTAGTTCCTCTCGTGAGGCTTCAACTGACGCGAAGAATAAGCGATCACTCTACCCTCCTGCATCAACACACACCCAATGCCAATCAGAGAAGCATCACAATACACTGTATAAGAGCCTAAAGCTGATGTCAAAACTAGAACTGGAGTTGTGGTCAAGGCAGTCTTGAGCTTCTGAAAGCTCTCCTCACACTCATCCGACCACCTGAAAGGAGCACCCTTTTGGGTCAATTTGGTCAAGGGCGATGCAATAGACGAGAAACCCTCCACGAAGCGACGATAATAACCAGCCAAGCCAAGAAAGCTCCGAATCTATGTAGCTGAGGATGACCTGGGCCAACTCTAAACCGCCTCTATCTTCTTCAGATCCACCTGAATACCCTCACTGGACACCACGTATCCCAAGAATGACACTAAGCTAAGCAAAAACTCACACTTGGAGAACTTGGCATAAAGCTTCTCCTCCCTCAACCACTGCAACACAATCCTCAAATGCTGGGCATGCTCCTCTTGGCTACGAGAGTATACCAGGATATCATCAATGAACACTATAACAAACGAATTGAGATAAGGCTGAAACACATTGTTCATCAGATGTATGAACGTTGCTGGGGTGTTGGTCAGCCCAAAAGACATCACAAGGAACTCATAATGACCATAACGGGTCCTAAAGGCTATCTTTAGAATATTCGAGTCCCGAATCTTTAGCTGGTGATATCCAGACCTCAAATCAATCTTGGAGAATACCCTCGCTCCTTGAAGCTAGCCAAATACTTGTTCTTGATTTTGACTTTGTTCAACTGCCTATAATCAATGCACATTCTCATAGTACCATCCTTCTTCTTCACAAACAACATCGGTGCACCCCAAGTTGACACACTAGGCCTAATAAACCCCTTATCAAGGAGTTCTTGAAGTTGCTCCTTCAATTCCTTCAACTCAACTGGTGCCATGCGATATGGTCGAATAGAAATGGGCTGAGTGCCCAACACCAAGTCAATACCGAAGTCAATATCCCTGTCGGACGGCATGCCCGGCAAGTCTGCAGGAAATACGTCCGAAAACTCCCGCACTACCGGAACAAAATCAATAGTGGGAGTATCAGCACTAACATCCCTCACAAAGGCCAAATAATATAAACAACCCTTCCCAACCATCCACTAGGCCTTCCAATATGAAATCACTCTACTGGGAACATAGTCTGGAGAACCTCTCCACTCAATCCTCGGCAACCCCGGCATCGCCAACGCCACAGTCTTAGAGTGACAATCCAGAACAACATGACATGGTGACAACCAATCCATACCCAAGATCACGTCAAAATTAACCATACTAAGCAAAAAGATATCAACTCTAGTCTCCAAACTCCCAATGGTCACTACATACGACTGATATACATGGTCCACAATAAAAGTATCGCCCACCGGCGTAGAGACATAAACAGATGAAACTAAGGACTCAGAGGGCATATCCAGATAATGAGCAAAATATGATGAGACATACGAATAAGTTGAACCAGGGTCAAATAGTACAGAGGCCTCCCCGTGGCAAACTGAAACAATACATGTGATCATTGCATTTGAAGCAACAACATATGGTCTGGCAGGAATAGCATAGAATCAGGCCTGACAACCACCTGATCGGCCTCCCCCTCTAGGGTGACCCCTAGCTGACTGAGATCTACCCCGAGCTGGCTGGGCAGGTGGTGAAGTAACGGGTGCTGAAGTCATAAACTGACTCCTCTATCGAGTTGGAACTCCCGTAAGGTGGGGATAATACCTCTTGATGTGACCCATATCTCCACACTCGAAACAACCCCTCCCTGTGAAAGGCAGAGGGGACTGAAGGGAGCCCCGGGCACCAGAATACCCACTAGAAGAACCCGATGTCGATGAACCCTGAACTGAAGGTGCATGGGACGAACTCTGAGCTGGAAGGGCACTAAGAGATGACTAGCCCTGATGTGTACTGTATAAACCATGGTCGGATGATGCACCACGGTGAACTGGATGAGCCATCTGAGCATGCCTATAAGGACGACCCCTACCGTGGTAGAACTGGCATCCAGAAGGAACACCACTAAAACCTCCTGACCCACGAGGCCTCTTGGCCTCCCTCTCAACCTGCTCCTGATTGCAGACCACCTCTATCTGCCGAGCAATGTCAACAACCTCATCAAAAGTCACACCAGATACCCGCTCACTAGTTATAAGAAACTGCATCTGATATGTGAGGCCATCTATGAACCTCTGAATCCTCTCTCTATCAATAGGAACCAGCCAAACTGCATGACGAGCCAGCTCCGAAAACCTCATCTCGTACTGCATCATAGACATGCCATCCTGACGAAGCTGCTCAAACTGTCTGCGCAGCTACTCTCTGTGAGACTGCTGTACAAACTTCTCCAAGAAGAGAACGGAGAACCCCTGCCATGTAAGTGGTGCTGCACTGATGGTCCTGCGCCTCTCATAAGCCTCCCACCATTTGAAGACAGCCCCAAAAAATTGAAAAGTAGTAAACGAAACTCCACTGGTCTCCAGAATACCCGCTGTCCGAAGCATCCGCTCGCACCTATCCAAGAAGCCCTGAGCATCCTCGGACTCAGCACCGCTAAATGATGGAGGTCGAAACCTCCTAAATCTCTCAAGTCTCCTTTGCTCATTATCAGCCATAACGGGGACTACTGAGGCCTGAGCAACTGCAATCAGATGGGCTGGTAGTGCCTCCGGTATCTGAAGTCCTAGCACTACCTGCTCTAGAGTACGAGCAACAGGGGTATGAGTACCCCGGCCTGAGAAGTGGCAAGTGCGGCCTGAGCCGAAACTACCTGAGCAAGGCTAGTGCAAACTGTCAATATCTGGGCCAAAGCCTCCTAAAGGCCTGGAATCACGATGGGCACAACTGGTGCCTGATTTGGCCCCACGGGCTCAACTGTATCGGGTACCTGCTCCTGAGCTGGAGCGACTGGTGGGTCTGCAGGTGCTGCCCTAGCTGCTGTACAAGATGTACCCCTGCCCCTACCGCGACCTCGGCCTCTCGCGGCCCTAGCTGGTGGTACTGGTGGCTATCCATCCTGCCCAGTAGTGTATGTCCTCACCATCTATAAGATAATAGAATAACAGAAGTTTAGTTACCGGAATCAACAAATATGCACGACAAGAATACAAGAATGTGAAATTTCCTAAGGGTTCGGCAACCTCTCCAAGATAAGTACAGACGTCTCCGTACCGATCCGCAAGAATATACTAAACTTGCTCATGACTCGTGAGACCTATGTAACCTAGGCTCTAATACTAACTTGCCACGACCCAAAACTAGCCGTCGTGATGGCGCCTATTGTGGAACTAGGTAAGCCAACTACTCAACCAGGTCAACCAAATAAAAGCTTTAAAAATTAAACGGAAGCGGTTAATACTTAAGGAAAACCCTTTAAAATTGAAATAAAACCACAACGCAATACAATCTCTCCCAAAAATTGGGGTGTCACCGAGTACATGAGCATCTATACCAGGATACAGCCTACTACAATGTCTGAGGAATAAGAACTGAAATACAAATAAAGATAATGAAGGAGGGTCAAGGCCTGCGAATGCCATGCAGCTACCTCGATAGTCTCCGAGATCTCGACTCCTCAATCAGCAGTCGCCGTAACCGGAAGCACCTGGATCTGCACACGAGGTGCAGGGTATAGCGTGAGTACAACCAACTCAATAAGTAACAAATCCAAACTGTGGACTGAAAGTAGTGACGAACTCAACTGGCACAGTTTAATACAGAAAATAACAGTAAAGAAACGTAGACATGCTTTCAAGTTCGATAGATATCTCAAAACAGTAAAAGTGGATCAAATCTGAATGATATGAAGAATATAACTCCTCTACTTCTACATTCCAATGCACATGTTGTATGTGATGCACCATGCTGACAGCCTCATATGCTCACACTCTCAAATGCTTAATCACTCGGTACTGTATATGGCCCATACGGCCCAGGGAAGATCCATCGTGGAGTATATACATCACTGACCATCCGTCACCCAGTACCGAGTAGGGCTAATCCAGCCCGTGGAGAAGATCCATCTCCAGGTATATAATGCTTCGGACAAGATCTATGTCCATGGAAGATCCATCCCTCAATATAATCAACCGTGCTCACTAGGGGTGTGTGTAGACTCCGGAGGGGCTCCTTCAGCCCAAGCACTATCATAAATCAGTATAACGGTTGCGGCATGCAGCCCGATACCATAAATGCCACTCATAATCAAGCCCTCGGCCTCACTCAGTCATCAATCTCTCCAGTCTCTCTCTCTCACGAGCTCACAGTGTCATGATACTAGCCTAAAAATAATGATATGATGTATCAATAAATAACAACAGAGACTGAGATGTGATATGAAATGAATGAATATGACTGAGTATGAAATATCAATGAAATCAGTAAGACAACGGGCAAGAAACAACCACTATGGCCCCCAACAGTAACGGCGTAAGCCTAAAACATGATATCTAGCATGAGTGACAACTCAATTACTTTATCACATGATGAAAATACGGATATCAACAAGATAGAACCACTATACAGTGCCATGGAATCGACCAGGTAATAATTCTCACGGTGCACACCCGCACGCCCGTCACTCGGCATATGCGCCACCTCAATACCAATCACAAAACATATAAGTTCGGGGTTTAGAACCCTCAGAACCAAGTTTAGAAGTGTTACTTACCTCAATCTGAGCAAAACTCTACTCCAACATGCTTTTGCCTAAAAAATAAGCCTCCAAATGACCCGAATCTAGCCACAAGCAGTACAATACAATCAATACGGGTTAAAGGAATCAATTTTACAAGAAATTATGGGGTTATAACTCAAAAATCCAAAATTGGCTCAGCCCCCCCGGACCACATTTCAAAATCCAACAAAAGTCACAAAACCTGAAAGCCCTTTCACTCACGAGTCTAGTCATACCAAATTCATCAAAATCCAACACAAATTGGTCATTCAAATCCCCAAAATCAACTCTCCAAATCCCTAGCCTCAAACCCCCAAATTACACCTCAAAAACACACCGTCTAGGTGGAAAATCAGTGGGGAAACATAATTATTGAAGAAAAATGAACACAAGGAACTTACCGCAAGAATCCCATTGAAAATCTTCTCAAAAACCTCCAAATTCCGAGCTCAAAATGTTAGAAAATGAAGAAAATCACGGACCCTTATGTTTATATGTTCTGCCCAGTCAAATCGCACCTGCGGTCCCGCTCTTGCGGTGAAATTTTACACATTTGCGGTATTCACTTACCCAGCGTGCCTTCGCTTCTTCGACGCCAGTCCGCTTCTGCGGACACGCTCCTGCGAAGGGACATCCGCTTCTGCGAAGTTGCCTCACCAAGCGCCCATGCGCTTCTGCAATCCAACACCCTCATCTGCGAACATGCAGGTGCGGAAAGGACCTCACACCTGCGATCTCTACCAGCCTCCTTCTTGACCGCTTCTGCGAGCTCGCATCTGCGGTTCCCAATTCGCAGGTGCGATTACACCAGCAGTTGCAAATCTTCAGTAATTCTTCAACTTCAAATCTTGGTCCGTTAACCACCCAAAATCAACCCGAGGCCCTCCGGGACCTCAACCAAACATACAAACAAGTCTTAAAACATCATACGAACTTAGTCGAGCCGTTAAATCACCTCAAACAACATCAAAAATACGAATCGCACCCCAATTCAAGCCTAATGAACTTTCAAATTTCCAAATTCTACAAACGACGCCGAAACTTACCAAACCACGTCCGATTGACCTCAAACTTTGCACACAAGTCAAAAATGACACCACGGACCTACTCCAACTTCCGAAATCGGAATCCGACCCCGATATCAAAAAAGTCCACTCCCGATCAAACTTTTCAAAATTCTTACTTTTGCCATTTCAAGCCTTATTCTACTACGAACCTCCAAATCATAATTCGGACGCGCCCCTAAGTCCAAAATCACCAAACGGAGCTAACGAAACCATAAAAATTCAAATCCGAGGTCGTTTACACATAAATCAACATCCGATCAATTTTTCTAACTTAAGCTTTTCATTATGAGACTAAGTGTCTCAATTCATTCCGAAATCTCTCCGGACCCGAACCAACTAACCTGATAACTCATATAACAACTATAAAGCACAAACGGAGCAGTAAATTAGGAAACGAGGCTACAACTCTCGAAACAACCGGCCGGGTCGTTACATTTATAAAAGTAACTGACGACAACTTTTGCCAACTTTTATTTTACAACTTGTTGGGCATCAAAACATAACATACGAATATTATAATATTCAAGTACCTTAAAACATGACCTCCTTAACATATTAAGCACTCTTAGTTTTACCCCGAAAGTACGGGTTATAACATTCCCAATCTTGCCGACTTTGGACTAAACTTATTTTCTTCGATTTGTTTAGCTTATAAACCATCCAACCCTCTTGGTACTTGGTGTTCATGATCTTAAATTTTTGTAACCTCCAAGGTAAAATGACTAACGTACTTTATATAATTTCAAATATGATCTCATTTTTGAGCTCACATCAGTTGACTTACAACGTACTTTTACGTACAAGAATATGGAGTGTAACATCATTCCCCACCATTGAAACATTCGTCCTCGCATGTTGACTGATGCGCTTATCAGTCTCCAACCCTCACGATACATCCTTAACACCTGTTTTAACTCATCATTGTCTTTGTAAAGGTCCTTTAACTCTCTGCTTATATTGATTCACTTGTGACACATTCCAATAATTAAAGTACAGGGTGTAACATGTACGTATGTTTGGTTGGCGTCCCATGTGACTCGAGATTGTCTTGGTGCTTTATGTGAAATGATGGAAAAATTTGAGTTTTGAACTTGACAATTTTGAGTTTTAATGATAGATTCTTTAATTTTGATGATTTCAGTTCTCGAGCAAGTTTGTATGATGTTAATACAGTTGTAAGGATTTTTGGATTGGAGCCTGAGAGGCTCAGGTGAGTTTAAGATGGATTACGGATGGTTTTGGCATGACTGAGAATTTTTCGGTGTTGTTAATCTACAGGTCTCGCATTTGCGATGACCTATTCGCAAATGCGAGCTTTGCTTTTGCGATGTCAGGCTCGCATTTTTGATGTTAGGCAGGGGCTTGGAACTTCTCTTTTGCAAACAGGGGGCTCATCGCATTTGCGAATGTTGTGTCACATTTGCGACACTGGAACATAGGAAGGCAGCTTCGCAAATACGAAGCTTGGTTCTGTTTTGCGAGGAATGGGACCTTCACAAATGCGAAGGGTTTGCATTTGCGAAAACTGTGAAGCTCAGGCACTGATCGCATTTGTGATCAATAGTTTGCATTTGCGAACATCACAATTGTGAACAAGAATTCGCAATTGCGATATCTGCGGCAGGGTAAAAGTTGAGATTTCGGGACATAGCTCATTTTACACCATTTTGAGACCTAGATTCCTTAGAGACAATTTTTGGAGAGCCATTTCTTCTCAACTTCATAAGTTAGTAATCTTAACTTGTTTTCATTCAATTTTCATTACTTTTTTCATGAATTTCATTATCAAATCTAGGGTTTTTAGAGTATAAATTGGGGATTTTGGGTAGAATTTAGGGATTTTATAAAATTGATATTTAGATCTCAAATTGAGGTCAGATTTTAAAATGAATCACATATTCTGGCTGGAGGGTGAATGGGTAATTGGGATTTTATCTTAATTTAGGATTTCGACCATGTGGGCTCCGGTTGACTTTTGTTGACCTTTACAATTATGTTAAAGATTGAACCTTTATCGTAAGGGAGTAGTTTATAAAGCTTGTTTTTACTTGTTTGAACAATAATTGACTAGATTCGGGTGGTTTGGAAGATTTTTCCCAAGGGACACATCTCTGGGATTGTTGATTGTGTTCCTAAATGAGGTAAGTATCGTGGTTAACTTTAATTTGAGGGAATTAGGGCTTGATTGGTCTATTTGCTATGTGATTTATGTGTGGGGATGGTGTATATGCAAGGTGATAAGTGTGTATGTATTGTCATGGGTTCAAGCATGCGGGGTGTACCACTTAATTGTATGTCTTCAATTATACCACGTCTTCATTTATTCAATGTCTTTACTTGTTATGTGCTTTACCTGCTATATGCCCTTACTTGATAAATATATGCCTTCCTTTACTACATGTCTTTATTTTTAACATGCTTCCACTTACTCATGCCTTTATTTATTGTCCGTATTTACTCGTTATATGCTCTTACATGTTATTAGATATATGCTTTTTCTTGCTTATTTTCCTTTACTTGCTTCCTATTTCACTCTACTATATTATATTGGATTGTCCAAGAGGACTTATGCATTGTATTTCCCTATTTATGTTACGTTGTGAAATTCGTTGTAGTTATATATATATATATATATAAATAAAGTTATTGTTGCAGCGTGCAACCCGATCCACATATGTAATAATACTAAAATAATATGTATGCAATATTGCCCTGGGCCTTGAGACCCTTGGAAACTTTGAAGTGTCGGAGGATTCAAAGGGGGCATCGACCTTGAGTGGAACTCTCTTCTTAGCCCTTAATCCATTGACATTTATTTTTCTCTTTGGGTTTAGTGGTTAATGACAACGAAAATTTTTTAATGTAAATTATTTTCCATGTATAACCGCCACATTAGTATAAGTTTCTCATAGTATTTGAGTATTGATAGCTTGTTATATATTTTGCTCCAATCATTTACTTATGTGTTTCATGCATGATTGAACATACCGAATTTGTATCTAATGACCTTCTTTTTTTTTGAACATGTACATTTGTTTGGGCCTGCTGAGTTCCTGAAGGACTCAGGCCCAAGTCCAGCATTACTATATTTTTCTGAAAAACTCGAAGTCAGTTGTAGCCGTCCCTTTACTGTTGAGCCTGCCTCTTTGAGGCCCAAATACCAGAGTCCGATCCTCTCCCTCTAAATTCCTTTTATTATTTACTGCTTTGTTACCCCAGTTTACTGCCTTGCCGCATTTTGCTGCATTCTTGATGTTATTTTATCTCACATGTATACAACAGTATTATATTGGATTGAATACTTTAATTTATATCTTAAGTCATATAAAACTTATACAAGCCTTAAATAACATAGGATTAATAGAAGAATTAGTTAGTAAATAATCTCCCGTTCGCTAATTATAAATTATTACTATATTTTCGCTTACCTTGTCCTAAAGATTTTGAAGCTCAGGGCTTAGCAAAGAACGGCAACCACACTTTCAAAAGAAAAAAATTCAGATTAGAAACACAAGCTTTATATTCAAAAAGGGAATCAAATTATTTCAAAAAAATGAAGTGTTGTCGCCTCAAAGGATTTTCAAAAAATGGTTTTTCTTCAAGTCTTCAAATCCAGGTATATCTTAGGCTTACCCCCATATCATTAGAACAATATATACCTCCTTGCTTTAGGAACAAGTGCTTAAATTTAGTTCTCCTTTTCACATACTTTCTTAAATACAAACATATTGTATCTCTTTTCAAAAGCTCTTTTCAAGTAGGCACTAATGTTATTTTCCTCTATAACTTTATACCCCTTTTAAACTACACCCTACCTTTATAAGAATTATGTCCTAATATAAGGTAAGCCATATCTCTAGAACACTAGTTAAGGCATTATATAAATAATTAATTCTAAATCTAGTCTAAGTCCTATGGAGCTACCTCAGGTAGATTTTAAGGGGTTCCTAACAACTTCCCCTTAGAAGAACATAAACCCTAACCCATAATCTCACTGGTTAGCAGACTAATAAAGAATGTGACTTAGTAATTAAATAGGTACCCTAGTATACCTTTAAATATTAGGTGGCGACTTTCTTTTATCAACAACAGAGAAATCACAATCTTGTTTTGACTAGTGCCACATAGGGTGAAATAATTGTTATTGACATGAATCATGTTTTGGAATGAGGATTGAGGTGTTGATATCTTAATTACTCTCCTTATTTATTAAGCATGCCTAAATTCTGTATAACCTATGTTTCTTTGAGATGTCGTATTCATTTGGTGATAGCATGCTTATTTTCGTATTTTTTTTATGCCATACTTGATTATTGGATGGATAGTGAGTGTCGATGTCAACCCCTCGTCACTACTTCTTCGAGGCTAGACTTGTTACTTATTGAGTACTTTGTATTCATAATATGCTTCTGCATATTTTGTTCTTGAAACTAATATTACGGTATCATTGGGTTTAGTAGGAGCAATATATTGGAGACTTCGTGGTGAACTGTTATACGTGATCCGATTCACAGCACATGGAGTCCCCTTTGCTACTTATCTAATTTTCTGTTCATGTATTCTTTTCCAGATATATGTATTAATTCAGTTGACTCTACATACTCTTATTAGATGCTCATGATGTAGTGACACCGGATTTTGGAGCGTTTGTTAGACAAGATCTTGTTGTTGATTTGCACTTGTATTAATAAACTGCCTTTCATTTTCGCATTGTTATTTGTATCACAAAATAGTTAATGGCCTAATAACTTGATCTTGTGATGTTGATCGAGTGCTAGCTTGCTAGCGAGCAGATTAGGTGCCATCACGGCCTTTGGTGGAATTTTTGGTCGTGACAGAACCGCTCTCCAAAAATGCGAAGTAAACTGAGTGCCTCGATCTGAAATAACAAACACAAGCACACTATGCAAGCGGACAATCTCCCTAATGTAGATCTTAGCCAACTGCTCCAAAGTATAGGAAGTCATGACTAGGATGAAATGCGAAGACTTGTTCAGTCTATCCACAATGACATATAGCATCAAACCTCCTCAATGTATGTGTCAAACCTAACACAAAGTCCATGGTGATGCGCTCCCACTTCCACTCTACTATCGCAATCTTCAAACCAAATCACCCGGTCTCTGATGTTCATACTTGACCTGCTGGAAATTCAAACACCGCGCATCAAATCCAACAATGTCCTTCTGCATCCTCTAGCACCAATAATACTACTTCATATTACGATACATCTTCATATCACCTGGATAAATGGAATACCGCAAACTATGAGCCTCCTCAAGAATCAACTCCCTCAAACCATCCACATTAGGAACACAGATCTGATCCTGAAGCCTCAATATACCATCATCACCAATAGTCACCTCCTTAGCACCACCTCTATGCACTGTATCCTTAAGTACAAGCAAATGGGAATTGTCACACTGACGAGCCTTAATCAAACAAGGATGAGTACGATAAAACACAAGCAAGGACTCTACTATGCTCCGAAATATCCAATCTCACGAATCTGTTGGCCAAGGCCTGGACATCCATAGCCAAAGTTATCTCCCTAGCTGGAATAAATGCTAAACTCCCCATACTCTCTCCCTTTCTACTCAAGGTGTCAGCCACCACATTAGCCTTCCCCTGATGGTAAAGAATAGTTATATCATAGTCCTTCAATACCTATAACTACCTATGCTACCTCAAGTTCAAATCATTTTTCTTGAATAGATGCTAAAGACTCTGATGATCCGTATACACCTCACAAGATATGCCATATAGGTAATGCCTCCAAATCTTGAGTGTATGTACAATAGATGCCAACACCAAATTATTCACTAGTTAGTTCTTCTCATGGGTCTTCAACTGGAGTGATGCGTAGGCAATCACCCTTATCGTCTTGCATTAACACACACCCAATGCCAACCTGCGAAGCATCACAATAACCGTATACGACCCTGATCCTGAAGGCGACACCAAAATTGGAGCCATAGTCAAAGCTGTCTTGAGCTTATGAAATCTCTCCTCACACTCATCCGACCTCCTAAATGGATCTCCCTTCTTAATCAACTTAGTCAATGGGGTTGCAATAGATGAACATCCCTTTACGAAGTGATGGTAGTAACCAGCCATACCCAAAATGCTCCTGATCTCTATAGCGGTAAAAGGTCTGGGCCAACTCTAGACTGTCTCAATTTTCTTTGGGCCCACTTTGATCCCATCATTAGATACCACATGACCCAAGAATGCCACAGAGTCTAACAAAAACTCGCACTTGGAGAACTTAGCATCCAACTTCTTCTCCCTCAAAGTCTGAAGCATGATCCTCAAATGATGCTCGTGCTCCTCCCAACTACTGGAATACACCAATATATCATCAATGGATACAATGACACAAGCATCCAAATAAGTCTAGAACACACTATTCATCAAATGCATAAACACTGCTAGGGCATTAGTCAAACAAAAATACATCACCAAAAAACTCATAATTCCCATAAGAAGTCTTGAAAGCAGTCTTAGGGATTTCCGTAGCCTTAATCTTCAACTGGTGATACACCGATCTCAAGTCAATCTTTGAGATCACCCTAGCTCCCTGAAGCTGATCAAATAAATCATCAATGCGCGGTAGTGTATACTTGTTCTTTATGGTAACTTTTTTCAACTGCCTGTAGTCAATACACATTCTCATAGACCCATCCTTTTTCTTAACAAACAATGTTGGTGCACCCGAAGGTGATACAATAGGCCTGATGAACCCCTTATCCAGCAACTCCTGTAACTGCTACTTCAATTCCTTCAACGAAGCAGGAGCCATGCGATACATAGGAATATAAATAGGTTTGGTGCCCGGTGCCAAGTCAATGTCGAAATCAATATCCCTATCGAGTGGCATGTCCGATATTCTGCAGGGAACACATCTAGAAAGTCCCTCACTACTGGAACTGACTCAACAGTCGGAGTTGCAGCACTAACATCTCTGACAAAAGCTAGATATGCCAAACACCCCTTCTCAACCATCCGCTGAGCCTGCAAAAATGAGATCACTCTATTAGGAGTGCAACCAAGATAACTCTTTCACTCTAGCCTCGGCAACTCTGGCATAGCCAACGTCACGGTCTTATCGTGACAATCGAGAATATTATGATACAGAGATAGCCAATCCATACACAATATCACATCAAAATCCACCATACCTAATAATAAAAGGTCCACCCTCATCTCAAAACCACATATACTGACGACACATGACCGATAAACTCGATCCACCAAAATAGAATCCCCAACTAGTGTAGATACATGAACAAGGGTAGCAAGTGAATCACATGGCATATCCAAACAAGAAGCAAAGTATGATGACACATATGAATGAGTATATTCAAGATCAAATAATACCAAATCATCTATGTGGCTCACAGAAACAATACTTGTAATAACAGCCTTAGAAGAAATAGCCTCGGTCCTCCCTGGGAACACATAGCATCTAGCCTCACCTCCACTAGACTAAGCTCCCCCTCTGGGACAACCACATCCTAGATGACCTCCACCCTGAGCTAGCTCAGCGGGTGGTGTAGCAACCAGCATAGGAATCATAGTTTTTCCTCCTTGCGGGCAGTATTTCCTAACATGCCCCAGATCTCCACACGTATAGCAACCTCTGACCGGAAATGACTGTGGGGCCTTAGTTCCCTGTGAACCAGAATACCCACAAAAAGAACTTAGTACTGATGGACCCTGAATGGATAGAGCGTAATGAGAACTCTGTGCTGGAAATGCACTGAATAAGGACTGCATAAAAGCTCCTCGATTGGGTGGTGGTGAATAATAAACCGGCCTGCTATAATGGCCTCTCTTAAATCGACCTCGGCCCCCAGATGAGGCACCACTGAAGCTACTTGAATGTCGGGACCTATTGTCCCTACCCTACATCATCTCCCTTGTCTCGATGCGGATACGTTCTATACGATGCGCTATCTCCACATCATAGTGAAATAAAGTCCAGGTCTCTACCTCTCTATCCATAGCAAGGAGAATACCATGGTGAAGATTATATCAATGAATCTCCTCATTCTATTCTCTTCAGAGGGAATCAAAATAGTATCACATGGGATAGCTCGGTAAAGCTCATCTCATACTCGGTAACTGACATCGGACCTTGTTGAAGGTACTCAAACTACCTCCTCAACTCCTCTCTCTTGGTGCGAGGCACAAAATGGTCCAAAACAAACTTGGAGAACTAATCCTAGGTAAGAGGAGGTGATCCTGTTGGTCTTCCAAACTCATAAACCTACCACCACCTCTTGGCTAGAACCTGCATCTGGAAGGAGGTGAAGTCAACTCCGTTGGACTCAACTAGTCCCAAATTACACAAAATCTCATGACAACGATCCAAGAACTCCTGGGCATCCTCTGAAGGGGTACCACTGAAGTGAGGAAGATGCAACTTCGTGAACTTATCTAGTCTCTTCAGCTCATCAGCTGACATCGTAGTCATATCCTTAGGCTTCGCGGCAATAGTAGGATGAACTTCCCTAACTGGTAATACTCTGGGGTATGATAACTATAGGTCATCTACTCTGGGTACTAATAGCTGGATTTTGCACTCTACCCTCTGCCTGGAAAGAAGTTAGTATAGTAGGAAATGCCCCAACCTGAGCCAAACTCTCTAACAAACCGACCATACGAATCGAAGCATCCTGAAAAGTTGGTGAAATAAGTAAACCATGGGGAACGTAAGTTGGTACCTCCAACTAAACATAGTCATGAACCTGCTCCTCAATAGGATCTACTAGTGGCTCCATAGGTGTTGCATGAGCAAGGCCCCTAGCCGCGTACGTGATCCACCCCTACCTCTGCTCCGGCCCCGGCCTCTCACGACCCTGGACTGGGGTACCGAGCAGGAAAGATTCAGACTTAGGGATAAACAAATCTGCATGAAAGAGAATGAAATAAAGAGAAGCTTTCCTAACAGCCCTGTAGCCTCTCGAAGATAAGTACAGATATTTTCGTACCGATTCGCAAGACTCTCATAGAATTGCCCATGACTCATGAAACCTAAGCAATCTAGTGCTCTAAAAGTAACTTGTCACGATCCAAAATCCCACCGGAGGCATGATGGCACCTAACGTTGCGTGCTAGGAAAGCCAACAACCAATAGGTAGAAATGAACTTCAACAATAGTATGAAATAGTCACAACAACGGGATAACATAAATAATCGAAGTTAATAGCAACCATACAACTAAAAACTATCCCACGTTCTGGTGTCATCGAGTACAAGAGCTCTGCAAGATTTAAGTACAGATTCTGAACCAAATACAGAATTGTTTGAAAGATTAAACTGTAATAGCATGGACTAAGAAAAGGGACTTCAAGGCCTACGAATGGAGCAACAACTACCTTGAAATCTCCAATAGGTACAAATGTCGCTCTCTAGCAATCACCTCTCTCAACAGCACCTGGATCTGCACATAAATTATAGAGTATAGTATGAGTATAACTGACCCCGTATACTCAATAAGTAGCAAGCCTAACCTCGGGCTGAAAGTAGTGACGAGCTTGGCAAGGTCCAACATTCATTTTCAATAGCCAATAACAACTATAACAGTATAATAATGGCAAAAGAAAAAGTAGCTCAAGTAATTTCAAGTTCAACCTTTTCACCATAAGAGGAGAAATAATCATGATTTTCAAGTATGACAGTTAAGGCATAAATCTATCCACAGCAATCACCTAGACAAGGATTTACCAAGTTAACTCCGATTCCAAGTCCTAAACATCAAATATAGACATCAAGTACCAATTAAAATGAGGAAAGAAATACAACCATATGCATGCATGACAAGTATACATGCCAAAATCCATGACATTGCAGTATAATCATTAAGTATTACCGAATCTCAGCTCATGTATGGTTTCTGGCACAAGTACCCATAAATCATCACACACACACAGACTCAGCACTGTACGGGTGCCTGACATAAGTCCCTCACCAAGCACGTATCGAGTTCTTGCACTCACATGGCCCAAAGTAACATGCGTTATCACCTGACTCTAGAGGGGCGATTGGACCAAAAGTCAACAATCATCATTAATTTCAGCCCAAATAGGCTTGGTGCACGTGTCACCTCACTATCAACACCATATAGCCCAATATGGGGCCTGGCGTATGCATCACCTCACTAACAATATCAACATGGCTCTATGGCCCAAGTTCAGTTATTAATCCGCTCAAATCTCAATATGCCAACATCTCACAGTATCAAAATCAATATATCGCACGAATTATACCATCGTACCACCAGTCCGCTCAAACCTGTGTCACAAAACTAAGGCCACTAAAAACATGTGAGATAAAGGGTACAAAGATGGTGATATAACAAGTGGATATAATATCATGACTAAACAATATGACTACAATCAAGGTAAATAGCTTAACATAGCAAAATAGCTATATCATGTCTCAAACAGATAAGCACATAGCTTAGATATGATTTCTAGCATGAATAATAGCTCAAGTAGTTATACAAGTGGAGAAAATACGGTAACAAGGAGGAATGATAGCAAAACAAGGCACATAATAGCATAAAGTCTACCCAGATTACCAATAACCACTATTCACGCATGTACGAACGTCATCTCGCATGTACGTCACCCCCAACATACAACAAATATCACATCCAACGAGGAAATTACCTTCAAACCAAGCCTAGGCAAGATACATAGCTCAAAGACCGAGAATCAATACTCCAAAAATCCCTTGTCTCTCAAATAGGCCTCCGAACGGGTCAAATCTAGCCAAAAAAAACTCAAGACAAAGCCATAGGAATCAATTCTAAATAATAAAGTTTCGATATTTATTCAATTCCCAAAAATTCAACCTTGGCCCACATGGTCAAAACCCGAGTTAAGGGGTAGATCCCGACTACCATTAATCCCACGAGCCCAAATATGTGATTAGATTAAAAAAGCCAAGTCCAATTTAACCATTAAATCCTCAATTTTTTCTCTCTTAATAGGAAAACCCCCTAAATTTCCCTTTCAAATCCCATAATTTATGTGTGATAATCCATGGGAAATAGGATACAATATCAAAATCAAGTAAAAATTACTTACCCTCAAAGAGATGATGAAATTCTCCCCAAAATTTGCCTTAGCTGAGCTCCAAAACTCCAAATAATAAAAAATAGATCAAACCCTCGTTTTTAATCTCAGCGCAATGATTATCACTTATGTTAGCCCAACAGTCGCTTCTGCGACACCGAATCTACAAAAAAAACCTCGTAGATGCGGAACCAAATTAAAACACTGACATGTCGCTTCTACGGACTTCCCCCATGCTCCTACGATTTCGCACCTGCGGTGAAAGTTCCGCAGATGTGACACACCAGAACCAAACGTGCCAACCAATATGCAAATGGTCCGAAATACATCAAAAACACCCTTGAGCCCTCCGGGATCCCGTCCAATCATACCAACAAGTCCTAGAACATAACACAGACCCACTCGAGGTCTCAAATCACACAAATTAACATCAAAACCACAAATCACACCTCAATTCAAACTTAATGAACTAATCAAACTTCAAACTTCCAAACTCATGTTGAACCACGTCTAACCAACTCAAAATGACACCAAATTTTGTGCACAAGTCATTAATCACCGCACGATCCAAACTTATCAATTCTCCAAACCTTCATGTTTCTAACTTTCTTGGTACTTTGGAAGTTTAAGTTGCTTACTGATGATATTGTTATGAGAATAGGGTTTCACATCATATCCAAATATTGGTGTTGCACTCGTCCTCAACGGAAAACAATTTCTCATGTGTTTTTTACTAGTGAACTAGCACAGAAGGTGTGGAATCATCTTGCTAAAGATGCAGGGATACATGGTATTATGGTTCAATTGCACAAGGTAATAAGATTATGGGGGGGAAGCTCGAAGCCTCTTTACAAAGATGTTCCAGCTATGATTGTATGTCAAATTTGGAAGTAGAGAAGCACTGTGAAACATGGGGTACAGTGTCATTTAAAAGAGTAATTCATGAGATCAATAATAATCTATATTACTTTGCACGGTTAAGGTATCCACGACTTCATAATATTCCTTCCTCGTGGTCGAATATAGTTCAATTATTTTAAGAGTATAAACCAGAGATTAAGTGCAAAAGGATTTATTTGGAATATCCTTCGGATGGTTAGTATAAATGTAACAAAGATGGTGCTTTCAAGGAAAATTTGGGAGCTGGTTCTATTGAATTATGTGTCAGGGATATGGCTGGCAATTTAATTTTTAGGAAGGCAAAGAAAATACATGACAAAAACAATTTGGTGGCAGAGGCAATTGCTATAATGGAGGGGTTGAAATATTGTGTGGAGAATCAGTTCCTTCCTATTATCATGGAGATAAACTCGTTGAGTATGAACTAAGATATTCGCTGGTATTTGGGAGGTGTATTGGAGCATAGTGATAGAGGTGAAAAGTATCAAACAAAGTGAAATTTACCCATGTCACAAAATACAAACTCCTAATCTAAGGATTACGACAGTCAAGCGAAGAAAGTCAAGAGGAGAACTAGTTCCTATTTAGAAGATTCCTTAAGGTGGAGGCACTACATGGAGTCTACTGTCCCCATGATCGAGACAACTAACAGTTTATATTTGAAGTTCACAATATATATATATTGGTGGTAATGCTGGAGGAAACGTGGTAGCTGCTTTTATCATGAAGTAGCATATCAACACAGGAAGTTAGGAAACTCACATGAAAGGCTCACAGTTCTTTGGCACTAATTGTACTCCCCAATTTCACATTCAATTTAGGTGCAGAGGTTGGAAGTTAAGAAGAATTACTGACAATTTATATGATGATCAAGTTGTTGGCAGACTTAACTCTGACCTTGAAGTACACTTCTTCTTTTGGTTTTGATCCCATGGCACCTGATGAGACTTTAGAGGTGTTTAGAGATGGCATCAGGCCAAGGCAGTTAGAGGCAGTCACATTGATTATATTCCATCATGTACTAATTTAGTAGTTAGATAGTTATTTTGCATGTTTTACTTCACTTTATTTTGTGAAGACCGGGTGTTTTTATTTTATTATTAATAAAAATAGCCTCTAGGCATTCTGCCTAGTGTTATATTCGCTTAAGAAAAGGATTAATTAGAATAGAAATAAAGCATTGGACCGAACTTTTTTCTAGTGTCAAGGTAATAACTATGAAAAGTTATCAACTTTCCTGAAAGAGTAGAAAAATAGGACCTATTATGGGACATACAATATAGTACATACGTATGAACATTACACTTCAACCGAGTTATTTTATTCCACCTCTTAGGAAAAAAAAGAACTTAAATAAAAATACTTAATAGCATGGCGGTATATTTATACAAAACGTCTACCCAAGCACACGCGATAGAACTATAGTCAGTCAAGTAAAATCCACAAAATAATTTGACCTATAGACAATATCATTGTAATAAAGTCAAAATTCCAAAGGAATCATTATCACAAGGCATAAAAGGGGAGGTCATAAACATCTATACTGTAAAATAGACTTTTCACAGAATAAAAAAAAATATACAAGGTAGAATCGTAACTACATAATACGATCCTAATCGAAATGCATCAATTTGTCTCATACACTAAGGAGATGGTGAGAAGAGTTATAGTTTATATCCCATAGGGGCTATAATTAGAAATACCATTATTTTTGGTATATAAGTTCCTATAAAATAAGAAATTTCCTACCTTTAAGTGCACTTTGAATAATTGCTTTACGTAATTAAAAATAACTAGGTTTATGATGAAACCTAAAAATCGATCATTGATCCAATTTAAGTACCTCTCCATGATAGACCTTAACAGAAAACTAAAGAGTACCTACAGTAAATGATTGAGCTCAGTAGTTTCTCATATAACACTATTGACCCTAGAGATATGTTAATATGGAGAAGACAAAATTATTTCAAGTACCGACAAACCGAAAGTGCCCTTTCTTCCAAATAGAGGAGGACGAGTTATTCATATTTCATTTGATGGTCAAAGGTGATTTAAAAGCTAAGTTGTGAGAATTGATCTGTCTTTTTCTTCCTTTGCAGCTTGCTCTATAAATTCACTAGCAATATAACAATACAATACTAGGTATAAAAGTAACTAGTACAATGAGTCAGGGTAGGGTAAATTCAATAATAGACGCATGTTGACATTCCAGTCTTATTTCTTCTTTCAGGGAGAGCTAATGGGGTATTTTAATTTGTAGGCAATAAAACCTACTATGCCGCTATGAGCAAGAAGAGTGAAAAGCTATGTGAAGTTAAAGAGGAAAGGCTCTCCGGCGCGAAAAAATAGTATACATTATGATCTATCATATCCTTTATAAATCTAAAAGCAAGTATACATTTCGAATGTATAGAAGCAAGAACTATTAGAATGTGTTCCACTAAGAGAACAATAAGGAAGTGTTCCACCTAGCAAGAGTAAAGCAAGAAGCACTGATCGATCCATTTTTCCTCTTCTCTTATTATAGGATATAGAGCTAATCTAAAGTGTGGCCCTTATCTCAATATGGAGAACAGATTACCTTAGTAATAAAAGCATATAGCTAAAATGCCTGAGCGAGTATGATCCCAGGAAAGCTTTGATCCGTATGAAACAAAGAAGCAACATAGAAAGATGCATAACCATAAACGAAAGATTTTAGATTTGCTAGCTTGATAAGAACAATAAGAATACTAGGATGCAAGTACGGGACCGAGCTAGAGGACTCTTTATCGTCCTCATCATCCTAACAGTCGATCACATCACACAATTAGAGCTACGAATTATTGAATTATTCTTGGAAACTAAATCTGTAGCATAATCGGGGGTGTCGATCTTGGCTCAATATTGGGATAGAAGGAGGCTCTCATTTCCTAGGCTATTTTCCAGGCTAAGTTAATAAAGTTATACCGAGATTCACTACTGATTTTCTCTACAAAATGTAAGAATTAGATGCGAGAAAGTCATGCCTTCATAACAAGATTTTGATTCTGGGATCTAGAAATGAAGTTCCAAACATTATTGGTTTTCTACCATTAAGTCGGAATATCCACCCATCTTTGGTGATCTGTACCTCAAAACACAACTTAAAAAGAAAATTAAAGTTGTATTGAGTGAATAAAAATAATAATCTGAATAAGAGTTGATACTAGACAACTAGAGAGAGGGAGAGAGAGAAGAAGGCCAAATCAGGTTGACCGATTGGAATGATTTCGAAAATTTCCGATAGCTAGACCATAAATAGAGAAAGTAAAATAGAAATGCAGAAGGAACAGTAAGATAAAATATGATGAAATTAATTTCATCTCATTCATAGCTAACACTTCACATGCTTGCTGAATAATATAATTTATAGAGTAGATAGAGATATCTCGATTTTGACCAACATAATGAAATGGATGTATAGGGTAAAATTGGTTAGCGACAGTTGGTCAAATTACGAGCTGACACGTAGAACTGAAGACAGATAATATGTGATTTAGTAAATAGTTGACATCGGATGCAAGCATGTGATCGGTACTGGGTGAATTCCGAAGGCATGGGAACCAATAACAAAGATTTGAAGGGTTGACATCGGACATGAGCAACGGTTATAAAGAATCTTTGTATTAATAGCCAACCGTTATACAACCATCAGTGGTGATTTTATTCTCATTCAAGAGGAGCTTGATTTGGGAATAGTTTCTCCCTCAATAGAGCTGTAAGAGGAGATTAGTATCCATTTTAGGACACGAAAAATCATCGGTATAAAAAGGCTATAATTTGCTCTCATATTATAAAATTATTTGCTTTCTTTTGTTCTTAATTTTGTTCATATCACTGCTTTTAGGAAGGCTTATCATACAATCAGGCTTGTATTTATTTAAGTTATTTTTACATTCTTGATTTTATTCTTATTAATTCATATTTTTGGATCATGGTAATTCACGTGTCTATAAACCACGTTACAAATTCAACTTTACTATTTTACGAGTAAACAGTTTGGCACCCTCTGTGGGGCATAGACAATTATGTAATTGCTTTGATCGACTCATAACTAATGAATTTTGATTCCTTTCTTAGCAAAAGAAAAATCAGACATGGCAGCTAACGATGTCAACATTTCCTATAATGTTGGAGCACACAACGAACGTAAAGATGTGTTCCAACGTGATGATTCAACTAGCGAAACCCACAATGAAGGAGATGAAACAACTCCAGTTTGCGAAGGTCAAAATCCTCGTCATGTGAGGAGCCCAACTCCTGATGATGCGGATGACGAACATGTTATTGAAACGGTCAAAATCTTGAGAGAGCAACAAAGAGCAATTATGGATCACCTCTCAAGACAAGACCAGGTGATGATAGAATTGAAGCAGGCGCTATCGATTTCTTCCAATAATTATATTGGAGGAGCTCAGATTCATCCCAACGTCCCTGCAAATCAAACAGTTCAAAGAACCGAAAATGACGCTCCAAGGGAGGAGTTCAATTTTAACGAGGCAGGAGGTACCGGTAGTGGATATGGGAACGACAACAATGCAAATGACCCTTTCAAAATAGATCCCAAGAGATTCATGAGGGAAATGAATGAATGAATGAATGGACCAAAATGCTAAATAATTTCACGCTCAGATGGATCAGATCCTGGGAGCACCACCAGTGCAAAGGGACTAGATTCAAAAATATATATATGCAATTGTCGTTCAAACCAATTGCGGCCCTAGAGTTGATTCCGAAAAGGTTTAAGATGCCAGATATTCTGAAGTATGATGGGACTTCGGATCCACAGGATCATACCACGACCTACACTATGGCTGTGAAGGGAAATGACTTGGCCCAACACGAGATCGAACTTGTTAAAAATTTTTGGCAAAACCCTGACGAATGGTGCTTTAACTTGGTATTCTCTTTTACCTGATCATTCCATTGATTCTTTAGAAATGCTTGTAGATTCTTTTATTAAAGCTCATGCTGGAGCAAGAAAGGTTCAAGCAAGGAAGGCGGATATATTCAAAATAGCCGAAGGAGAAGCTAAACTATTGCGAGAGTTTGTGATCCGATTTTAGAAGGAAAAGATGTTGTTACCAGTAGTACCGCACGAATGGGAAGCAGAAGTATTTAAAAGGGGTATCAGCCTGTTAAGCTCTGATGCCTCCAGGAAACTAAAGAAAAGCTTGCTAGAATTTCAGGCAACCACATGGGCAGATGTTCATAATCGCTATGAGTCAAAGATTAGAATAGAAGATGATCAACTAGGTTCTTCGGTGTCTTCCAAAGGACGTAATTGTGATCGGAATCAAGATAAATTAAAAAGTGATTTTGATGCAGATCGGAGGTCCTCTAAGAGTCATTTTCAACCTTATAAAAGGGCCGATGGGTGAGGTAATAAAGGTTTTAAGTCATCGGATAGGTTCTCTTTTGATAGAAGGGCGGATCGTGGTCGAAGTAGTAGAGTTTTGCAGGAGAAAGAAGTATCGGGGTCCCGAGATTCAACATATCCTCGGTTATCCGACTACAACTTTAACATCAACTTGGTAGAACTAGTGTCGGTTATGAGGAACATAAAGGAGTCTAGGTTCCCTAAACCAATTCGATCAGATCCTAGCCAAAGAGATCCTAATCTATGGTGTGAGTCCCATGGGACGCATGGTCACAGGATTGGGGACTGTCGGCACCTTCGAGAAGAGATGGCAACATTGTTGAGGAATGATCACCTTAGAGAGTTTTTAAGTGATCGGGCTAAGAATAACTATGGAAAAAATTGAGATGTTGCAGAACAATCAAAACCGGTTGCAGGTTCACCTCGCATGACGATAAACATGATCTTTGGTGGAGACGAAGTAAATAGGGTGACATTTTTGACAGCAAAGAAGATGAAGATATCGATAACTCATGGCAAAAGGATTAGAGAAGTTTCATAAGATGACATCGCATTTACAGAAGAGGATGCTGATGGACTTCTCTTAACACATAACGACGCTCTAGTAATTTCTCTTAATGTGTTAAATTTCAAAATTAAACGTGTGTTGGTTGATCCAAGAAGTTCTTCCAACATCATACAATTGAGAGTCTTGTACCACAAAAAGCTAACCGAAAACATAGTTGCGGCAACAAAGCTTTTAGCTAGGTTCAACTTAACAAGTGTTACGACATGAGGAGAGATATTGCTGCCCATGCATGTCGAAGCCATAACAAACGCCTCTGTTCGAAGCGGTATACAGTGACATGGGATACAATGTGATCCTTGGAAGGACATGGATATATGAAATAAAGGTTGTGCCTTCAACATACCATCAACTGTTGAAATGTCCCACACCGGGAGGGATCAAGCACATCATAGGAGATCAACCAACTGCAAGGGAGATGAATGTAGTAACCTTGTCCAGTAGCACAGAAATGAGAAAATAGCAATTATAGGAACCGGTGCCTTCTTCCACCTCGATTGAAGAAGAGGAGTCATCGGAATTTTATCAGGTACCTAGGTCATTTCAGGTATCGGAGGAAACGGATGCGGCCAAATCAACCGCAAAATAGCTCGAACAAGTGGCCTTGTTCACAGAGTTTTTAGAAAGAAAATTTCACTTAGAAATGGGGTTGAGTCCCGAATTCAGGTTATAAATTATTGATTTTACAAAAGCTAACATCGATTGTTTTCATTATCGCATTCAGATATGACAGGTATTCCATTGGAAGTGGTTGTTCACAAGTTGAGTTTGGATCCCAAATTCCCTCCGGTAAGAAAGAAGAAACCATCGATAGCAGAGGTCAAAAATAGGTTTGTCAAAGAAGAGGTAACCTAGTTACTCAATATAGGTTCAATTCGAGAGGTAAATTACCCTGATTGGCTAGCTAACATAGTAGTAGTACCTAAAAAGAATAATAAATTTAGATTGTATGTGGATTATAAAGATTTAAATAAGGCATGCACTAAGGACTCTTTCCCGTTGCCAAACATTGATCAAATGACTGATGCTATGGTCGGGCATGAGTTACTGTGTTTTCTTGATGCATATTCCGGGTATAATCAAATTAGGATGCATCGGAAAGATCAAGAAAAGACATCATTTATCAAAAATTTTGGCACATACTGCTATAATGTGATGCCTTTCGGGCTCAAGAATGCTGGAGCCACTTACCAGAGGCTTGTTAATAAGATGTTTGAATAACAAATTGGTAAGACAATGGAAGTTTATATTGACAACATGTTGGTTAAGTCTCTTAATGCAGGAGATCATTTGAATCATCTCCAAGAAACATTTGACATTATGAGAAAGTACAATATGAAGCTCAACTCAGAGAAATGCATCTTCGGAGTTGGTGTAAGTTCCTGGGGTTTTTGGTCTCTCAAAGGGGAATCGAAGTAAATCCCGATAAGATCAAAGCCATCGAGGATACCCCAGATTAATTGACAAGTGTGAAGGAAGTGCAGAGTTGATCAGCAAGCTGGCGACCTTAAGCAGGTTTATCTCGAGAATTTTCGAGAAGTGTCATCATTTCTTTTTGCTTTTAAAAGAGAAGAATGATTTCGTGTGAACTCCGGAATGCCAGCAAGAATTGAAAGACCTAAAAAGGTACTTATCTAGTCCTCCGTTGTTGTCAAAACCGAAGGAAGGTTAGCAATTGTTAATCTATCTGGAAGTTTTGAAAGTAGCGGTAAGTACCGTTCTGGTCCGAGAAGAAGAAGGTACGCAATGTCCTATGTATTATGTTATTAAAATTTTATCAGGAGCGAAGACATGTTATCCACACCTTGAAAAATTGGCCCTAGCTTTCGTAGGCACCTCTCGAAAGCTTTGGCCTTATTTTTAATGCCATCAAATAGCCGTTGTGACTACCTTTATCTTGAGGAATATCCTTCATAAGCCTGAATTATCGGGTCGTTTAGCTAAATGGGCAGTCAAAGTTAGTGAATTCGACATTGAATACAAGCCTAGAACTACGATCAAGTCACAAGTTTTGGCCGACTTCATGGCTAATTTTAGTCTAGGATTAATGCCTTTAGCTGCTAAAGAAGTAGTGTTGGTATCGAGGATGGTATCGGGTGTTTGGACCTTGTTTACGGATGGAGCTTCTAATGTAAAAGGGTTCGGTCTCGGGATAATTTTAATAACTCCTTCAAAAGAAGCGCTGAGACAGGCAATTAGAACTATGCCCTTAACTAATAATGAAGCTGAGTACGAGACTTTGGTTGTGGGACTTGAATTAGCTCGAGAACTAGGCTCCGAGGTGATTAAGATAAAGTGTGACTCCCAGCTGGTAGTGAACCAGGTGTACAGAATTTTTGACACCAAGGAGGAACGCATGAAACAATACTTGAGTAAGGTTCAAGTATTGCTTTCCCAGTTCAAGGAATGGTCGATTATACACATTCAGAGGAAAGAAAATGTGGAGGAAGATGCATTGGCCAATTTGGGGTCATCCACAGAAGTGAAAGGAACTGATTTCTGTGCGATCGTTCAATTGTTGCATTCTATTTTAGATGTGGATGAATATTGTGAAGTTAACTCAACCAACCTAATTTGCCTGAAGATCCAAAAGCATCTCGGGAATTACGAACTAAAGCAACTCGTTATTGTCTTGTTGATGGTCAACTGTACAGGAGATCATTTCAATGACCATCGGCTCGATGTTTAGGGACATTAGAGTCTGATTATGTGATGAGGAAAGTTCATGAAGGAGTATACGGGAACCACTCTAGTGCAGACTCGTTGGTTCACAAATTAGGGTTGGTTACTATTAGCCCCAGATGGAGCAAGATGCAAAGACATTTGTACAAAAATGTGCTAAATGTCAGCGTCATGCATAGTTAGTGCATCAACCGGCGGAACTTTTGCATTTGGTGGTATCACCATGGCTATTTATGAAGTGAGAAATGGACATGGTTGATCCCTTAACACAAGGACCCGGGCAGGTAAGATTTCTTTTGTTTGAAGAACATCGGAATCTGGTGTATGTGAGGATGGTGGGACAAAAGCAAAGAATGGAAAGATACTACAACTGCAGAGCAAATCTTCAATATTTCAAAGTCGGAGATTTAGTTTTGAGGAAGGTAACTCAAAGTAATCGCGAGGTTTACATCCGGAAGCTGGGACCAACGTGGGAAGGACCTTACTGAACTCCTACTATAACCGGTAAAGGTTCATATCAATTGAAAAATCAAGACGGAGTTAAATTGTCAAGCAATTGGAACGTGACTCACCTAAAAATGTATTATTATTGAAGATCCTTACTGATTCTGAAAGTATGTGTTGCACTATTTTTCCCTTCAATCAGTTTTTGTCCCAATTAGGTTTTCTCGCAAGGTTTTTAATAAGGCGGCAATGTAAAGCATACTACAAAGAAAGGGTCATTGGTGATAGAAGGATCCCAGTGTTTGAATTATCATGCTTAGAATCCGAACACTAGGGGGAAACCATTACATACCTTGCACTAAAAGCGTTATGAAGACCGTGGACTGTTAGAACCGGGATCAATGTCTTATCAGGACCGGGGACTGCATGATCAACCCCGTAGAAATAAGTTATACAAGTTAGTCACATGCATTGGCATCTTTATTTACTTAAGCAAACGAATAATTATGTAAATGTATTTTTAAAGATGGAAGGAATAAATCAAAGTCATTTTGTTTTTATCTTATTTCTTGTCCAAATCATAAGTTAATTTATCCGTTTGAAAGTTAGTTAAAACTTCAAATGCTTATGTCGGGATGAACAGGAGACGTCTTCTTTAAGATCACCATAAACATAAGGGCCCTCTATTATGAAACCCTCATAGTTAAAGGGTATATTCCGGAAGTATGAATGCACGGGATCAAAAGTTGCCGGATGTAAAAAAAAATTCCGAGCTTTATCAGTTAAATAAAAATAAATGAGAATATTTCTTGCACAATATTTAAGAAAAAAAAATTCATTACTTAAAATCTCAACCTCAATAAAGATGTTTTGGCATAGTTACAATAGTTATAAAACAATACATCAGTTATTCTTGCTACCAGAGCCCGAAGGAAGAGTCTCTTCGTTTTCATTTTCAGGAGAAGGCTATTTCATTTCCAGTTCGAGGCCTTCATCCTTATCTTCTTCCTCTTCAGCTTCCTCTTCGGTTCCCAAATACTCGGAGACAGTGTTTAAGGAGTCCGAGGCAACGGGTCGAGTTGAGAGGTTCTCGAGAGCAGTTGTCTCCAATTCACGAGCTTTGTCAATGTAGTCATCGATGTTTGAAATACCTTCTTTGGCCTCCTTCAAGGTTTTCCTCTTCATGTGATAAATGGCATACGTTTTCTCGAGAAGGAAGGAATCTTCTTGGTCTTGGAGTTTAGCTTGGAGTTTTTCAATTTTTGTTTGGAGCTTATCATTTTCAGCTTTCACAAGGCTGATCCTGGAATCAAGCTCAACACTGGTTGTCGCATGAAGTTGGTTCTGCTCTATAACTCTTTTGAGCCTTTCTTCCATTTTAGCTCTCTTTTCCTCGACAGCATTGGCCTCTTCGGTTTTGGAGCGTAAGCAAGGCTCCAAGTTATTAACATGCCCCATAAAAGCAGACTCGCGCTCGGCCGCAACAGTCATGGTATCATGCAGTTCAGCGCAATTAGCCTTTGCCTCCTTAAGATCTTCATGTAATTGAGCGGCTTCTTAGTTGTGGGATATCTATTCTTGCTCGGATTGCTGCAATCGAGCCTCAAGTTCGCCCATTTGGGAAACTTTTGCCTCCAACACTGGGAGGCGCTCGGAAAGTTGATTCTGCTCGGCCAAAAGTTGATTTCGTTCCCTAGAAAGTTCCTCTTTATCCAAAATCAACCTCTGCAGGCCCTCGGAAGCAATGAGGTAAGCCTAAAAAAGTTAAAGTAAAGGTTATTAAGGCAAAATCTGATAAACAAAAAGAGTAGAGAAGATGGTTAGATTGATACCTAAGCCGAACAGTGAATGTTGTTGTTTATCAGACACTCAGCAGAGAGAGAGTCCATCTTTCTCCAATCTTTTTCCATGGCCAGCGGCTTCTGGTAACTGGAAACTTCCACCAGCTTGGAGAGTAGGTGGAACTCATTCAAAACCGTTAGGATTACGCTTCATTTTCCATTGGGATTTTGAGTGGGTGTCGGGTAAGTGTTCCCCAAATTTCCATGGCTGGGTGACCATGGGGAAGGAACATCTTCTATTTGTTCAGATGGGGCCGGTGGAGAGGTCACAGCTAGTGAAGAAGGAGATGCGATTGCAGTTGGCTCAGAAGTTGATGGCGGAGGAGTGTCAAAAGTAGAACTCCTTTGACCAGAAGAAATAATGGGGATTCGAAAACGAGATGCAGTATTTTCTACCAATCCTATTTCCATGAAGAGTCCTTAAACTTTTTTCGGTTCTGGAGTTTGAAGCTCACCCGGCTGAGCATTCGGTGGAGCTGGTGAAGATCTTTTTCTTCTCTGAAGAGGAGCCGCTTCATCATTGGTTCCTTCATCATCAAGGACCACTGTGGATGGTACGATTGGTGTTTCTTTCACATTCTCCTCCCGAGTCCCAGTCGAGGAGGTGCAGTTTCTCTTTGGCTTCTTGTTTTTGGTTAAGGACTCCGAAGGAGGCTCCTACACCGGAAGCGAAAGTAGATTCATGAGCTCTCATCCGGTTAAGAATATTTTGCAATGCCCGTTGAGCTTCCTCCTGGTGATCGAGAACCTCGATGTCGGGGCAAACAATAGATCCCTTCAGAAGTCGTGTGTGGTACAAAAATATAGTTAACAAATTGATTCTAAGTCATTCTAAAGGATGAAGGGAGAAATAAAGAACCTTTACATACCATGGTCTTTGGCTTTCCAATTAAATCTAGGAGCCATTTCTTTCCGCCTTCGAGATTCTAGTGTGGAAATATCCAAAATAATTTGTACCCATTGGGCCAGGTTCTGAACCAGTGGTAATTTCCAATGAGTAGCTAGAATAATGGAAATACAAAGTTAACAAAAAAGGAAAATATTTCTAAATATGAAAAGGAAAAGATATCTGAATACTTACGAAAAAGGTTCCATAATTCAGGAAAAGCGGGTGATGTGGTCGGGAGAATATCCCTGGTAGCGATTACAACGAATCGTTCCATCCAACCACGATCGTTGTCATCATCAAAACTGGTAAGGAGAGCATGGTGACCATGTTTGCTAAGTTTAAGCACATCCCCCCCCCCCCCCCCCCCGAAGATTTTTGGAGAGTAGAGGCTCATCATGTGTCAAGCCCCAAATTCGGGGAGCGCGACTAGCGCTCAACCGAGTAAACCCGGCTGAGCAAGCCTGTTAGATTTTATTCTACCTAAATTCAGCCATGAATGAAGAGGAGATGTACTCCATTAATCAAACACTAATAAGATTTCATTAACAACTCCCATTTCATTTCCATTAGCACCTTCATTCATAATTTTCAAAATATTACAAGTTTATAGATATAATGAAAAATATGTCTGCCAAATACCAACATTTCTAGTTCTATTCCAACCATCGACTACCACCTACAACCTGTCTACGGAGCCTCTAAGTACAACAGAAGAGTAGTATGGAACTGCCAGCAACAAGGCCCCGGCTATACCTTAAAACACAATATACAACTCAAATGACATCAGGCCCGAAATAGAGCAACGCTCACCAAAACCTGCTGAATAGAGAGTGACTGCTAACGAGGACCAAAGCTGCCCCGCTGATGAACCACCTGCATCCATTGAAGATGCAGCGCCCCCGGTAAAAGGGACATTAGTACATATGGAATAGTACTAGTATGTAAAGCTAACTATCACTTTCAAAATAGAATACCAACATAAAAGGAAAAACCATGGAAACAACAAGCAACAATTAATGATATCCAATTTCCAAGTTAAAACATATTAATTTCCAAAATACGAAAAATAATATTATTTTTGGTTAGGAGATCTTTCGCACCGATATACCACTGTTCACAATACCAATATTCACAGTACCAATAACACCGTTCACAGTACCAATAGTCACAATACCAATACCACCGTACTTTTAGCACGGAGTCCGATCACGACCCGATCGACTAGGGCATCTCATTAGAGACATCAACCATAATCACTCTCAATACCACCGTACTTTTAGCATGGAGTCCGATCAAGACCCAATCGGCTAGGCCATCTCATTAGAGACATCAACCACAATCACAATTTTAATTATAATTTCCAGCACAATCACCACCATATGTGCGGCATGGTGTCCGATCACAACCTGATTGGCTAGGCCATCTCACCACAATATCGTGTGGATCGACATCATTATTTTCTATCAATCATCATCCCAATTAAGGGGAAAATTTTTATCACATCAATATCATCCCAAATAAGGGGAATAATTTTATCACATCAATCTCATCCCAAATAAGGGGAATAGTTTTATCACATCAATCTCATACCAAATAAGGGAAATAATCACAATCCACTCCTACACCGGCACGTGTAGTTTCGGGTTTAGGTTATTTCAACCTACCCTTCCTCGGTGACTATCGATACTCCCAAAAATATTTTTTGATTTGTTTGCAAAGGCAACAACAATACAAAGACATTTATTTCACTTTATATCCCCAATTCACTTATTTCACTTCCAACCATCTTTATAGATTATCAACAATAAGACATTTTCAATCAAGACTTTAGGTATACATATGATCAATTAAGAGTCTTAAGAATATTGAGATTTTCTCATACAATTTGGCATCATAACCTTCATTTGAAACACGACTCAAAGACATAGCATTTTAATACATATATCATTCTTGAACACATTTCCAAAGGATAACATAATGTGATAGGAACATTCGAAACACGTTTTGAATGAATAATTCTTGATACTTTGCTTATTCGGGACAATCAAATTTATTGGGAACAACTCGGAACATATAATAAGGAACTTGAGACAACCATACTTGAAACTTACGGGAACATCATGGAATTCAATTCTAAGAGAGTAGTTTAGACAACATGCCTCACTTTGAGCTTTCCTTAAATTACTACAACGTTTCGAAAATCCTAGCAATCCCAATCTATTTCGAGACATAACAAAATTGAACACAAATTAGGAAGATATTCATGGTTTCAGCTCATTTGAGCATTTCATCAAACACTTGGTGTGCAAATTTAACTACAAGGTTCTTCTACAAGATTTCCTTCACTCCTCAACCCAATCTTTCCCATTTGAGCTCAACAATCTTCCCACAAACCTTATTGGTACATGCATGTATAAATAATACTCTCATACCCAAGAATCATACTCCTAATCAACCATCTTCTACCCAAATTCGAAATTGAAAACTAGGGTATGGAACCCTACCTCTTAGATGATAAACTTATGAGATTTCCTTGTTGGATTTCAAAGCTTGGACAAGATCTTGATGAACAAAGCACTTGAGCTTCTTCCTCTCTCTATAACACTCTCACTTCTCTCTAGACTCTCTAGAAAATCGTCCCAAATAAAGCTCCAAAGGCTATTTATTAAAATGGGGTCGGGTTATAAAAAATACAAAAATTCCACAGTTGCGCCGCATGGGGCAGCGCAGCAGTCAAAAATGTGCCTAGAAACGAAATTGTGAAGTGTTCTGGAAATCCCCAACAGGCGCACCGCATGGGGCGTCGCGGTAGTCACCTTCTTCCAGCTTTTGGTACTTTGGTCATAACTCTTTGTAGGAGTGTCCAAATGAAGATTGGTTTAAAGCTTTAGAAACTAGACTCGAAGATATTTCATTTGATAGGTTGTTCATCACATAACTCTTTATATATATGTAGATATGCTCGTCCAAAATTTGGTCTTGTGCGTACTCATTTGGAACTTTAGTCTATCAAGTACTTTCCAACTTGACTTAGACTTAGGGCTCTCCTTAGACCCCACACCACTTATAATATGCCTCGTACACTTATTATCATATCCAATTGATATCTATCCGCACACAACATAATATAATTAGCGTATATCAACTTTCTTAATAGCGCTTAAGTACTTCGAAATTTTTTGGGGTGTTACATTCTACACCACTTAGGATCATTCGTCCTCGAATGAGAAGTAGAGTCCTCCCCCAAACATATAACATCCTTATCTCTTCTTTCACACATCTTAATCTCCCAAATATTTAAGAAATTTTGACAGAGTTTTCTTTGTAATTGGGCCTATCCACATGCCAGAGAATCACCAAAACCACCCTAATAATACATTCATATCTCAACAAAGAATCGTAATATATATCAACAACATTGATCTCAACATTAGAGGTGTTAAATCTTCAAAAAAGGGTATCTGAACATGAGTTGCACATATTTAAATCATAACACATAAGAATTACCTTTCGATTCATAATTATTTGACTATACAACCAAGTGAGAACATTTTCTTTCCTTAACACTTTCGGCCTTCGAGGTGGACTCCTCGACTCACAGACTTCGCCATAACACATTCACGGAGGAAATCTCAACTCCCAAACTTACCTAACGAGGATGACAACTAAGTACCTCTCATAGACCAATTATCCATTTACTTCACCTCCACTAGCTTTCACCGGAACGATAGACCAAGAATTCCAACTACCTTCTTAGACACAGTCACATGAAACACCAGGTACATGGAGGACAATAATAGGGAAACATCATACTCATAGTTTGGCATATTTCCTTCAGGATTTCATAAGGCCTAATGTGACTACACTGTTACACCTATGTTTTCGTACGTTGAAATACGCCATAAGTAAATTGATATAAGCTCGGAAATGAGATGTTACATCCCGCATTTTTTTTGTATGTTAAAATTTTGTCGAAGTTTGGCAATTTGGGATAAAATACGGTCCGAGCTAAAATATCCGATATTTATGGACTATTACCATACAAGGTACCACATGGCCATGATAGTAAAGTGTATAAGGTATGTTAAAAATAAGTAGTATTTTAAGTAATTTGGGATAATTCTTAATTATGTGGGTAATTGGTTAATTATTGGATAGTGGGAAATTATCAAATTAATCATAAGATTAGTGACTAAATAATGGTGATTGTGGATAAAGCTTGAACTACAAAAAAACGTGGCAGCCCATTAATCTAACATGGTGACTCTTATATAATACTTGAAAGGTGGAAAACCTTTAGTAGATTATGTGATATTACTCATCAAATAAGTGGGCCACACCCACTATAAAAGCTTTCCTACACTAGTGTTATGTTTCATTTCCTAATATCCAAAGACCAAGAACAAAAGAGTGGCTGGTCGAAATGAATCCTTCAAAGAGCAAAATAACTCTCTACATCATTAAAGAGAATGGAAAATGTTTGCATTAAGGTGATGACTCCACAGAGAGCTATTGCAACATGAATTACAAAGCTTTACAAAGAATTCATGTGAACCTTTACAAAGTTATTGCAACGTGAACTACAAACTCTAAGGGAGAACGGTACAATCTTTCTCAAGAAAGTCATACGGATTTTCCCCTACTTCGATCCACCGTTACGTATTTTCGCAAAAGAGAATCGGTTCAGGTATGTTAAGGCTATCCCTTCTTTCTTTTTGGCATGACCCAAATGATACTGAAAGAAACGAGCAAACGAACAGTTTCCATAAACGACTATATTCATAGAAATATTAGGGGTGTCTATATTCTTGATTCCCCATGTGAATTATTATTATATCTTCTGTTCATGAGTCTCAGAAAAATACGTATTTGATAAAATTTATCCGACAAGCATATTATTTTTCTGACATTCCGAGAAAATCTTATTAAAGTATTTCTTAAGGCATATTATTTTTATGACATTCCGAGAAAATATTATTTAACGTATTTCTTATGCATTTCATACATTTATACATATACATTGACCCATGACCAGATGGTGTTATATACGCGTATATATGTATATTATATATATATATATATATATATATATATATATATATATATATATATATATATATATATATATATGGAATAGAGAAAAAGGTTATGGTGTTATATACGCACCACCACCTGATTAGTTGGTATACGTTGATGATTTACCCACAGTGGCCGAAATGATATGACGGGATGCCCTCAGAGGCTTGATGATGTTATGAACGCATATACCAAAGCATGGTATGACATTTATACGCATATGCATGACATTATAAAAATGAAATGATTCACAGAGCTATGCATGACATTATAAAAATGAAATGATTCACAGAGCTATGCAGACGTACATGTCGAGTCTTTTACTCTATGTTTCTCTCATGTCTATTATTTACTAATTTCCATTCCTTACATACTCGGTACATTATTTGTACTGACGTCCCTTTTTCCTGGGGACATTGCGTTTCATGCCCGCAGGTCTCGATAAACAGGTCGAGAATCCTCCAAGTAGGCGATCAGCTCAGCAGAAGATGTTGGTGCACTCCATTTGTTCCGGAGTTGCTTATGTGGTCAGTATGATTAGGACATGTACTGATTAGTATGGCGGGGCTCTGTCCTGACCTATATGATATTTATGTACTTTTAGGGGCTTGTAGACATATGTCGTGTACGTGAAAGATTGTACGGCCTTGTCGGCCTATGTTTTGAGTTTATAAATGATCATGTTGGCCTATTAGGCCCGTATGTCACGTGTATATGATGAAGTGATAAGAAAGATACGTTACGTTGGTACTCGGTTGATTAAGGTACCGGGTGCCCGTCACCCAGAGGATGCACTCTAAAATAGTACAGCTAGATATGAATACTACAAAGATAGGCACTGGAAGCCATGAAAGGATAAATATTACCTTAGTGTAGCTCCTGTCCATAGTGGAAAAATAATGTTAGGCAACCCAAAGAGCCAGTAGATGGAGCAAAGGGAGCTAACAGCAAAAGAATGTCATGTTGAAGTTTTCTGATAAAGTAATAGACATAAATGTTAGCGGGAAATAAGAAGATAATTAATGAAGCATTATGAGTAAGATGTGATACATGGACGACAACGGTAGATCAAAAAGATGACAGTATTACTGAGTCTATACTCAAGTGAAGGAAAATACGAGAGGTGATAGGCCTTGAGACAACAAAAGAGTATAGGCCATAAAGTCATATCTTCATTTCGAGAAATAAGTTCGTGACTCCAACGCGACTACCAAAAGAAAAAGTTAGACCCCAGAGTAATAAGAAATTAGCATGGACTGATGAACAACATAAACTAAGCATGAACTAGGGACTGAGTAGTAGTCGGCATCATGAGAATTTCAGAGATTGCATCCCGGTGATAATAGAATGGAGGACAGAAGAATACCCTTTAAAGGTCATTCAGGAAGACGCTTCCCCAAAGTAAGCAAGGTGAGTAAAGTTAAGCTTAAGGGTCTATATGTGCCAGTTACACTAAGTGTCACCCTCGCGAGCGAGGAATTTTGTTATCCTTGGTACAGAAGGATTACCGCGAGGTGAGTAAAGATCATCGATGATATGAAACTATGCCACATATGAGAAGGTAAAACATTTATACGTAGATCATCTAAACACTAAATCTTAGTGCTCCCCTAAAGGGGGAATATGGAGTGATGTGGTATTAAGTCAGAATTAAGTGGTTCTAGTAATTATAGAATGGTAAGGGAAGAATGCCCAAAAAAAACAAATGAGAAAAGGAGTGAGATTGCACTTATCCAAATCCTACAGACATGCTACAATTCCAGAATATTATGCAAGCACGACGTCAAGGAAAGGAAGTAAGGGTTCATGCCCGGAATGTTATTGATAAATAAGGAGTCAGTGCAAGAGGTAAGTTAAACAAAAGAAATAACCCAAGAGAGATTACGCGGAATATTGATATGAGAATGGGCCAATGAGTAGTTAGTAGTTGATTCAGGAAGAGCATAGTTATGGATAGACAGGAGGTTACAGACGAATCAGCAGATCGTGCAAGATAAACATAGTAAAACCCAATATAGTAAATTCAGTCTCGCAGTAATGTCATTGTACTACTCGAAATATATTCATATAGGAGTCGGGATAGTTAAAGGTATCGTATGAATGTTACGGGAATAAAAGAGAGTGCCACTGGGAAGACAGTCAAAATATCAGTTCACAAGAAACCCTACAAGCACAAGGGCGTGGAGGTAAGTAACTACAAATAATTATAAGCAAGGAAGGACATCAAAAGGTCCATAATAAGCTCACAACTTTGCAAGAATTAGAGGGTCCTCCCTAAGTACTACAATGAAAACCTAGATGATGAAGTAAGGAAGAAGGCTTTGACCTAAGCTCAGTGACCTAAAGAGGAAGTGATCTTATAACAACAGTCTCACAACAACATTGTATGCACTCCATCAGCAGCTGGCACCTATGGTGGCTAATGAACGGGAAGAAAAAAAAAATATATATATATATATATATATATATATATATATATATATCAAAATCAAAAGGTGATATTCAAGATCATATGGGTTGTATGGAATTCCAATATGTGTGGGCACTAAAATAAGCCAAGTATGCACACAACAAGGAGACAGAACGACCAGGAAAAGCAATTGCTTGCATTTAAAGAAAGTTGAGAAGGAATGAAAGGAATTATTCGATCAATGATCCAGAGCTAATTACATAATGAATGTACCTAAGATTTCAGAGTATTATCCATGCAGCATATATGTTGACAATCATACAGCCGTAGAAGATTCTGGTATAGGTTAAAAGAAAGAATTGAGCCCAGGTCATAGACAAAAGATTGAATTGTTATAAGATTGTATCATGGATATTCCATAGCGTCCATAAAGGGCTAAAGTAATAACTATTGCCATGAGCCGCAGATCGAAAGATAGCTTAAGCCTACATAAAGGTTGATCAGAAGGAGGAGGAAACTAAAGAATTACAACAACGAAGTAAATCAGGAGTCTGATTATTGGACCCAGAAAATTATAGAAATTGTGCTTAAGAACATGGCAGAATCACACTTAATATCAGAGGTGCAAGAGAGATAATGCAACAACCATATTCTATAATAGCTCTATAAGGAAGCCAGTTAGAAGAAGTACCAACCTTATAAGAAGTCGGTATGAAGCTCTCACCGGATTGTGTATGCACCAAAGGTGCAAGTATTATAATAGAGCTTCAAGTTGTGGATGTGAATTATACCGATATGGAAGGAAGGTCATGAAAGAAATAGAAGATGTGATGTGAGATTTTAAGGTAAGTAAGTTAAAGGTGAACAACGTACGAGATACTCAGGTGCAGAAGGTTGTGAATAATCTATAACTTCAGATAGAAGGCTAGAAGTGCTGGGATTCAGTATCCAGGAATAATAGCGGCATAGTCAGTGGCATATCTTTTAACCTATGGTTTTTAGGTATCGATAAATCTAGTTAAAAGAGTAAAGAAGAGTTAGAAATGATGCAATGTCTTGCTTGATGTTCTAGAATGACACAAGGAAATCTATGGTGAAAGCAAGTTGAAGGAAGGTTACGAGTAGTGTAAATGGATATGTGTAAATCGCTTGATAAAGTATGGTAGAGCGACAAGGTTTTAGAAAGACAAGAGTAAGGATAAGAAAAGGGCAAGTGAGAAGGTGACGAAAATGGATAAGTCTTCGGGATTAAGCCCATGAAAACAAGAGAGTTTATGGTTTCTCTAAGTTATAGGATGTTCAGTATAGACGGAATGAACTCAAAGGAGTCTAATACTAATAGCGTTTAGAAGAGATGGAATGTTGCCCTGGTAATAGAATAAAGGTATAATTGTGATAGATAACGGATGACGTTTGGTCCTTCGATTAAGTAATAACTTGAAGAGGATTTCATAAATTGTACGGGATTAAAATACCCATGTAAAGTGAGTCACATTGGAATGCTAAAAAATACGGTTATGGAAGTATAGTATCTCCCCTAGGTGGATCAATCTAATTACTCAAGATGTCCCTGATGAGACGTGAGCCCTAGCGGCAGTGTTACATAAGAGATCAAGTCATCAGTGGTAGATGATAGATCAACATTAAGGTGAATCAACAGTGGACGGACAAAAGTCACAAGGTATGAGGTGAGATTAGGCCGTCATTCTTAATATGAACAAGTAATGAGGAGGCATTAAAGGACTTAGATTTATACATATGGGATAAGTAACGAAAGTAACTTGGAGTTCGGTAGCAGACCTCAGTAACAATGAATCGAAGTAAGAGTTATGGTATAATAAGACTTACCTAGATGCAGTAAAGTCATACGAATGGATAAGCGGATCTATAAAATAAGGTATAACAATACTCGTAAGTTCCACAAAGTACCGAGCGAAGAACTTCAGTATACCTACAGATGCTGAGAGGGACATTTTATCAAGCTCTATATATGTTTACAAAGTGAGGCCTAGAGATCGGCTAAAAGCGTGAGGAAAAAGGAGAGAAGAGTCGCATAGGCACATTTATAAGGTCAGAGTCGTACAAGCTGCATGAGAGAAGGTAGCAACAGTTATGAGATTGGAAGGATTCCGATCACAAGTTATGGTGAGAGGAAGAGGACTAAAGGAGGGAATACCTTGGACATTGGATTTATTCATAGAACAATTGCCTAGATGGCAAGGAGAGTATTAAAGTATTCATAAGAGTTATCCGGTCATAAGAACGATAAGTGCATCAGTCAACATTCGAGGACGAATGTTCCAAAGAGGGGAATAATGTTACACCCCATATTTTCATACGTGGAAGTACGCCATAAGCAAATTGATATAAGCTCGGAAATGAGATGTTACATCCCGCATTTTTTTCGTACGTTAAAATTTCATCAAAGTTTGGCAATTTGGGATAAAATACGGTCCGAGCTAAAATATCCGATATTTTTGGACTAGTACCATACAAGGTACCACATGGCCATGATAGTAAAGTGTATAAGATATGTTAAAATAAGTAGTATTTTATGTAATTTGGGATAATTTTTAATTATGTAGGTAATTGGTTAATTATTGGATAGTGGGAAATTATCAAATTAATCATAAGATTAGTGACTAAATAATGGTGATTGTGGATAAAGTTTGAACTACAAAAAATGTGGCAATCCATTAATCTAACATGGTGACTCTTATATAATACTTGAAAGGTGGCAAAACATTAGTAGATTATGTGACATTACTCATCAAATAAGTGGCCCACACCCACTATAAAAGCTTTCCCACACTAGTGTTATATTTCATTTCCTAATATCCAAAGATCAAGAACAAAAGAGTGGCTGGTCGAAATGAATCCTTCAAAGAGAAAAATAACTCCCTACATCATTAAAGAGAATGGAAAATATTTGCATTAAGGTGATGACTCCACAGAGAGCTATTGCAACATGAATTACAAAGCTTTACAAAGAATTCATGTGAACCTTTACAAAGTTATTGCAACGTGAATTACAAACTCTAAGGGAGCACGGTACAATCTTTCTCAAGAATGTCATACGGATTTTACCCTACTTCGATCCACCGTTACGTGTTTTCGCAAAAGAGAATCGGTTCAGGTATGTTAAGGCTATCCCTTCTTTCTTTTTGGCATGACCCAAATGATACTGAAAGAAACGAGCAAACGCACAGTTTTCATAAACGACTCTATTCATAGAAATATTAGGAGTGTCTATATTCTTGATTCCCCATGTGAATTATTATTATATCTTCTGTTCATGGGTCTTAGAAAAATACGTATTTGGTAAAATTTATCCGACAGGCATATTATTTTTATGACATTCCGAGAAAATCTTATTAACGTATTTCTTAAGGCATATTATTTTTATGACATTCCGAGAAAATATTATTAACGTATTTCTTATGCATTTCATGAATTTATACATATACATTGATCCATGACCAGATGGTGTTATATACGCGTATATATGTATATTATATATATATGGAATAGGGGAAAAGGTTATGACGTTATATACGCACCACCACCTGATCAGCTGGTATACGTTGATGATTTGCCCACAGTGGCCGAAATGATATGATGGGATGCCCTCAGAGGCTTGATGATGTTATGAACGCATATACTAATGCATGGTATGACATTTATACGCATATGCATGACATTATAAAAATGAAATGATTCACAGAGTTGTGCAGACGTACATGTCGAGTCTTTTACTCTATGTTTCTCTCATGTCTATTATTTACTGATTTTCATTCCTTACATAGTCGGTACATTATTTGTACTGACGTCACTTTTGCCTGGGGACGCTGCGTTTCATGCCCGCAGGTCTCGATGACAGGTCGAGAATCCTCTAAGTAGGCGATTAGCTTAACAAAAGATGTTGATGCACTCTATTTGTTACGGAGTTGCTTATGTGGTCAGTATGATTAGGACATGTACTGATGTCACGACCCGAACTAACATCTGTCGTGATGGCGGCTATCCTGGAACTAGGCAAGCCGACTCATTTCCAAAACAAACCGATATTTTCATTTCAAAGATAATTTCAAGGTTATTTAACATAAAACCTCCATTTAAAGAGTTCAAATTAAAGAAAAACAGAAGTGCGGAAAAGAAAAGCCCGACATCGAGGTGTCACTAGTCATGAGCATATACTACAATCTGTCTAACAATATCAAGGCTAACTCAACCCGGAAAATACCTAAATACAACTAGAGGAACATAAGAGGGAGAAGAGCATGGGCTGCGATCGCCAAACAGCTACCTTGCTATCTCCAAGAAAATCTGCAACCAGAACACTCAATAATAGCTACCGTGTCCAGCTACACCTGAATCTGCACACAAGGTGTAGGGAGTAACGTGAGAACGTCAACTCAGTAAGTAACAATAATAAATAAAGACTGAGCAGTAGTGACGAGCAATAAAGCATATAATGTTCATATCAGGAAATCTCAGTAAAGTACAACATGCTTTAAAATCAGTGTTTGAATCAAATCATCTTGTTTAAACCCGGTTCCCGTAAAAATCATTTAAAGACATTTTTCCAACAGTTTTTCAAACGAAGGCTCAATGCAAAGGTGAGCAAAAATGATGAAGTCATAAACAGCCCCTCGGGAAAAACATCATTCATATACAGCCCCTCGGCCAAACCTCACAGTCACTCGTGCCACTCGGGCATACCTCACATTCACTCTTGCCACTCGGGCATACCTCACAATCACTTTTGCTACTCGGGCATACCTCACAATCACTCGTGCCTCCCAATCACTCAACACTCGGCACTCAGTAGGTACACGCGCTCACTGGGGGTGTGTACATACTCCGGAGGGGCTCCTTCAGCACAAGTGCTATAATCTGCACGGACAACTCACGTGCGATAATAATAAAGTATGCTACAGGAGGGCTGCCCCGATCCACACTCATCTTCACCAATCAGGCCCTCGGCCTCACTCAGTCATAAGTATGCTGCAGGCGGGTAGCCCCGATCCACACTCATCCTTACCAATCAGGCCCTCGGCCTCACTCAGTCATAAGTATGCTGTAGGTGGGCAGCCCCGATCCACACTCATCCTCACTAACCAGGCCCTCGGCCTCACTCAGTTATAAATATCTCAAGCCACTCGGGCATTTCAGTAAAATAGGGCATTCGGCCCAAAATATTTATATGCATCAAAATAGAGTCATAAAAACTGAGTTATATGGTAAACAAGTATAAACATGACTGCGTATAGATTTCCAAATCGAAAACAATGAGAGGATGGTAAGAAACAGCCCCTAAGGGTCCAAACAGCATTGGCGCAAAGCCCAAACATGGCATTCACCATAATTTACAAAAATTCTTTCTAAAACATATAAGTATCAAATGGTTTCAACAAAGTATGCAACTTTACAGTTGCTACGGGACGGACCAAGTCACAAATCTCTAACAGTGCACGCTCACACACCCGTCACCTAACATGTGCGTCACTTAAAAATAGTAGAATGATACGAAATTTGGGGTTTCATACCCTCAGGACTAGATTTACAATCGTTACTTACCTCAAACCGGTCAAATCTCTAACCCGCAATGATCTTGCCTCTGGACTCGGCCTCCAAACGCTCCGAATCTATTCAAAATCAGTACAATACCATCAATACGCGCTAATGGAATGAATTCCACAAGAAAAACTACAAAATTAGACCAAAACCCGAAATTGGCTCAAAAATCGCCTGTGGGACCCATGTCTCGGAACCCGACAAAAGTTATAAAATCCGAAAGCCCATTCAACCACGAGTCTACCCATACCAATTTTACCAAAATCCGACCTCAACTCGACCCTCAAATCTACAAATCTTATTTCCAAATTTCTAAGTTCCAATCTCCGATTTACACCTCAAAATCATGTAATCTAGTCGGATTATTCGATGATAATTCAATATTATGGAGTAGAAATGATCACAAGGGACTTACCTCAAGTTTTCCTTGAAACTTTAACAAAAATCACCTCTCCTCAAGTTTCAATTTGTCAAAAATGGCAAATGGGACGAAGTCCCTGTTTTTATAATTCTGCCCAGACAACCTCGGTTCTGCCTCGATCTTGGCCCTCGATCGAGGTCCTCGACCCTGGCCCTCGATCCTGGTCCTCGATCCTGGCCCTCAATCCTGGTCCTCGATCCTGGCCCTCGATCCTGGTTCTCAATCCTAGGCCTTCGATCCTGGTTCTCGATCCTAGGCCTTCAATCATGGCTTCGATCGTGGCCCTCGATTTCTGACAGAAGAAATTTCCAAAAGAAGGAAATTGCAGCAGCTGTTGCAGTTCAATTTTTGATCTGTTAACCATCCAAAACTCACCCGAGGCCTTCGGTACCTCAACCAAATATACCAAAAGTCCTAAAACATCATACGAACTTAGTCGAATCCTCAAATCACCTCAAACAACGCTAAAACCATGAATTACGCCCCAATTCAAGTCTAATGAACTTTGAAATTTCTAATTTCTACAAACAACTCCGGAACCTATCAAATCACGTCCGATTGATCTTAAATTTTGCACACAAGTCCTAAATGACATAACAGAGGTATTCCAATTTTCAGAATCAGATTCCGATCCCGATATCAAAAAGTCAACCCCCCGATCAAACTTCTCAAAAATAAAACTTTCGGCATTTCAAGCCTAATTTCTCTACGGACTTCCAAATAATATTTCGGACACGTTCCTAAGCCCAAAATCACCATACGGAGCTATTGGAATCATCAAAATTCATTTCCGAGGTCGTTTACACATAGGTCCATATCCGGTCCACTTTTCTAACTTCAAATTTTCAATTATGAGACTAAGTGTCTCATTTCACTCCGAGTTCCTTCCGGACTAGAACCAACTAACCCGATATAACATAATATAGCTGAATAACACAAAAAGAAGTAGGAATGGGGAAAATGGGGTTATAACTCTCGAAACGACCGGTCGGGTCATTACATCCTCCCCCTCTTAAACATACGTTCGTCCTCGACGTGCCTAGAGTTGTTCCAAAAGCCATCAAATCGCTGTGTAGCTTTCACATGCACATACCCGGGGGTGATCCCACGTCACCCTATCCTATACAGGTCCGATAGCACAGCATAACTGAAATTTCTCAATTCAACCTAGCCCAGAAGCGTTCGAATCAAATTTCCAATATCCGAAATTTCCTATAAGATGAGAAGTTTGCATCTACATACCGTATAATTCTGAACAATCTGTACCAAAAGCTGTAACCATAACTCAAATACTCAAATTCAAATACCGCATAGCTCGAATGCTCGAAGCAATGATTTCAAATCACAGTATCGACTCAAATCAATCCAATGCTAGTAATAAACCTCATATCAAACAAACCCTCGTTCTAAAACCTTCGTACAATGCCGATGATGAAAGAAACATACCGAATTCATAACCATTCATTAGACCATCAGGACATGGAGCTCTCGTTCCTTCTACAAGAACTATAGCCAATTTCAAAGCCGACTTCCGATATTATCCTCCTAATTATACCATAATCAAATCTGATAGCATCCATTCTAGGCCCAATGACCTCATCTCCTCCAACACGACCACTCTAGTGACATGACACATCAATACAATTTAAAGCCACAACTCGTGCAATCAGTGCACCAGATAGTAGCATTCCAAATATACCCAATCGTAATAATGACCCAAACAGGAGAACCGTTTCGCAAGCTCGACGAGTACCACCCCGATGCAATGTTAAGAACCCATCACACACCGCAGAACCATAACATACAAATCTTACACAAGGGATCATATTTCCACATAACTCTACTGCAATACGCGACCCTATCCAAATACTGGTCCATATAAAACACCTCAAGTCACCCTGCAAAAAAAATCAATAACCATGCGCAATTCGACATCAAGTACCCAAAGTGCATTACCATAACCATAGAGAAGCAAACGATACCATGCCACATAAAACCCGAAAGAACACGACCAATACGTCATCAACTAAGCAATATCCAATACTATTCTCGCTCAAATTCCGCTATAAGGCCACAATAGAACCACACCATATGTGCATATAACTACGAATCCCAACTCCTCGTAGCATAGAAGAGTAACTCACCGATCATTTCAGAGCACGATTAAGCTTCACATCAACCGAATGGCACATCCTTCAACAATAGCAGTATGGAGCCAATCAATCCGGCTTAGTGTAGAATACGCATCCTAATTGGGCCTACCAATGGGCCCCGAATCAACTATGGTCAGCCACCAATAGATAAACAACCTCCGAAAGTCCACAATGACGAAATCATAACACCTTCTATCATCTGGCTAGCTCCGGCCACAACTTCACGGTCCACCACCATGAAACAATCTGCTCATGAGAACTCCCAATCTTCAATTCCATAGATCACATGAATCACCCTATTTGATTCCACCTCCACTGCCCGAATGCCTAACACCTCTCTCATACACAATCCTCCCACGAGAAATACTTTGAAACTTCTCCCGTGCCTCCTGGCAAAAATTTGAATATCAACAATCGATCAACCAGGAGAGTGCCGCAATACCAGCGAAGTACCCATAAATCAAAACACACTGCCCCTTCTGAAATGTACACTCTCATCAAGCTATACCAGAAAGTAATATCATTTACCTAGTCATCGGAAACTGTTCATGCTGCCTAAGAATTTATGTCCTCTCCTTCAAAACTGAACTGTGACCTGGTACATGTAAATCCTATTCCCGCACAACACACCACATCTATTATGCCATCATGTGACAAACATAGGAATTCCATTATCAACTTTGAGTCACTAGCAATTACATACCTTATTAGTCAGAAACCTCTTTCTTGCTTCTTTCTAGGAGAAAATCATAACACACAACACGCTCCGTACATCGGTAGAAATTATCCGGTTTAAACCATGGTAGAACCCATCCTGAACACTTTGAAAAATATTCGCACATAACCAAGCTACCTGAACCGAACTCCTCTAACTCCACCAAGCCACACAAGTTGCCAAATTCGAGAGCATTGCCACGAAACACCTGTAGATACTAGCCACATCATAAGTACCCAAAGAACCGATCATACCCATTACTGTGCTAACCCTACCTACTACCAAGCTGTCATATTTCCCCAAGTCCTTCCCAAATTGCCTTCAAATTGCTATTTTATTTCCTTGTTAGAACACTACTATCCTTAACTAAAACTTGCCCCGCGAACTTTAGCATAGAATCACACTGCCCTAAGGCTTATAAGCCGCCGAATACCCCTTTTTTACTCCGAAGAGACTTTACAGGAACCTAAAACCGTTTCCTTCACCTTCTTGATACTGAAATGCATAATTCGCAATGATATGAGATGCAACGAGTCTCAACACTGTTCAATGTGACTCCCAGTTTTCTAGCCATATTTATAAATCTTGAATCCATTGTAACCATTCTCGAATTAACCGACCAAATGGACAGAAACGACATGTGCCCCATTAGCACATCAACACCCAAGGGAATAAAGAGTAATCCTCACTCCTACGCAACCGAGCAAATTTCTGCTCCATGTACACTACATTCTCTGTAAATAAATACCCAATTATTTTTATGGTCCTCCTATAACCATAAAGTGTAATACAACTTGTGTCCAAAAATTCCTTTACCCGAGTTATCCTCGATCTCGACCTCTGCAAGTCATAACTGATTCACCGGTATACCCCGAACCGAAACTAATACGACACATAATCATGCAATCAACTCATCGATAGCAGACTCCCCCATTTAGCCTTATGCTGCAATTATATAAAATTAGAACCCGTAAGGATTTCTCCTTCTCAATTACCAAGGTCTCGCACCGTTAACCTGCCAGACTTCTCGAAGTCTTTTATTAAGCCTTTCATGAACATTCTGAATCTCCAGCCAAAATTACACACGCGACCTCCTACCGGGTAGCAGGTAATATTCCTCGCAAAGCTTCATCAACATCACGCCACCGCTAGCTGCACACAGGAGATAACCCACATGTGGAATTCCTTACCGACAACTTCCAATGACACTGCACTGAGTGCAACAACCACGAAATTCGTAAATTCCCCTGAGTTCATGCTCGCCCACCATTTATATAAGTCTGCACTTTCCCTATTGACATCAACTGTACGTCAACAATACCTTCCGAACTCAAGTCATATTGCACCTGACACGATAATCAGATCTCCACGCCTCTATTCATTTCAAACACACTCCTTTCTGCCATATTCAATTTTTCCTTTGTACACTAACCATCACTCCAAATAGAGTCTGCAGGCCGATTCACATACTAACACGATTCCAAACCATTCTACACTTTCTCAAGGCGCATGACTACCCTACTAGTGAATTCATATGCTAATCTGCCACTCTTACTTCGGTTAAACCATCTCCTTTAAGAAACTTCTCAACCTATGCTTCTCCTACTTGACCTGCTAGTACTTCAACCACCGCGAACACTTCCCGCCATGTCTTCCCTCATACTTTGCTACCCAACTGCTGTATCAAATCAAAATGTATTTCTGTCGTACCTGAACCAATAAAATGTTACCGACTCTAAGTCTCTTCAAAGATTATCTTTCCCGAGCCATCAACATCAAAATACCCATTCGCAACCACCATTACTACACAACCACTTACTCTTCTTGAGTTCAAACTCACTAACAGACATGAGAATTCAATGTGCCCCAAAATTTAACAACGTGAAAGATCCTTCAAAACATTCACACTCGAGACGGTACGTCGCATCAAAACAAAAATCCAAGCACCCAATGGCCTTCCTTTACATTCAAAGAAAACACTTCTCGTCACATTCACATAGTCTTAACACTTCCAGCAGTTACGTCATACTCACCACAAAGCCATTCCACTGCTCATCGAGCCACAATTCAACTCGTAGGGACATTATCGGACATATGAGTCTAAATGTATAGGTTACAACTGAAGCTACCGAGCCTAAGCTGCGGTCTAACCATGGCCTCAAGTCCTCCAGACTGGCCCACCACCATAACACAGAATACACATCTCAACCTTGTTCATAGAATCACAAGCCGGCGATGCACAACTGATACCGAGCGCTCATGTGCGCATACGAGATGCGTGGAAGGAATTCAAAGATTTATGTATCAAGATGAATCATTTTCGCATGATAGAATACAAGAATGTGAAGTTTCCTAAAGGTTTTGCATACTATCGAAGAAAAGTACAGACGTCTCTGTACCGATCCGCAAGACTCTACTAAACCCGCTCATGACTCGTGAGACCTATGTAACCTAGGCTCTGATACCAATCTGTCACGACCCAAACTAACATCTGTCGTGATGGTGCCTATCATGGAACTAGGCAAGCCGACTCATTTCCAAAACAAACTGATATTTTCATTTCAAAGATAATTTCAAGGTTATTTAACATAAAACCTCCATTTAAAGAGTTCAAATTAAAGAAAAATAGAAGTGCGAAAAAGAAAAGCCCAACATCGGTGTGTCACTAGTCATGAGCATATACTACAATTTGTCTAACAATATCAAGGCTAACTCAGCCCGGAAAATGGCTAAATACAACTAGAGGAAGATAGGAGGGAGAAGAGAAGGGGCTGCAATCGCCAAACAGCTACCTTGCTATCTCCAAGAAAATCTGCAACCAGAAAACTCAATAACCACTACCGTGTCTAGCTACACCTGAATCTGCACACAAGGTGCAGGGAGTAACGTGAGTACGCCAACTCAGTAAGTAACAACAATAAATAAAGACTGAGCAGTAGTGACGAGCAATAAAGCATATAACGTTCATATCAGGAAATCTCAGCAAAGTACAACATGCTTTAAAATCAGTGTTTGAATCAAATCATCTTGTTTAAACCCGGTTCCAGTAAAAATTATTTAAAGACATTTTTCCAACAGTTTTTCAAACAAAGGCTCAATTCAAAGGTGAGAAAAAATGATGAAGTCATAAACAGCCCCTCGGGCAAAACATCATTCATATGAGCCCCTCGGGCAAACCTCACAGTCACTCGTGCCACTCGGGCATACCTCACAATCACTCTTGCCACTCGGGCATACCTCACAATCACTCTTGCCACTCGGGCATACCTCACAATCACTCATGCCTCCCAGTCACTCAGCACTCGGCACTCGGCACTCGCACTCAGTAGGTACCTGCGCTCACTGGGGGTGTGTACAGACTCTGGAGGGTCTCCTTCAGCCCAAGCGCTATAATCTGCATGGACAACTCACGTGCGATAATAATAAAGTATGATGCAGGAGGGCAGCCCCGATCCACACTCATCCTCACCAATCAGGCCCTCGGCCTCACTCAGTCATAAGTATGCTGCAGGCGGGCAGCCCCGATCCACACTCATCCTCACCAATCAGGCCCTCAGCGTCACTCAGTCATAAGTATGCTGCAGGTAGGCAACCCCGATCCACACTCATCCTCACCAATCAGGACCTCGGCCTCACTCAGTTATAAATATCTCAAGCTACTCGGGCATTTCAGTAAAACAGGGCATTCGGCCCAAAACATTTATATGCATCAAAATAGAGTCATAAAAACTGAGTTATGCGGTGAACAAGTATAAACATAACTGAGTATAGATTTTCAAATCGAAAACAATGAGAGGATGGTAAGAAACATCCCCTAAGGGTCCAAACAGCATTGGCGCAAAGCCCAAACATGGCATTCAGCCCAATTTATAGAAATTCTTTCTAAAACATATAAGTATCAAATGGTTTCAATAAAGTATGCAACTTTACAGTTGCTACGAGACTGACCAAGTCACAAATCCCCAACAGTGCACGCTCACATGCCCATCACCTAGCATGTGCGTCACTTCAAAATAGTAGAATGATACGAAATCTGGGGTTTTATACCCTCAGGACTAGATTTACAATCGTTACTTACCTCAAACCGGTCAAATCTCTAACCTGCAATGATCTTGCCTCTGGACTCGGCCTCCAAATGCTCCGAATCTATTCAAAATCAGTACAGTACCATCAATACGCGCTAATGGAATGAATTCCACAAGAAAAACTACAAAATTAGACCAAAACCCGAAATTGGCTCAAAAATCGCATGTGGGTCCCACGTCTCGGAACCCGGCAAAAGTTACAAAATCCGAAAGCCCATTCAACCACGAGTCTACCCATACTAATTTTACCAAAATCCGACCTCAACTCGACCCTCAAATCTACAAATCTTATTTCCAAATTTCTAAGTTCCAATCTCCAATTTACACCTCAAAATCATGTAATCTAGTCGGATTATTCGATGATAATTCAATATTATGGAGTAGAAATGATCACAAGGGACTTACCTCAAGTTTTCCTTGAAACTTTAACAAAAATCACCTCTCCTCAAGTTTCAATTTGTCAAAAATGGCAAATGGGACGAAGTCCCTGTTTTTATAATTCTGCCCAGACAACCTCGGTTCTGCCTCGATCTTGGCCTTCGGTCTTGGCCCTCGATCGAGGTCCTCGATCCAGGCCCTCGATCCTGGTCCTCGATCCTGGCCTTGATCCTGGTTCTCGATCCTAGGCCTTCGATCGTGGCCCTCGATTTCTGACAAAAGAAATTTCCAATAGAAGGAAATTGCAGCAGTTGTTGCAGTTCAATTTTTGATCCGTTAACCATCCGAAACTCACCCGAGGCCTTCGGGACCTCAACCAAATATACCAACAAGTCCTAAAACATCATACGAAATTAGTCGAATCCTCAAATCACCTCAAACAACGCTAAAATCATGAATTACGCCCATATTCAAGCCTAATAAACATTGAAATTTCTAATTTCTACAAACAACTCCGGAACCTATCAAATCACGTCCGATTGACCTCAAATTTTGCACACAAGTCCTAAATGGTATAACAGAGGTATTCCAATTTTCAGAATCGGATTCCGACCCCGATATCAAAAAGTCAACCCCCGGTCAATCTTCTCAAAAATAAAACTTTCGGCATTCCAAGCCTAATTCCTCTACGGACTTCCAAATAATATTTCGGACACGCTCCTAAGCCCAAAATTACCATACGGAGCTATTGGAATCATCAAAATTCAAATCCAAGGTCATTTACACGTAGGTCTATATCCGGTCCACTTTTTTAACTTAAAATTTTCAATTATGAGACTAAGTGTCTCATTTCACTCCGAGTTCCTTCCGGACTCGAACCAACTAACCCGATATAACATAATATAGCTGAATAACACAAAAAGAAGTAGGAATGGGGAAAACGGGGTTATAACTCTCAAAACGACCGGTCGGGTCGTTACAACTGATTAGTATGGCGGGGCCCTGTCCCGACCTTTATGACATTTATGTACTCTTAGAGGCTTGTAGACATATGTCGTGTACGTGAAAGATTGTACGGCCTTGTAGGCCTATGTTTTGAGTTTATAAATGATCATGTTGGCCTATTAGGCCCGTATGTCACGTGTATATGATGAAATAATAAGAAAGATACGTTACGTTGGTACTCGGTTGAGTAAGGTACCGGGTGCCCGTCGCGGCCCATTGGTTTGGGTCGTGACATACACATACTTTACCCTTATTAAAAATTCACATAACATCTTTATGGAGCAAATATTGAGAATAACCCGTTCACTTTTTTCAACTCTAAATCTCTACGCCGAACACCCAAACTAAAACTTTGGCGACCTCTAACAATTCCTCTAAGATGTGCTAGCATGAATATGATGATAAAATTTTCTATCCCATATATTTGATCATGGGATGATGCTTCTTCTTTGAGATGTTTGAACCTTCACCCCCCATAGATTTAATACAAAGAGAGACAACGAGGTTTGAGATTGGGCTGTAATTAATCAAGAATCCATCAATGAGCCTCAGCAGAGTATTTCATGAGGTTATATATCCTAAGAGACATGAAGCTTACTAATGATAACGCTGACCAGATTAATCATAGTGATGACATCATTGATTTGACAAACGAGGCATAGAGTTAACTAGTATATTGGCAATAGAAATCCTTAAGGAGGAATAGTCAAGTACGTGACATCAGTTACCTACTTGAGTGTAGGGAAGAATTATTTAATTCGAAATGAGAATATTCTGGCACCCTGAATGTGATATGGGTTTCAAAATACATGAAGTTGCATTATGTTCTTAACAGTAACTAGCACAAGGAATCTATGCCACAAGCCTACGAGGATGAAAAAGAAAGTTGAACACTTGTGAGATTATTATCATTCTCATAACTTAACCTTTGCCAATAGTTGATCCTATATGAGAGGACTAGAGATACGACGAACTTGTATTTTAAATCAATTTACTCATGATATGTGCCAAAATCTGGAAGCATCTAATTTCAACCTTTCACGAGTGAAACCACATAGCTAGGACATCTAAATATTTGGGATGAAATCATGTATTTGTTAGAGAAAATGAACACTTTTCTATGAGATAGACATGTTTCTTCCATAATAACTCTTAGGCTGCAATACCAGGCCACTTCATAGAAGACTACAATACTAGGTACAAAGTGAGCTACTTACTGTGAGATGATTTAGGTGAACATGAAATTCATACTGAGATGGGCAAACACCAAGATCTTCTTGTGACAAATTTGTGATAAATCTCAAATTTCTCAGAAACTTTATGCGGACAAGCGGCCCTTTTCAATTGACATGTACGCACATGATAGGTGCTGAGATATGCTCTCTTGTTATTAGACAGTGAAAAGGATTCATGATACTATTCATAAAGGAGTAAAGTGATTGTTCCAATCATAGGAGCCACATACACCGGAGAGAAAAAAAAAGTGGCTCAAGAAGGATCTCAACACTAAGCTGCTTTACATTATATTTGATACCACATAGGTAAATATTATGATGGTGCGTTCATAGGCACAAGTGAGCAGATGTTATCCATTCGATTCAAAAGGTTCTGTAAGAAATTCATCAGGTATAGTCTCTTGTTGAGAATTCAGGAAAGCAAGTGGGAAGTATTAATCCTAGAGTTATAACTCAATTCAAGGACATAATTATAGAGCTCAATTCCACAAGAGGTTGTAAATAAGCGAATTTGTGATAGAGTAGATTCACGAATAATGTGTCTCATTCAAAAAGTAAGTACATGCAACGTTTTGTGATTCAATGTAAGACCATGTTTATGAGGGCTCTCCAATATGGATGCACATATACAACAAGGAAAAATAATGTGGTGTTCATAATGATGTACTAAGGAGTGACTTACATGGTGATTTTAGATTGACACGGCAATACCTTAATTGATTCCCCTCGACTCCACATCCATAACATACATTGGTACCATAGTGGCATACCCCTGAATGACATCTCCTACATTTCACACAATGAGGATGAGGTCTGTTAAACTGACTCGCCCCACTTACCTAATATTTACCTTTTTTGCATACATAAAAAAATATTCCCCTTATCCTTCCTCCAAGACTTCATGGCAGGGGTAACAATCTCTATACCGGTTTGTTGTGTGGGCCTTTGAAATTGCCCAAGTCTGTCACCCCTAACACTCTCCTGAGCATACCGTGATGGATATACCCAACCTAGGGAATTTGTTCATCTTGTGTCTCCTCTTTCCACAACCATAACATATTTCAAGAGTCACTTAACACGTCCCCAAATGGCGTTTCTTACAATCAAACATCCCGGCTTATTGGTACAAACAACCCTCTTTCGTTTCTTAGGTACTCTTACCACATGATCCAGTGGCACGATAACATTAATAGGGACAAGGACACTTCCCTTAGCAACTGGTTATTTAATTTCCTCCTCGCTGACTCGAACTCGTGGGTTACTCATATGGAAAATGAGACATGATGAGGAAATTAGCTCCCTATCTTGAGTTCTATCGCACGATCTTGAATATCAAAGAAGTGTGAAATTCCTAAATGTCCAAGTAGCCTCCTCATTATAGATGTGGTCGACAACACACCGATAAGAAGGACTATACTATACACGACTCCGAGACATCCTAAGACACTTTAAAACCTTAGGCTCTGATACCAAGTTTGTCATGCCCCAAACTCGGGGAGTGCGACCGGCGTTCAACCGAGTAAACCCGGCTGAGCTACACTGTTAGATTTCATTCTACCCAAATTCAACCACGAATAAAGAGGATATGTACTCCATTAATCAAACACTAATAAGATTTCATTAACAACTCCCATTTCATTTTCATTAGCAGCTTCATTCATAATTTCCAAAATATTACAGGTTTATAGATATAATGAAAAACATGTCTGACAAATACCAACATTTCTAGTTCAATTCCCAACATCGACTACTACCCACAACCTGTCTACGGAGCCTCTAAGTACAACAGAAGAGTAGTATGGAAGTGCCGACAACAAGGCCCCAACTATACCTTAAAACACAATGTACAACTCAAATGACATCAGGCCCGGAATAGAGTAGGGCTCACCAAAACCTGCTGAATAGAGAGAGTGACTGCTAACGAGGACCAAAGTTGCCCCGCTGATGAACCACCTACATCCATTGAAGATGCAGCGCCCCCGGCAAAAGGGATGTTAGTACATATGGAATAGTACTGGTATGTAAAACTAACTGTCCTCTTTCAAAATAAAATGCCAACATAAAAGGGAAAACCATGGAAATAACAATCAACAATCAATGATATCCAATTTCCAAGATAAAACATATTAATTTCCAAAATACGAAGATAATATTATTTTTGGTTGGGAGATCTTTAGCACCGATATACCATTGTTCACAATACCAATATTCAGAGTACCAATAACACCGTTCACAGTACCAATATTCACAATACCAATACCACCGTACTTTTAGTACGGAGTCCGATCACGACCCGATCGACTAGGCCATCTCATTAGAGACATCAACCACAATCACAATTTCAATTACAATTTCCAGCAAAATCACCACCATGTGTGCGGCATGGTATCCGATCATGACCCGATCGGCTAGGCCATCTCACCACAATGCCGTGTGGATCGACATCATCCTTTTCTATCAATCATCATCCCAATTAAGGGGAATAATTTTATCACATCAATCTCATCCCAAATAAGGGGAATAATTTTATCACATCAATCTCATCCCAAATAAGGGGAATAATTTTATCACATCAATCTCATCTCAAATAAGGGGAATAATCACAATTCACTCCTACACCGGCACTTGTAGTTTCGGGGTTAGGTTATTTTAACCTATTTCAACCTACCCTTCCTCGGTGACTATCGATACTCCCAAAAAATATTTTTTGATTTGTTTACAAAGGAAATAACAATACAAATGCGTTTACCTCATAACTTTTCATATCGTATATAGACTCATTGGCACTTTCAACCACTTTCAACATCATTATTTCATTGTCTCTCTTGGCCATACATATGATTCATCATTCAAGGCACGGTGGCCGTATTTGATATTCCACACTTTCATTTCATCCCTCTCATGTATCGTCATCATAAATATCAACATATATAATATTCCGGAAATCACAACTTTAAGTTCATTAGTAATGAAGACTTTAAACACAATGAATTTCTTTCCAAGAAATAGAGTAAAATGGTTGGCAATCGAAGCACAAGTTAAAATCATAAACGAGTAACACATCATTTATTCTTGAAATACTTTTCCACAAAAAGGGCAATACATAATTTTCACTCAAGAATATGTAAGAACGCAAAACACATCGAAACTACTTATAAGGCATAGCATTAGTTAAAACAGCCACATACGGGCGTCACTTGAGTTCATAAGATTTTAGGCAATTCTATTTTCGAAGTAAATTTCTAAAGTGTTGAATCAAAGCTCACTTCATAATCTTTCTCACATCATCTCATTTCATTGGCACCATTATTCACAAGTATAACTTTCACCCTTGGCACGTTGGCCACACTTTATATCCCTAATTCACTTATTTCACTTCCAACCATCTTTATAGATTATCAACAATAAGACATTTCCAATCAAGACTTTAGGTACACGTATGAGCAATTAAGAGTCTTAAGCATATTGATATTTTCTCACACAATTTGGCATCATAACCTTCATTTGAAACACGACTCAAAGACATAGCATTTTAATACACATATCATTCTTGAACACATTCCCAAAGGATAACATAATGTGATAGGAACATTCGGAACACGTTTTGAATGAATAATTCTCAACACTTTGCTTATTCGGGACAATCGAATTTATTGGGAACAACTCGGAACATAGAATAATGAACTTGAGACAACCATACTTGAAACTTACAGGAACATCATGGAATTCAATTCTAAGAGAGTAGTTTAGCCATCATACCTCACTTTGAGCTTTCCTTAAATTACTACAACGTTCCGAAAATCCTAGCAATCCCAATCTATTTGAGACATAACAAAATTAAATACAAATTAGGAAGATATTCATGGTTTCAGCTTATTTGAGCATTTCATCAAACACTTGGTGTGCAAATTTAACTACAAGGTTCTTCTACAAGATTTTCTTCACTCCTCAACCCAATCTTTACCCATTTGAGCTCAACAATCTTCCCACAAACCTTATTGGTACATGCATGTATAAATAATACTCTCATACCCAAGAATCATACTCCTAATCAACCATCTTCTACCCAAATTTGAAATTGAAAAACTAGGGTATGGAATCTTACCTCTTAGATGAAGAACTTGTGAGATTTCCTTATTGGATTTCAAAGCTTGGACAAGATCTTGATGAACAAAGCACTTGAGCTTCTTCCTCTCTCTATAACACTCTCACTTCTCTCTAGACTCACCAGAAAATCGTCCCAAATAAAGCCCCAAAGGTTATTTATTAAAATAGGGTCGGTTACAAAAAACTCAAAAATTACACAGCCGCGCATGGGACGCCGCGGGGTGCGGCGCGGCAATGAAAAATGTGCCTAGAAAGGAAATTTTGAAGTGTTCTGGAAATCCCCACAGGCGCGCCGCATGGGGCGGCGCGGTAGTGTCACCTTCTGCCAGCTTTTGGTAATTTGGTCATACCTTCTTGTATGAGTGTCCAAATGATGAACGGTTTGAACCGTTAGAAACTAAACTCGATGATCTTTCATTTGATAGGTTATTCATCACATAACTCCTTATATATATATATATATATGTAGATATGCTCGTCCAAAGTTTGGTCTTGTGCGTACTCATTTGGAACTTTAGTCTATCAAGTAATTTCCAACTTTACTTAGACTTGGGGCTCTCCTTAGACCCCACACCACTTATAATATGCCTCGTACACTTATTATCATATCCAATTGATATCTATCATATTAATAGTCCTCGTCTGCACACAACATAATATAATTAGCGCACATCAACTTTCTTAATAGCGCTTAAGTACTTCGAAATTTTTCGGGATGTTACGTCATGTGTGCAAAAGTTAGGATTTTTCCAGTCTCAGAGCACAATTTTCGGAGGCAAGCCATCGTACGCCATATTGATGGACTAGCTTGAGCCAGACAGATTTGATACCGGTGGCAGAATTATAAAATTATTGGGTTAATTCCTTGACCCAATCTCAAAGTTAAAGGGTATGTATAAACATACATGAACCCTGGTTTGGAAAAGTGACCCTTTCCACTTCACTAGGTGCGAAGATTTCAATGTTGTTTCATTCGCAATCTTCCTTCACGATAGGGATGGTAGGAAGACGAATGGAAGAAGGGTATCTACGAACATGCCAGTGTCTGTCACTTTTGGGGTTAGTGGGTTCTTTCTGGACTTGAAGGTCATACTGGGTATTAAGTTGAAGGGGTATGATGGAGTTCACGGTAGGAGGTTCAGACTCGAAATCAACCTCTTTTGTTTTGTTCTTCTTAGGGCCACCTCCGAAGAGAAGGCTAGTGTTTCCGAGGACAACGGTGTTAAAAGATATGATGGTATGAAATTTGAGAAGAGAAGTTTTACTGAGGAAGATGAATTCTGCAGTAGGGTTCTAAGAAGACGAAGAGTTTGTGAAAGTGAAAAGTAAAATTGAAGAGTAGGGAAGGAGTTTATAAGCGGTATAATTCGTGGTCATGATTACCTTGGAAACTGAAAAAAATATTTGCGAAATCATGGGATAACACGTGTTCGGGTCATTAAATGCGAAGAGAAATTTTGCGAAATCATGGGATAACACGTGTTCGGGTCATTAAATGCGAAGAGACGTGCGTTCTTTCAAGTGTCTGAAACCATTCAGAAACTTACCCGCTAAGAAATAAAGTTTTATCTACTTCCCGGTAACACTAAAGTATTGTCATCGCAAAGTAGGGGGACTATCTGTATGAGGTAAAATTAGTTAGCGGCAGTTGGACAAATGACGAGATGACACGTAGAACTGAAAACAGGTAATATGTGAGTCAACAAATAGTTGGCACCGGATGCAAGTATGTGATCGGTACTGTGTGAATTCCGAAGGCATGGGAACTGATAACAAAGATTTAAAGGGATGACATCGGACATGAGCAGTCGTTACAAAGAATCTCTTTAATAAAAGCCAATCGTTATGCAGCCATCAATGATGATTTTATTCTCATTCAAGAGGAGCTTGATTTGGGGATCGTATCTCCCTCAATAGAGCTATAAATAGGAGAATTGGTATCCATTTTATGACACGAAAAATCATTTGTACACAAAGGATATAATTTGCTCTCATGTTATAAAATTATTCGCTTTCTTTGTTCTTAATTTTGTTCATATCACTGCTTTCGGGAAGGCTTATCATACCATCAGACTTGTATTTCTTTAAGTTATTTTTACATTCTTGATTTCATTCTTATTAATTTCGTATTTTTAGATCAAGTTAATTCACGTGTCTATAAACCACGTTACAAATTCAACTGTACGGGTAAACAATAGAGAAATCTCGAAACAATGTTTGTTGCGAAGGCACACATCCCGACCTAACAAACTCTAGAAACCTGACTTAGACTATCAATAGCAGAACCTGACCATCCTTTTCATTTCTTTACATTGCATTGAAACATAAATTTCTTCTTGGATGACGAGATTATAAATAAAAAAGTAATTAGGTGATAATCAAACACAATTACGTTCATACCTACATTAATTTGACATCAAATTAAAATTAAAAGGGGTGCGTAAAGAGAAGCTCAATCACATAAAGAAATACATCCCGCTATAAGAGTTTAAACATACCGAAAACCAAGAATTTTACTGGTTAATCTCGTGATTCGTGATAAATTCAAGGGATTTTTTCTTTTAAAAAGCTGTAGTAATTTAGAATTGTGTCTTCTCATCGTTCTCTGTTGCAAAATCCAGTGCAGACAAATATAATAATCTCCATTTTCCCTTGAATTTCTTTATCCATCCAAATGGCACAAAGGAAATCCAATTTTTTTGGATTTCTCTTAATAATTCCGAATTCCAGTAATGCTACTGCATATCATGTTTCAGTAATATGAAGCACGTTACAGTAAAAGACCAATTACTAATGCAGAATGCTCACTGGTTAATTTTACAAGGAGGTGCTCTGACCAGTATACCCTACCTAGTTCATTTTGGTTTTCAATGATAATCTATAATCCCAAAAAAAAGCTATGAACAGAAGAACTAGGAATTGTATCACCATCGGTTTTCAGGACATCAGAGTCTCCGATCAGGCTGATAGAAGTTTCTGGTGCACCGTATATGTATTTTGCTTCTCAAGCTTCTTCCACAAATACAAAGCTCTTCTAATTATGGTATCCGCGGAAAATCCTTCAGCATAAGCACTAATAGCCGTTAAGAGGCTAGTAAATTTCTCCCCGCCATCCTGTATCCAAAATCTCAACTTTCAGATGCCAGCAATCATACATGCATCAGCATTTGCTTTATTTTTTCATAAGTTCTTGAACTGATTTTCTAATGCTTGTTCCAAACTATATAACTTCAAGCTTCAATACAATATACACACGCATAGCAAAAACCTATCTCGGACATAGACCTAATCTTGAAAACAGATAAGTAGCTTACACCAAGTTTAGGCATCAGGCTAATCAAAACTCACACAACAAACACTTGCAGGGATAGACAAGGTGCTTTTAAATGTATGGACTGCTCTAGCTGCTGTCTGTGCGGACCTTGAAATTCGTTGTGAGGAACATTTATCTTTGAGCAATGTATAGACATACTGCATGTCAAAATTTATTCTTCCAAGGAAAGAGCAATATTCCATAGGCTGAAAACAAATATACGAGAAATTTGGACTAGAAGAACGACATACGTCACAATTAATAACCACGTGTACGTTACAGGTATAATGCGAGAAATTTAGAAGTTCAACTCCCTGAAGTGCCCTGTCCTCACTCTAGGAAAATTATTTTACTATTTGCCACCAGACATATTTGGATGGTTGGATGTTGGCGCTCTAGTCAACACTTCAAATAGCTTATAGACATCAACAAACATGGACACTGTAGGTCTAAGGACCTTAATAATAAGTGAATTGCTGAGTTGCACCCAAATGTAGAGCCCGTTTGGCCAAGCTGCCAAAATCTGCTTATTTTAAAAAGTACTTTTTTTAGAAGTTTGTGTTTGGCAAATTCATTTAAGTACTTTTTGCAACATTTGGTAAACAAATTGTGTTTGGTCAATCTTACTAAAAAGTGCTTTTGAGTGTTAAATTACCAAAAAGGAAAGTACCAAGGTCTTATAATTCTTTTAAAGAGAAAAATGAACTTAAATATTTATCGTAAGAGACTTTTATTTTTTTTATTTTATTTAATTAAAATATAAAACATAAAGTAAACAAACATATTAAAGATTTAAATCAATTTTACATATATAGTTCTTATACCAAAGCATATAATATTATATAGACTTATTTTTACATGATGATTTGAATAATAAAAATATATCATTCAGTATAAATTAGAAGTCGATTCCACAAATTCTATATATTGATAATCCACAATAAAATAATAAGTAAAATCACTCACACATGATAATATTTCTCAATAGTTTCATCTCTATTTCTATCACACAACGCCTTCATATTAGTAGAAGACTTGTCTTGCATTTCTAAAGGAATATCATAAGGTCTATCTCTTTCATCAATCTCTGTAGTAATGTCTTCATTAGCATAATAGTTGAATTCCTTATCGGTAGAAGAATGTCGTCGGATGAAATTATGTATAGCCATGGTAGTTGTAACTAGATGATTCTTAGTGTCAAACTTGAAAAATGGCATTGAGCGTAAAATAGAAATAATTTTAAATATATAAAAAAATCGTAAAAAAATAGTTAAGTATGTTTAAATTCAAATTCAAAAAGAGTAACTAATTATTAACAACACATAATGTATAATTTAATTTTTTTTTAAATTTAAATTCAAAAAGAAACTAATTATTAACTAACCTTGCTAACTTTTTCTTAAATTGCCAAGTGGCCTAATGTGAGGCTGCCACTTGGCTTAATGTTGATGTTTTTTCTTCTTCTTTTAATAATATATAGATAGATTATGCAATGCAATTGTAAATTTATTATCAATTTGTAGGTAATTTTCACAAATTAGATTTGATAACTGTTTTAAAGATTCGGGAACTAATAGCATATAATAGAAGAAATTATAAATGATTATTTGTAGGAAAAGAATTGATAATCCAAAGAAGGAGGTAGATAACTTGCTTTAGTGTAAAAAAAAGAAGAAGATAATTTAGAAAGTTACAAGACATTACACAAAGAAAAAAATCGAAAACAAGAAAATCAATAAAGAATTTGGAAAGTTACAATATGATTCATGTATATGATATCTATAATTTTAAAAGAATGGTAAAAACTAGAAACAAAAATGAAAATAAAAAACATAAATTAGTAAGGGATAATTTGGAAAATATAAATTTATGGTGAGGATAGTTTTGTCTTGAATAAATTAATTTTCTACTTCTGCTTCTACTTCTTGGAAGAAGCTAGAATTTTCTACTTCTTCTCAAAAGCAGAAAAACTGCTTCTACTGCTGCTGGCCAAAAGTACTTCACTATACTGGCCAAACAGATTAAATTTTTAAAAAAGTACTTTTTGGGAGAAAAAGTATTTTTAGCCTCCCATAAGCTTGGCCAAACAGGCTCATAGGCAGCATCAAGATTTCTAGAGGGACAGCTACTTCATATTAATATTGGCTCACCTCTGGTTTCTCAAATATCAAGTCATCAGGGGCAAAAGGAACCATGTAGGATGGCAGATCACATCGTAATATTGCCTGCATAATTGACAGAATTAATCAGCGGGATGAATGATGAGTCACAGCTATATATCATAGGGAAAAAGCTACATACTAGATCCTTGCTTAGTCTAGCCAGCTCCGCATTGGATAGCAATACCTGAAAACAAATTAACCAGTCAACTTAAGTGTTTAAGTTACGACACACCTACTCTTCAAAAGCAGAAGAATGTGGAAGGAATCACACACGGAAGAGAGAAATATACATAATTCCATGAAGAAATCATTAACACATTCAAGAATAATCAATGAAGGAATAGAAATATTAGCTTATCTTGAGATTAAAAGAAAAGGAAACAAGAAAAGTTGAACAGTCAACTTTTCTTGATCTCATGATTAAAACCAGCTCCTTTTGAAGAAGATTCCAAGGAAATACACAAAACATATGGCAAATTGACATTGTAAGAGGTACTAGCATAGTTCCCAACCCAAAGGATAAGTAAAATATTATTTCCTGGAAATGTCATTATATCATACTAAAAGGCTGATAAAAATAATGTAAACTTAAATATAATATTTATGACAGAAATTAATTTTGAGGAGAGCTTTTGATGGCTTCCTGTCAAAGAAAGCCATTCATATTTTCATCTGATAGAGGATAAAGAACATAATGCTTGAAGCTAAACAAACTAGCTAACCCTATAATGTAACTATCCCAATTCACAATATTTAAGTATATCTGTATAGAATAATATCAGCAAGACCTTACCCCTACCTTTAAGAAGGCAGAGAGACAGCTTCCGCTAGACCCTCGGCTCATGAAAAATAAAAAGGAAGGACCAACAATAACAACAACAAAAAACCAATCAGAAAACCGAAGCGAAAGAAACAAGTAATAACAGAAATCTAAGAATAAGAAAATACAATACTAACATTAAGTAATGCACTAAAACTACTGGTACGAGTCAGGACAATACTCGGCTACCTAGCCCTCTACCTTAATTCTCAACCTCCACATCTTTCTATCCAGGATCATGTCCTCGGTAAGCTGGAGAATCGCCATGTCTTGCCTAATCACCTCTCCCTTATACTTCTCCGGCCTACCTCTACCTCTCATTAGGCCCTCCAAGACCAACCTCTCACACCTCCTCACTACAGCATCTGTGTCTCTCCTCTTCACATATCCGAACCATCTAAGCTCGCTTCACGCATATTGTCCTCCACAGGGGCCACACCCACCTTATCCTGAATAACTTCATCCATAATTTTATCTATCATGGTACGCTCGCATATCCATCTCAGCATCCTCATTTATGCCACCTTCATCTTCTGGACATAGGAGTTCATGACTGGCCAACACTCAGCCCCATACAACATAGTCGGTCTGACCACCGCTCTATAGAACTTATCTTAAGTTTTGGTGGCACATTGTTATCACACAAAATACAGGAAGCGACCCTCCATTTCATCCACCGTGTTCCAATAAGGTGTGTGACATCCTCGTCAATCTCCCCATTTATAACTGACCCAAGGTACTTGATACTTTCTCTCCTAGGGATGACTTGTGAATCAAGTCTCACGTCTTCGTCCATTTCCTGAGTCGCACCACTGAACTTGCACTCGAAGTAGTCTGTCTTGGTCCTGCTCAACTTGAAACCTTTAGACTCCAGGGTCTGCCTCAAAACCTCTAACCTCGCGTTAACACCGTCTCGCGTCTCGTCAATCAGTACAATGTCATCCGCAAATAACATGCACCATGGCACCTCCCCTTGAATGTGGCGCGTTAGTGCGTCAATCGCCAGTACATACTGATTTGCTAATATCATGATGAATCTTCTATGCTCCAACACTCTCCCTCAAGCCAGCTTGAGAATAGTTTTCATTGCCAGCTTGCTTATCAAACTGTCGATTTGCTTTGTTTGCAGTCCTTTAGTAAGTAAATCAGTGGTTGTTGGTAATGTATGGCATACAACACAGTCCATTATCAAGTTTTTCGTAAGTGTCAATCTACTTCTGCATGTTTTGCTATTTCATGAAGAACCATATTATGAGCAATAGAAATTGATGCTTTACTATCGCAGTATACATTCACGGGAGAAAATTGAAAATTGAAAATCTTCAAGAATTCTAAGAATCGTTTACTCCACATTTCACAAATCTCATGAGCAACTGGTCTAAATTCAACCATTGTGTGAGAAAGAAGAGGCCCAGACCCCCACTGTGTGGGATTGCACTGGGTTTGGTATTGTTGTTGTTGTTGTGTGAGAAAGAAGAGAGTTTGAGAGAGAACTTAATTATTCCCTCAAAGCAATTGGGGCTTTTGGCTAAGTTATAAGAAAAGAAAGAGAATCAAAATGTATATTATTATAGGAGTAAATCAAGCTATACTCTATCTACAAGATCCTAGAATATTCTACGAGATTCTAACACTTCCCCTCAAGCTGGTCACAAATGTGCTAACACAAGAATCAGTGAGGGACTTGGTGAAAATATCTACAAGCTCATTTCACTTCACGAATTTTGTAACAATATTTTCTGAGAGTATCTTTTCTATGATACAGTGACAGACGATGTCAACGTGTTTAGTTCTCTTATGAAACACGAGATTTGATGCAATATGAAGAGCATCTTGGTTATCACACACAAATTTTATCGGATTGATTTCTCCAAACTTCAATTAATTAGCATTTGCTTAATAGATATTAGTTTGCAAATTGCCAAAGCCAATGCTTGGTATTCGCTTCCGTACTAGATCGAGCAACCACATTTTGTTTCTTGCTTTTCCAAAACACCAAATTATCTCCGATTAGAACATTATATCCAGATATGGACCCCATATCACAAGGTGATCATGCCCAATCAACGTTTGTATAACCAACAATCTGCTCATGACCTCGATCTTCAAAAAGCAATCATTTGCCTGGGGCTAAGTTTATGTATCGAAGAATATGAATAATTGCATCCTAGTGACTATCACATGGAGAGTCCATAAACTGATTTACAACAACTAACATGAAAGGCAATGTCAGATTGAGTCATTATGTGATAGTTCAACCTATCAACCAGCCGCCTATACCTTCGAGGAGGCTCCCCGTGTCGTGGTAGAAGTTTAATGTTCCTGGGCCATAGGAGTGTCAATGGGTCTACAACCTATCATACTTGTCTCCTCAGGAATGCCTAGGGCATATTTACGTTGTGAGATGACAATTCCTTATTTGGACTGCTTGACCTTAATGCCTAGGAAATACTTCAATTTGCCTAGGTCCTTCGTCTGGAAATGCTGAAAGAGATGTTGATTCAATTTAATTATACAATCTCAATCATTGCCTCTAATGACTATATCATCAACAAACACAACTGATAATCGGCTTAATGTATGCATATTTTGATATATATCACCTCACATTTTACTCATGTCTCGACGATTTGAGATGTTTAATATGATAATGTGTGCTAAATTTTGGTATTTCTATGTGTAGGAATCATTCGGATGCAATTTGGGACGAAAGGGCGCGAATTGGAGCAAAATCGGGACAAAATCGCAAAAAGGGAGATTTGAGGGCCACAGCCAGCGTGGGGCGCTGGCTGTGGCGCAATTTACAGGAGCCAAAATGTTTGAGCGCCAGGGCCAGCGCCCCACGCTGCCCTGGACGCTCAAGACGGGAAAGTGTCCTTTTTCGACTAGGACTCGGTTATTTCGACCCCTAGACGCCCACAACTCATATAAAGCCAACCTAAACCTATTTTTGAGAGAGGACGTGATTTAGAGAAAGGAGGGAGGCGCCAAACACTCGAAAGCAAGGATTTGATCAATTCTTCCATCCCTTTCCTAGTATTCATTGATTTCATGTTTGAAAACATTATTTTTGATGATTGTATGAACATGAGTGGCTAAGAAACCTATTGTTCTAGGGTCATGGGTATACATGAATGTTGATGTTTGAAGTTTAATTTGACGAAGTTGATTTTATCATCTTGGGTTGTTTATTTAATTCTGTTTTTAATTATTTTGCTGAGTAGCTAACAGTGAAATACTATCTACAAATCTAGAGTTGAACTCGAAAGTGGGAACTCTAGATTGCATATAGAATTAAATAGAGCAAGTTCTTAAACTCGGGCATCGGGGAACGGATTCGCAATTAGGATAGACATATACCTAATTGCCTTGCTCGGTTGCAATACAGGAATTGTAAATGCGTTCTTGTTAATCTTAATTCCATAGACATATAGGTATTAAGTTAGCTTAAATAGGCGAGTAAGGACTCGACAGATTCTTATGAGTAATATCAACCCTGTCAATCAACAATCCAGATAAATCAATTAGTTATTTTAAGCTAAGAATGCAACATGATTGTTAGATAACCCGTGACCCTGGAATATTATCTCCTATTGATTGTTATTCAAAACTATTTAAGTGTTGTGTTGATTTCTAGTATTTCATTACTTGACAGTTTTTAGGTAGTAAATTAGAAAATTATCTATTTTATAAGAAATCGCTTGAATCAATAAGTTATTTGAGTTTGAATTAGTCAAAAGTTAATCATAAGTCTTCGTGGGAACGATACTTTATTCACTACTCTATTACTTGACGACCACGTATACTTGCGTGAGTGTGTTTGGTCGCAACAACAACCAAATAAAATGTGCAGATTATGAGCCGTATGTCTATAGAATACAGAGTGAAGAGTCATACCAAACTCCTGAATGACCGTGCTAAACTTACAAAAACAAGCTCAAGGAGACTATTTCAAACCATATAGGGACTGACAACCGGCATGCAAGACCACTATACTCCCCTAGAGCAACAAAACCGGGTGGTTGCTCCATGTATGCTTCATCATCAAGATCACCAAAGGAGAAAAGCATTCTTAATATCCAATTGATAAAAAGGCCAATAGCGAACAACAACCATGGATAGAGAAAAACGGAAATATGCAATTTTAGGGGAGAAAGTATCTTAGTAATCAAGCCCAAATATCTAAGTATAGCCTTTAGTAACAAGGCGGGCTTTAAGTCGATTATTTTGACCATCTGGACTAACTTTGACTGCATACATCCATCGACAATTAACGGTAGATTTACCTGGAGGTAGAGGAACAAGCTCTCAAGTACCACTAGCATGTAAAGCAAACATCTCTTTGACCATAGCCCGTCGCCATCCAGGATGAGATAGCACTTCACCTATGGACTTAGGGATAGAAATAAACGACAATGATGCCACAAAGGCATAATAGGGTGATGATAAATGATGATAACTCAAACCAATATAGTGAGGATTGAGTTATGATTGGATCGAATACCTTTCTGAGTGTGACTGATGCACTAGGGAGAGACAAGTATGCAGTAGATGAACGATCCAATAGGGGACGTGAATCATCAGGACTTGATGTTGGACGCTAAGTCAGGAGTAGTGGAACCCTAGAAGGTTGAACTGGAGTTGTAGGTGATGGAACTGGAGTTGTAGATGATGGAACTGGAGCGGTAGATGGTGGAGCTGGAGCTGTAGCTATAGCTAGTGGTGCTAGAGTTGTAGGTGGTGGAGCTATGGAGGAAAAGGAGGGAGAGTGTCTGAATCTCCAAAAGATGAAATTGGTAACCACCTCATAAAAGTCTAAGTGATTACCTGAGCATGTGAAGTATGGCTAGGTTTCGAAGAAGTAATATCAACAGACATAAGCTATCGTTAAAGGTTAGGTGAATAGCACCGATATCACTTCTGCGACCTCAAAGTAACCGAGAAATACACATTTAAGAGCACAAGGAGCTAACTTCTTGAGTAGGGTTATGAACAAAGCACGTGCTCCCAAAGACACGACGTGGAAGAGAGAACAAAGGTGAGTGGGAAACAACAACAACAACAACAACAAACCCAGTGAATCCCACAAGTGGGGTTTGTGGAGGGTAGTGTGTACACAGACCTTACCCAACCCAAAGAAAGTAGAGAGGTCGTTTCTGAGAGACCCACGGCTCAAAGAAGATAAAAAAGAACAATAGGATCAAGCAATATCAACAACAAAGGCCAGCAAGATAATAACAACAATCTAAAAGCCAGAAAAATAGTTGGAATGAAGCAATAGAAATAAGCAGTAACAGCAGTAAGATACTATGAAATCGAAGCGGAAGATAGTAGGAAAACAGCATGTAATACTAGCAATTTAAAAACAAGACACTACCAGACTAACCCTAATACCCCGGTACGGAACAGAAATACACTCGACTACTTACTACCCTTTCTACCCTAATTCCCGACCTCCACACCCTCCTATCAAGGGTCATGTCCTTGGTAAGCTGAAGACGCGTTATGTCCTCCCTGATCACCTCTCTCAAATACTCATCGGCCTCCCTCTACCTTTTTTCATACCCACCAAAGCCAACCGCTCACACCTCCTTAATGGTGCATCTGAGTTTCTCCTCTTCAAATGCTTGAACCATCTATGTCTCACTTCCCACATCTTGTCCTCCACGGGAACCACGCCCACCTTTACCCGGATATCTTCATTCCTATTTATCCAACCTAGTATGTCCGCACTTCTATCTCAACATCATCGTTTATGCTACTTTCATCTTCTACTATCATCTTCTGGCTATGGGAGTTCTTAACTGGCCAGCACTCTCTTCCATACAACATAGTCGGCCTAACACCACTCATTAGAACTTACCTTTGAGTTTCGGCAGCACATTCTTATCATACAAGATGTCGGATGCTAGCCTCCATTTTATACCCTACCCCTATACGATGTGTGACATCCTCGTCAATTTTCCCATTCACTTGGATAACTGACCCAAGATACTTGTATCTTCCTCTCTTAGGGATGACTTGTGAATCAAGACTCACGGCCATGTCTGTTTCCTCCGTCACGTCACTAAACTTGCACTCCAAGTATTCTATCTAAGTCCTACTCAACTTGAAACCTTTAGACTCTAGGGTCTGTCTCTAAACCTTCAACTTCTCGTTAACACCACCTCGCATCTCGTCAATCAGTACCATGTCACATGCGAATAACATACATCATGGCACCTCCCCTGGCACGTTAGTGCGTCCATCGTCAAGTCAAAAAAAACGGGCTAAGCGCAGATCCTTGGTGTAAACCCATCACAACAGAAAAATGATCTGAGTCTCTTAACACTGTCCTCACCTGAGTCTGAGCTCTATCATACATATCCTTAATCACCGAAGTGTATGCTACAAGAACACCTTTAGCGTCCAAACATCTTCAAAGAACCTCCCTTAAGACTTTATCGTATGCTTTCTTTAGGTCAATAAACACCATATGCAGATACTTCTTCCTTTTCCCGTACTTTTCCACCAACCTCCTAACAAGATGGATGGCTTATGTTGTCGAACGCCCCGGCATGAATCCGAATTGTTTCTCAAAAATAGACACATTCCTCCTTACCCTCACTTCCACCACCCTCTCCTGAACTTTCATAGTATGACTAAGCAACTTGGTACCCCTATAGTTGTTACAAAATTTTGAATATCACATTTGTTCTTGTACAACAGAAACATCGTATTCCACCTCTATTATTCGGGCACCTTTTTCGTCCTAAAAATAACGTTAAAAATCCCAATTAGCCACTCCAAGCCTACTCTATCCACTTACCTCCAAAATTCCATCGGAATTTCATCTGGCCCGGTCGCTTTTCCCCATGCTCATCTTACGCATAGCTCCCACAACCTCCTCAAATTATGCATCTACAATACCCAAAACCTCGATATGACTCTCAGAGTGCTCCAAATCACCAAGCACGACGTTTCTATCTCCCTCATTATTTAGGAGTTTATGGAAGTATGTCTGTCATCTTTGTTTAATATGTGCATCTTCCATTAAACCTATGCCTTCCTTGTCTTTGATGCACCTCACTTGGTCCAGATCACGAGCCTTCCGTTCTCTCACCTTTGCCAGCTTGAATAGCTTCTTATCCCTGCATTTGTCCCTCAGTTCTTCATACAAAGAACCAAACGATATAGTCTTAGCCTCCGTGACCGCTAACTTCACCTCCTTCTTAGACTTCTTATACCATTCTCTAATTCGTCCTCTTCTCCTCCTCGTATGTGCTTGCCAGTAACTTCAAATGCGCTGCTTTCTTGGCTTCCACTTTTCCTTTGACTTCTTCAGTCTACCATCAGTCCCCTTTGAGACCGCCAGAGTAACCCTTCAAAACCCCTAACACCTCTCGTGCAGCTTTCCTAATGCAGTTAAATGTCACGGTCCACATACCACTCGCGTCCCCAGTACTCCTTCGGGCCTCCATAGCCAGCAACTTCTCCCCCCAACTCATGAGCTTTGTTCTGACTCCTCACTTGATCTTCGGTACCCGCCTCTTCTTCCTCTTCATCGTGATCTTTAAGTCCATCACCAAGAGCCTATGTTGGGTCGCGAGGTTCTCACTCGGGGCCTCACCAAGAGCCATAGAAAATGGAACTTGATGTTGGATAGCTGAAGATGGCATACGATTAATAAGAAAACAGGATGTGAGAAATGCATGCAAGCAGTCTGAATGTGATGCCTATTGTTTCTTTCAGCTACAGGCAGACCTCACTATAATATCCTTATATAACAGTCATTCACGAACAAATTCTAATTTTTCTCGGAACTGATTTTTTACGTTATATTTTACCTCTCTATAATAGCTTTCTACCTATAATAGCAACAACCATCTTTATGACAGTACGCTCTTTGTAAAATTACCTTTCTATAATAGCCATATAGATTTTCTAAGATTATTACTAATAATAAGTCTCAAGATTTTGACCAAATATTTTATAACTTTAATGCACAACCTATAATAAAATATATTATTTTATTATGATAGCACTAAGCCCCTTGAAGATATGCAATACTTAAACGTAATCTATTCATGTTTTTTTAAGATATGCACATCATACTTTTTTATTTGAAGAGATTTGCACATGATATTTTTGGATGTTTAAGTATTAGAGTGAATTTCTCTTCTTGCACAGGTAATAAAATTTGAAGAACTCACTAAAGTTATTCCTACTTCAAGTTATTCCTTTTCTTTTCCTGCCATATGGGGTCTAACGTCAAGCTATTCCTTTAAAAACAAAGGTAGTATTGTGCCAATACAAAAGGTAATCCTAGTGTCACTGATGAACTACTAAAGGAGAAATTTGCACTTACTAGTCGTAAAACAGTGACCGACATTCTTAGCAAGAAGAATAAGTATATAGAGGCGGCTAGATTGCGCGAATGTGAGCATCCAGAGGTATGTATAGAAAAAAAATTATTTAAACTTTTGTTCATCCAAAACTAATACAAAGCAGTACATATTTGGTTTACTCAAGCAAGGGCAAACCATGTCATCTTGACAGATGCAATCATCGTCACCCAAGCTCTTGATTTTGCAGAATCCATAGGTATTAACACGCTAGAGGAAAAAAAATTATCTGCCTCTAGTGGGGCTATTACAATTCAAACGACGACACGGCATCAAATTTTACCGTTTTCATGGTGACGCTAAAAGCGCGCCCATCCAAGACCTTCCTACTTTCCGAACTAAACTTTAAGAAGTAATAAAAGATTATGCACTTAAAGATGTCTTCAAGTGTAATGAGACTGGCCTTTTCCTTCGTATGGCTCCCGACAAGACTCTTGCTCAAATGCTAGAGAGCGGACGTAAGGAAGACAAATCAAGAATCATCGTAATGTTAACGTGCAATGTTTCGGGTAAGATATCTCTTTAGAAATAGATTCAGTTTATTGAAATTTCTTAAAATTTAAATGCTTCGTTTAGTTGATTGATTTATATTTAAAAACTTCTAAATTTAAACTCAAAACTAAATCCAAATTTTATTGTTGAGAAGGTAACATACTAAATCAAACTTCTATTAAATTATTTTTCTAATTCGTACTCCATTGCTTGAATAGAGAAAACTAAAACCTCTAGTGATTGGAACTATTGCTAAACCTCGTTGTTATAAGAATGTGGACATGGCCTCTCTGCCATACATCAACTATTTTTACAACAAGAAAGCATGGATGACTCGTGAAATTTTCAAACAATACATGCTTAGTCTAAATGCTAAATTTGAAGATGAAAATTGCAAGATTCTATTGTTGATGGACAATGCTACTCCTCATAAGATCGAGGAATACGAAAGTCAACTAACACATGTTAAGGTATTTGTTGTAGCCTTGATCATGTTTTTTTTTAATGGTGCTATTGTACTAATACATTTAATTTTTCAGGTTCATCATCTCCTACCTAATACGATATCACATATTCAGCCTGCAGATGGTACAAAAGCCGCTTCATCAAGCATTTGATTGATGAATATGATCGCAATGGGAGCCATCCATTATGTAGTGACAATAAGTTCAATATGCGATAAGCTATTAACACTCTAGTAGAAGCATGGAATGATGTGAAGGTTCCACCATTCTCAATTGTTGGAAAAAAATTGGAATCCTACCTACAGATGACAATGCCAATGCTAATAGTGACAACATAGAACTAGTCGAGGATGTTGGGAATGTATCATCACTTATAGTCTAAATTTCATTACGATAGATGCTACCACATGTGCAGTTTGATGTAACACTTCCTATTATTGAAGCTTTCGCTGATGAATAAATTATTGCACAAGTTATTGGAGTGGAAGAAAAAGACACTATGGAGGCAGATGAAAGTGCTAACGAAGAACCTCAAAATACTGCTACTTGGACTAAGATAGAAGATTCAACTGCTAAGCTTTTAGATTGCCTCCAAGGAAAAAGCTATTGGATACTTTTTTGCTGAAAGTTTGGACGTAAGTCTTCACCAATTCAAGCGTTATACCACTACTAAGATACTGAAATCTACGAAACAAACTACAATTACAGAGTTCTTCTATCAACCTTGAAAGAATTTGATTTTCTAGTAGCTTTAAAATATTAGAGTTTAAATTTTTGTACGTTTAGTTATGGATTTATTAATAATTTATTAGATTTCTTTAACATTTGATTAGTTATATATTTATATCTTTTGAGATTTTAAACTTGAATAATTTTTTTATCTTTTATATGCAACATTAGAAAAGGAAAATATTAATTCTTGGATAATTTTTGCCTACAACAGCCAAAATATATTTAGGCTCCAAATGCTATTATAGGTGTATAACACCCATTTTACAAAAGTCAAAAAAATGTCGAAGCAAACAATGATATTATAGAGAGATTTGACTATACTCCATTTTATTGGGATGTGTAAGGACAAGATGGGGTGATTATGATCCCATGAGAGTTCATGAACTGCTGAAATGGAAAAGACAGGTATTATGAGGCGTTATCACTATGAAATGTGCGGATAGAAACTCCAAATTGATTTTGGATTTCAGCATGAAAGGTCTGAAAAATAGAAAACTCAAATCGATTTTTCATCAAGAATATCCAAGTGCACTTGGAATAATCACTATGTTACGTGGACTCTCCAAAATGTTGTCGCACCTGTATCGGATCCTCCAAAAATATACTACATTTGGAGAATCTGACATAGACCCAACGATATTTCCGGAGAGTCCGAGCAACATAAAATAATCCTCAATAAAACTGACAAAGCAACAAAATCCCAAGGTAGAACTGACCTAACCAGAACCCCAAATATGTTAATGAACTAAAGTGAAAGATGACTGCTCGATTATCAGGACATTGGGGGAAATGGGGGCGAGTATGCTTACTGAGTTGACATGACTCACACTCTAGGGTGGACAAGAGAGACTAACCAAGTACTATGTTCTGAAGTTTTGATAAAATGGGATGTCCCAACGGTTTATGTAATAAATCGAGCAAACCGGTAATAGGATAAGTTGTTGAGGGAGGACCAGATGTAAGTGATTTAAGAAGAATAAGGCAATAAAATCCGTGTAGTTCACGTCCAATACCAATGATCCATCCCCCACTTGATCTTGTTAGACAATCATAAATAAAATAAAAAATAGAACAGTTAAGTATTTTGGCTAAGTGACTAATTGATATGAGATTAAAAGGACTACCACGAACATAAAGAACTGAATTTAAAAGTAAGCAAGAAAGTGGACTAGCTTGACCTATTCCAGTTGCCATAGTTTGAGACCCATTGGCCATTGTGATTGCTGGAAGAGATTCGACCCGGATCAACAACAGCTACACTATATTCAGGGGATCCTTTTGCTGAACCCGTACATGTTTCTGCGGCTCTTAGTGTAACTGGTTTCGGAGTGGACATTTTCACTCTATTTTATTATATATGCTTAGCGAAAAGAATGTTTATTTATACACCTAGGACATAGATTCTGTATGAAACAATGGATCGTGACAAGTCATTACTACAAGCAATGACTTCCTGAGATGCAACAGTAGAATTATTTTGGAGGTGGAAGAGAGACAAACATATAACTACCACATTGTTACCATTTTCTAAGAGAGCTTTTAATTCATAGGATTGACTGTTTCTTCTCGCTATGGCCTGCTTCAGGCTATTCACATCCTATAATTTGTGAAATACAAAACCAGCACAGACACACATGCATATACAGAGCAAAATGTCTCAAATTCCAAAAAGATGGTATTTGGCAGATAACATCTCTTTAATTGTCAGAAATCACGAACGATAAACTAGCTTTCCTCTTCTTCACCTCTGCACATTCTCTTTTTTCAGCAGGATGAATTACCACCATATGCCATTGAACACAGATATGGTCTAAAACGATTGTGAAATAATATCATAATTCCAGCTAAAGGAATAAAAGGAACAAAACAGTAGGAGTGCAACTAATTCACAGCCACAGTAATTTGGATCCTGTTCACATCAACTGCAATACTAGAACTGCAAGATGCAGACCCAAGACTATGATATACTACTTTCAATTAGAGTATTATCAAATCTAATCGCAATTTCTGTTTCTTAACAATACCCTGGGATAATAAATATGCATGGGCTTCCTCTGGAGGAGGCAATTTAAATGGACAAATTAAAGAACGGACAATTGAAAATGATGAATCTCATCTGATAAGTCACTACTAAGAGAAGCAGATAGACCACAATCGTAAATCAGCAGGCATTACCTTCCTAATTCGCTCCTCCTCAACTTGTTCAACACGTTCCAATAAGTTTTCTAGTGTACCTATTCAATAAAATCAGGATGGAAACAAGTTAGTATAGATCTAAATTACAGCTGATTAAAGGGAACAAAAACTACTACTCCCTCCGTTTCAATTTAGATGAGGTAGTTTGACTCGGCACCGAGTTTAAGAAAAAACAAAAAGAATACTTTTGAAACTTGTGGTCTTAAAAGCTTAAGGGGTAAAAGCTTTGTGGTGCCATGGTATTTGTGTGATTATAAAAGCTTCTTATTAAGGGTAAAATGGGTAAAATGAAGAGTTTAAAGTTGAATTATTTTCAATTGTAGAAATGTGTCATTCTTTTTGGAACGGACTAATAAGGAAAGTGTGTCATCTAAATTGAAACAGAAGGAGTACATAAATGAAGGAAGATTAAAAAAACAAAGAGAAAAGAATACATTAAAAACCAATGCTATTCAAAAAGATTAATACATGTCTTATTTTTATTAACAAGCAGTTCATTTTTTGAAGAAGAAAGTGTAATATTAAAGAAATGCAATATTTTTTTGAGACAGTAAGAACCATGATACGACATTTATAAGATTAATAACTTATTTAATTCTTCCTCCATCCCATAAAGAATGATCGGGGATTTGGTGTATAGGATCAACTCATTTAATTTGTAGCGTGACTTTGAAAATCCATCTCTTAGGTATTAGATATTGTGGACATTGAGGCGTTCAATTGCGTTTCAAGAAAAGTTTTGCATGTTTGAAAAATCAAAACAAAGAGGTTTTATTGGCTAGTAAAAAGTGAGACTACGTCAAGTAGGCATGCAGACACTATCACATGTGGTAGCTTGCACCATACTCCTTGTTACTTTATCAGTTCTAACTTACTCCTTAGAGAGCTATGGCATCAAGAGTTACTTGATACATGGGTTCTGATAAGTAAATGTATGGGACCTGTTTGCATAGAATAACAATTATCGAATTTAAATTGCTTCTTCCTTCCGGACTTTGGCCAGTGGTTACCTTCCCTTTTTTCACCTTTGCAGCATGAGAAACTAAATTTTGCCTTTGTTGTTAAATCTCTGTTTCTCCCAACCGGAAAATCCTATTTTGACTCAGAATGGTTATTAAGATAAGGGGTGAAGATGAGTTGTTTAATAGAGGGTAATAGTGTGAGCTGCTTGGTATTTACTACGGGAAGACGTGAGGCCTTGACAGCCATATCGGTCGTTTTTGCAAAAGGAATCATTTCTGCAAAGTAATTCTGAGGACCATGATTATTGGGAGTCTTAAGGCCATGTAAGATCTAGTGAGGTGTTTTCCTAATTTAGGAGTCATCCTAGTTGAGTTTGCACTTCTAGCCACTTTTGGCCACGTAGGCCATTTTGTAAAAAGAGTCTCAGTCATGTCTTGCATGTGTCCAATAGGAAATGTTGGGGATCTCAAAGTCATCTAGAACCTCATGTCGTTCTTACAAAGGTCGTGCCTATCCTCGTCTATATTCAACGAGTCCAGGCACACTTGGAGCAACATGGTCAGTATTTGTTTAGGGTCGGCCTTCAAGAGGCGGGGGCACACGCCAGGACCCTTATTTCCAGCACTGGTGCAACTTTACGGGGCATGTTACAGAGCTTGAGCATGACAGACGCCCTGGACCATCCCAGCCAGGATCGTCGCATTCAGGAGCTATTTATATGCTTTGAGTCCGTTTTTATGTTGTCTTTTACTTTCTAGTCTTGTCCAGTAGTATTGAGTCTTTTAGGTAGTGTCAGAGTCTGTCGTAGTCTAGTTGAGTTTGTCGAGTCCTTTGTTATCGTACTTCCTATTTTGTATTCGAAAAACAAAAAAAATATAAATGAAAAAATCCAAAGAGATTTTTATTTTATTACTTTACTTTGTTTCTCGCTTTTTCAGAACTACGCTTAGTCTGATTCATGACTAACATGATACGTAGGCAGCCTACATCGGGTTCGATTGAGTCATTTTCAAACAAAAAAAAATGAGAGAGAGAGAGACAAAAAGAAGAAGAAAAAAGAGAAAAAAGAAAGAAAGTTGTGGGATGTGAGAAATGAGATGAAAAAGAGTGATAATTAGGAAAGAAAATGAGTAAACCAAGAAGTGCTAGAGAAAGGCAGAAAGGAAGGCTGGAACGAGCAAATTGGGATGATGCCAAATGACCTTGTGAACAAATGACTTTGTAGTGATATTATTTTAATTTTACTATGATTTTAACCTATTGTTCTCCACTTTTATTTTAATATAATCCTTGAAAATACCAAAAAATAGTTACATTTTATAGTATAGTTCAAATTAATTTAGTAATTTATAAGATTTATTAGTACTTTTGTAGTAATTTTGTTTTAATTCATTTTTAAGAAAAAGAGTTGATTTGGACTAAGTTCTTGTCCTAATGTCTTGCCCAATTCAAAAATCCAACAAAATATTTACCCAACTTCGGATTTTTACGCTAAGCGCAATACCCTTTGACCCACCAGCCCATTTTACCCACGAAATCCACTTGACCCGCCCCAATCTCTCTTTTAAATTGGAGCCCTTCCTCTTCTCCTCATCCAATGGTCCATGATCCGCCACATCTTCATATATAAACCTAATACTTTCCAAACCCTAAACCTAAAAATTTCCCACAGCCACAACTCACCCCCACCCCTTGCTGTCGCCGTGGACACGCTGGAAAACTCACCGATTCCGGTCGAGTCCACTCATTCGATCCTCAATGGTCCCTTACTTCCACGTCACCAAAATCCTAACAAACTCGAATATTCTCCTCATGATTTCATCTGAATTATGCCTCAAATACATCACGCGTTTTGTTCTCTTTTGGGATGATTTTGAGCCTGTTTGGAAAGCCACCTAGGAATTTGATTTGGGTGTAATTACATAGTTTGGCATGTTTGTTTGGCCAAGTAATTACTTAGTCAGCATGGAATTTGGGTGTAATTGGAGAGGTGCAATTACACTCTCCAATTCTCAAGGGGGTGTGAGAATTGGTGATAATTACAAGGTTGCTTTTTAGTTTCCTTCCTTTTTGTTTTTATTTTAATTTATTTTCTTTAAAACTTTTTATTTCAATTATTTTAATTTTTTAATTTTATTTTTACTATTTAATTTCTTTTGAAATTTTAAAATATATTTTTCTTTGTACATTATTTATCTTTTATTTCTCTACATTTACTTCTTGTGATTCCATAATTGCTTATATTTTATTTTTTATTTATTTTATTATTTTATTTCTTGAAACTACACCTCCTAATATTAGAAATAATGAGTCATTAACAAACTTGGCATATAATGAGTGATGCAATTAAAGTGGAATTTCGTTGTTGAATGTGGTTATAAACTTATTATGTTTCGTAATCTTAAGTTGTAGTGGAACTTACTATTATTATGTTGGAATTTGACATATGTTAAACTATTTTTATTTTTATTTTTAAATTGTGTTATATTCATGGTTCCAATTTACTCGTTTTAGTAGTATTGGCTCACATTGCATGTTGTTCATTTTTTAGTTAGAATTGATAGATTAGTTTTGTCAAACATTTGAATAATGTTATGACATATTTATAAATATTAATTTATTTTATCAAACATGAATTCCATGATGTTCTTACAAAACATATGTTTTTAGTTTTTGTAAGTATCTAACCTAAATACTATTAAGTTGGAAAATATATATAAATTATTTTTACAATATTAATTATAAATATATGATTACTAATTAATACATTCACGAAAAAAATATACATCTTAAATACCAAATATAATATCATTTATACTTATAAAAATTTATAGGCATATATTAATTATACTAACTTTTAAGTTTTGATAATTACTTCATTTAAAATTTAATCTAACTGTGTAATTACACTTGTGCAACCAAACAGTAAACTTGTAATTACACTGTAATTACACTATGACAAACAAACAGGTCGTCGTAATTACATAATTGTGTAATTACTAGGCTGTGTAATTACTAGGGTAGTAATTACACCAATTCCAATTACATGGTGGCTTTCCAAACAGACACTTTGTGATGCATGGGAGCCATAGGATTAAGGGATTTGATCCTAGCCTTCCATTTGTCAAAAATCCGTCAAAACATGAAGAGATCTACGGATATAAGCCATTTCTTGAAAAACAAGCAAAGAGGCTTCAAGATTTCCTATTTAATGAATTCATTCCGGATTTTGGGGTTGGACCCAGTTTTGGAGAGAGAAAAAAAGAACGAGGGTTTTGAGGATTTCTCTAGAGTTTTCCACAGATTTTTTTGAGTTTTCTTTTTAAATTTTAGAAAAGGAGAAAACATACAAAAATATGTTTCTTTTATTGAATCAATTGTGATTGAGCTTCAGAAAAGAAAAATATACAAAAATACATAAGTTTTCTTTTTAATTTCGGTTTCAAAAATGGATTTCCCTTGAGGTGCTAAGATTTGGTTCGAGTTCGTTGTCGAGTTCGTGATTTCGGATTCCGGTTCCTGGAGTGAATTAGCCACTGTTTTGCTGGATTTCGGACTCAAAGTTTGTAGCCGACTTTCTTCATTTTGCTATTAAAGGAAGATTGTTATTTCAGGTCCACCTCTTTTCCTCTCTTATTGTTTCTGTGATTTGTGCTTTTAAGGCTTGGTATTGGCCTGTTATTCTTAGTTTCTCTTTTGTTTGAGATTAGATATTTTTTAGCCTAATAGAGTTCTTGCTTATGTTGTGCAGCCGTCTTTATTTCAGCGCATTAAGGCTCGCCATAATGATGATCCCCATTTGCTAGTGCTTAAGGACACAGTGCAGCGAGGTGGTGCTAAGAAGGTGGTTATTGGAGATGATGGTATTACGCGACTCCAGGGTTCGCTATGTGTTCCTAACGTTGATGGTTTGAGAAACTTGATACTTGAGGAAGCTCAGAGTTCGTGATATTCTATTCATCCAAGTGCTACGAATATGTATCGTGATTTGAAGCATCACTATTGGCGGCGGAGGATGAAGACGGATATTGTTGGGCATGTTCACGATGCCTGAATTGCCAGCAATTTAAAATATGAACATCAGAAACCAAGTGGTTTGATTCAAAAGATGGTTATACCGGAGCGGAAGTGAGAGCATATTACTATGTACTTTGTGGCAGGCTTACCATATACTTTGAAGAAGTTTGATATTATTTGAGTTATTGTGGAAAGGTTGACCAGAACCGCACATATCATACCGATGTTGACTACTTATACTTCAAAGAAGTTGGCTCAGATTTACATCAGGGAGATAGTTCGTTTGCATGGCGTGCCTATTTTTATCATTTTAAACTGGGGTACTCAGTTCACATCTCACTTTTGGAGAACTGTTCAGTGGGAGTTGGGTACGCAGGTTGAGCTCAGCATGGCTTTTCACCCACAAATGGATGGTCAGTCCAAGCGGACCATTCAAATTCTTGAGAACATGTTGCGAGCTTGTGTGATTGACTTTGAAGGTCAGTGGGATCAGTTCTTACCTTTGACGGAGCTTGCTTACAAAAATAGGTATCAGGCCAGCATTCAGAAGGCTCCATATGAGGCTTTGTATGGTAGACGGTATTGTTCTCCTGTTAGTTGGTTTAAGCCTAGCGAGGCTAGATTGTTGGAATTGGTACATGATGTTGATTGGCTTAATTATTAGGAAAGATTTGATTCTGATTGAGATTTGATTTTATTGTGATTGATTGTAATTTATTTTCCTTCCTAAAATAGTCATAGGACCTAGTATATAAATACATTTGCTTAGGGATGTAAGAAATACAAGAAGCCTTTTCTTCTCAAAAATCTACATGGTATAAGAGCCATTGCTTCCTTTTTTAGGTAAGTTTACTACCCCGCAGCACTAGGGTTCCGTTTTTATCAAAGAGATGGAGTTTTCTCTCTCTTGGTGGCTATCCGCAACACAAACTCCTTCCGGTTCCGTCGAGATAGATTTGGTTTCCGGCGAGGCAGATTAATTTTGAGCAATTTTCTTCAGATTTCCTCATGATTGGGCAGAAAATATGGAGTCGTTGAAGGAGACGGTTTCTGGAGAAATCTTGTATTTCGGATGCTCAGCTTCTCCATCACCTCCTAACCAAACTTGATTCCGCTAATGTTGCCACATCTAATTATATGCAATGAGGGACTGTCTATGCTGCTCACCTTAATTTTTGGATTGTTGATTCTAGTGCAAATAGACACATGACAGGCTCTTCTAAAGGCATTCAAAACTATTCTCCGTGTCTCAAAAGAGATAATGTTAAAATAGCCAACGGTTCTTTAACACCTATGTCTAGAACAGGTTCTGTCGTTTGTACTCCTAATATTAAACTATCATCCGTGCTCCATGTCCCAAAGTTCCCTCTCAATGTTTTATCCGGTACCGCCATCACCAAAGCTCTAAACTGTAAAATCGAGTTCTTTCCCGATCATTGTATTTTTCAAGATCTTCAAACAGGGAAAATGATTGGCAGTGGTAAATTGCATGATGACTTGTATATATTGGATGAAATTCAAAACATTGGTCAACCCTTTTCTGGGTAAATTAAGGATGCCAACCAAGAAATAATACAGCGGCATAGACGGTTAGGAATCCATCATTCTTTGTTTTGAAGAAGTTGCATCCCGATTTGTTTTCAAGGTCTCAATTTGAATCATTGTTCTGTGATGCGTGTGAATATGCCAAGCATACTAGAAACTCTTATCCTGTGAATGATAATAGAAACACAACTTCGTTTATGACTATTCATTCTGATGTATGGGGTCCTACCCAAACTGTTTCTTTGTGTGGAAGTCGATGGTTTGTTACTTTAATTGATTGTTGCACTAGGATGACTTGGGTATATTTGTTAAAAGCCAAAAGTGAAGTTTTCTCTTATTTTCAATCATTTCATAAGATGATTTGTGCTCAGTTTGATGCCAAAATAAAAATTTTGAGAACTAACAATGGCAGCGAATACATGGATAAAAGATTTGGTGCTTATTTGGAGTCCAATGGGATAGTCCATCATACAAATTGTCCTTACACTAGTGCACAAAATGGGGCCGCTGAAAGAAAAAATAAGCATTTGTTAGAAGTAGCAAGATTTCTTATGTTCACCATGCATCTAACAAAACCTTATTGGGGATTCTATTCTAGTGGCTGCTTATCTTATCAACAGAATGCCACTTAAAACTCTCAATTTTCAAAGTGCTCTGGAAGCTTTAAAGGGTAGTAAGGAATATACTGTTCATCCAAAGGTGTTTGGGTGTGTTTGCTTTGTCCACACTAGAAATTCTAGGAAACTTGATCCTAGAGCTATAAAGTGTGTTTTCATTAGGTATTCTCCGACACAGAAAGGCTACAAATGTTATCATCCTCCCTCTAGGAGATCTTTTGTTAGCATGGATGTTACTTTTCGAGAATATGAGCCCTATTTCAGTATTACCTCATCACTTCTTCAGGGGAGAGCACTAAGGAGGAAGAGGTGATTCTACCTAGTTCCATTACTGGACCTCTTGATGACATTGTCACAGGGTAAAGTAAAATTGGAGAAAGAATTCAGTGGGAGACTATTGGGCGTTTGGATAGGCCTAATTTGAAAACTTACTCAAGGAGAAATAGAGCAGAAGAAGCCATCATGCAATCTACCGAAACTGAACCTTCTTCTACTGGTGAGTTATCTATATTTCCTAATAAGTTAGATGAACATATTCCTCACAGAAAAGGAGTCAGATCTTGCACCACCAAACACCCTTTATCTAATTTTGTCTCCTACAATTATGTCTCCCTCCTATAGAGCCTTTGTCTTGTCTATTTCTTCTGTGTCTATTCCTAGAATTGGAGGGAAGCTTTTGCAGATCCTAAATGGAAGCAATCTATAATTGAGAAAATGAAGGTCTTGTCAAAAAAAAAGACTTGGCAACTTGTCACTTCACCATCAAACAAGAAGTTGGTTGGTTGCAAATGGGTCTTCACTGTGAAGCACAAAGTTGATGGCTCAATTGAAAGATTCAAAGCAAGATTGGTGGCTAAGAGATTCACTCAGACTTATGGAGTGGATTATCAAGAGACATTTGCACATGTTGCTATGATGAACACTATTCGAATTCTTTGTTTTGTGCAGCTAACCTTGATTGGGACTTGCAACAGTTTGATGTAAAGAATGCATTTCTTCATGGAGACTTATAAGAAGAGGTGTATATGGAGATTCCTCCTGGATTTGATATTGCACAGAGTCAAAGAAAAGTATGCAGATTGAAGAAAGCCTTGTACGGACTGAAGCAATCCCCAAGAGCTTGGTTTGACAGATTCTGCAAAGCAATGACCTCCTTTGGTTACCAACAAAGCAATGCTGATCACACCCTCTTCATAAGACATCATACGGATAAACTCACTATTTTCAGAGTTTATGTTGATGACATAGTAATGACAGGAGATGACAAAGAGGAGATGGCCAAATTGAAGAAGTTGTTGGCACATGAATTTGAGATCAAGGATCTAGGAAAATTGCAGTACTTCTTAGGAATTGAGGTTGCTAGATCAAAAAGAGAAATCTTTTACTTCTCAGAGGAAGTATATTATAGATCTCTTGAAAGAAACTAGTATGACAGGTTGCAGACCCGCAGAATCGCCCGTTGAAAACGATCACAAGTTACAAAGCGGAGTTGGAGAATCAGTTGATAAGGAGAGATATCAAAGGCTGGTTGGAAGACTCAGTTATCTCTCCTACACTAGACCAGACATAGCCTATCAGTTAGCCTGATGAGTCAGTTCATGCATGATCCCCGAGATCCTCATATGCAAAGTTGTCTTTCACATTTTGCGGTATCTGAAGTCTGCTCCAAGGAAAGGTCTACTTTTCTCCAAACATGATCACCTCCAAATAGAAGCCTTTACAAGCGCGGATTGGGTTGTATCTCTGGATGACAGAAGATCCATATCCGGTTATTGTACGCTCGTAGGAGGAAAGTTCGTTACTTGGAGAAGCAAGAAGCAAAGTGTAGCTGCTAGATCAAGTGCGAAGGCAGAATATAGAGCTATGGCCCAGGGTGTTTGCGAACTGCTTTGGCTACAAAAGCTACTAGAGAAATTGAGACTGTGTGAAAAAGGAAAACCTTCATTGTACTGTGACAATAAGGCTGCCATCAGTATAGCTAATAATCCAATACAACATAAGCATGTGGAAATTGATTGACACTTCATCAAAGAAAAAATTACAACTGGTGTCTTGAGTTTGTTTTATGTGCCATCAGAAAAACAATTAACTGATGTGTACCAAGGGTCTCAACAAACGGACTTTTCATACACTGGTTTGCAAGTTGGGCATGTGTGACATATTTGTACCAACTTGAGGGGGAGTGTTGATTGGCTTAATTATTAGGAAAGATTTGATTATGATTGAAAAAGATTTGATTCTGATTGTAATTTATTTTCCTTCCTAAAATAGTCATAGGACCTAGTGTATAAATACCTTTGCTTAGGGATGTAAGAAATATACAAAAATACAAGAAACCTTTGCTTCTTCTAAAAAATCTACAGATGCCTTGGAGAAAGTAAAGGTGATTCAAGAACGACTTTGGACAGCACAGAGTAGGCAGAGAAGTTATGCGGACAAGATGATTCGTGATGTGGCATTCATGGAGGGTGAGAAGGTACTTCTGAAAGTTTCATCAATGAAGGGTGTGACGAGATTTGGAAAGAAGGGCAAGTTGAGTCATAGGTTTATTGGCCAATTTCAGGTGGTGGAGAGAGTTGGTGAGTTGCCTTATAGGCTTGCTTTGCCTCCTAGCCTATCGAGGGTACATTCGGTATTTTATGTTTCTATGCTTTGAAAGTATTAGGAAGATAGGTCATATGTTTTGGACTTCAGCACAGTGCATCTAGATGAGAATTTGGCATATGAAGAAGAGCCGATAGCTATTTTGGACAGGCATGTTCGAAAGTTGAGGTCAAAGGAGATCCCTTTGGTGAAGGAGAAATCGAGCAAGGAGGCAATTTGGGAGGCCGAGTCAGATATGCGGAGCAGATATCCATACCTTTTCAACGGTCCAGGTACATTTCTAAACTCATTCGAGGACGAACATTTGTTTAAGAGACGGAGAATGTAATAACTCGACCGGTCATTTTGAATTCTAGAACTTTATTCCCCTGTTTCATGCTACCCGCAGGTTGGTTTGCTATTTTATGACTTGCAGGTATGGGTGGTTTGGTTCAGGAGTGATTTGGGATACTTAATTCCTAACTAAAGGCTTAAGGTTAAAAAAATGACCAAAGTAAACATTTTGGGTTAACAGGCTCGGATTGGTAATTTAAAGGTCCCAATAAATTCGTATGATGATTTAGGATATGTACATATGTTCGGTTCGGATCTCGGGTGGTCGGGGGTTGATTTGACAAATTTAATTGAAAGTTGAAATGTTGAACTTAAGAATATTTGAGATTTTTGGTTTGAGGCTTAATTCATGGTTTTGATGTTATTAGTGTTTCGAGCCATTTGTCACGTCCTTAGACTTAAACTAAGCACACGTGCGACACTTGACAACTTACTCACGATCTTGCGCAACTCGCTCACGATCTTGTTATTCCAAGTCAGCCTTAATATACTAAAGATCGCTAAGGGAATGTTTGAATACAGGAGAATTGCCAAATGAAGCTTTTGTATTAGAGAGAACTTGATTATTTTTCTTGATGAATTACAAATGAATATCCCTCTTTATATACTAGTCTCCTAGGGCTAGTGACTAAATAAAAATTATTACGCAAGTCCCTTATTATTTACATGTATGTCCCCTCTTTAGAATTCTCTACATAGCTAGAATCTTCCAAGGACTTTCCTAACAATTCCATAGGGTTCTAGGGTCTTCCTAAGGAAACCTCTATATTTTTCTAGAACCTTCCTACAAGTGCTAGCCGCGTTGCATATGGCAAAAATATATGCCAAGTGGCACCTACGTGGCATGATGATGTGGCGGGTCATGACACTCTCCCCCACCCAATTGTGTGTCGCCCTTGGCACAAAGCATCAACACGTACGCGTGCATCTCGCCTTGGCGTCGTCGGAGATCTTTGTCCATTAGCCATTGATGCCCTATGAAGTGGTTCGCCTTCCCATGTCACAAGGTACTAGTCACATTTTTTCTTGCCCCGTTTGTACTTTGGACGGCTAGCAATGATGGCTTCGATCCTCCGCTCATCGGATGCCTCTCCTTGCTCTTGGCCTGAATCTCCCCATGACTCGACCAAGTCTAGCAGCTTCTCAAGCATCGGGTTTATGTTTCCACTCCTTTGGTTGCCCTCCGTGGTCCCAGCTTTACTGGAAAACTTGACCCCTCTGCTTGGTGCATCGTCTAATTCTGATAGCGTGCCATCACTTTGTAACTCGCCATCCACTTCAACTATGTACACCCAACTTTTCTTGCTGCCACCATGCTCCATTTGCATGGCGCCAAGATAGGCTTTGGAATCCCCTACTTTCAGCTTAGATTCCAAGCGCATCCCCCACTAAAGGCGGTTCCTTCTAGTGTTACCCTTGTGTGCCTGAGCAAAGTTCCCGATCATTGTTGCAAGCTTCCCCAACTCTGCTTGCCCGATGTGATCCTTTGCAGAAGTAGCACCCTCCCTTAGGCACGTAATCGCTACTGTTTTCCGGCCCCTTGCCGTTTCTCTTGGACCCATGTCCATTATGGGATGGCCCCTTGCCATTGCCCTTATATAACTCGACTATGTCTTTCCCGTTGTCCTTGTCATGATCTCCCCCAGCTCTCTCGGCGTTGCCTTCTTTGGACTTGGCAGACTCCATCTTGAAGTCAACGAGCGACTCGGCTACCGCTATGGCCTTATCCACGTTGGCTACTTGATGTCTTCTTAACTCCTACTTTGCCCAATTTTTCAACTCATCCATGAAGTAGAAGAGGGAATCTTCCTCGGATAATGACGGGATTTGTAGCATTAAGGTAGTGAACTCGCGCACATACTCCCGAATCGTGGTCCTCTGTCGGAGCTCCCTTAGCTTCCGCCTAGCGTCGTACACCACATTAATCGGGTAGAATTGCTTCTTCAACTCCTTTTTGAACTGCTCTCACGTCTCAATCTTGCATAACCCTTTCTCAATGTCAATACACTTTCGACGCCATCACAGCACGGCAATCTCTGAGAGGTACAACACAACAGTGTTGATCTTGGCCTCGTCGTCTCGCACTTTGCCGTGCCTGAAATAGTTCTCCAAGCTCCAAAGGAAGCTCTCCACTTCTTGTGCATCACGAACACCTTTGAACACCGACGGTTTGGGAGCCTCGATCGTGGCCTCCCTCGAGTGACTCTATATTTGCCTTCGTAGCATCAATAGTACTCAAGGCCTCCATGAGTCTGCATTCCAAGGCATTGATGGTTCGCCTTAGCTCCATCTCAGTCTGCGTACGTCTCTCCAAGTCATTTCGGATACTCTCAATATCCTCAAGAGTGTGTCCCTCAAGAACGCTAAGGGTGCATTCCACCTTCCCCAAGTGTTGGCCAAAGATCTTGACGACGTCCATCCCCGAGTTCACCTTCATCACCCACTCTTTACCGAGCGAGACGTCATCCGGCAGGACCTCCACTTTATCCTCGCTCGCCTCAATGGCAGATGGTTCTTGGGATGTAAGCCCCTCGTTTGGCACAACCTCGGGCGACACCTCCTGGCTCTTGTTGGTGGCATTCCTCTTTTTGTTATGTACGTTCTTGCCAGCAGCATTTTGGATGACGTTGGCTTGGGTGTTGGCAGCATTAATCTCTTCGTCGTTCACCATTCCCTTAGTTGCAACATTCGCTAGGATACCACGTTGTCACATCCTTAGACTTAAACTAAGAGCACGTGCGACACTTGACAACTTGCTCACGATCTTGCGCAACTCGCTCACGATCTTGTTATGCCAAGTCAGCCTTAATACACTAAAGATCGCTAAGGGAATGTTAGAACGAGTGAGAATTGCCAAAGGAAGCTCTTGTATTAGAGAGAACTTGATTGTTTTGCTTGATGAATTACAAATGAATTTATATACTAGTCTCCTAGGGGCTAGTGAGTAAATAAAAATTATTACGCAAGTCCCTTATTATTTACATGTAAGTCTCCTTTCTAGAATTCTCTATATAGCTAGAAATTTCCAAGGACTTTCCTAGCAATTCCATAGGGTTCTAGGGTCTTCCTAGGGAAACCTTTATATTTTTCTAGAACCTTCCTACAAGTGCTAGCCTCTTTCCTATGTAAGCTTTCCATATGGCAAAAATATATGCCAAGTGGCACCTACATGGCATGATGATGTGGCGGGTCATGACACTTTGCCCAAGTTTGTATAGGGTATATGAACTTTTTAGGATGATTGGATATGGTCCGGGGGGCTCGAGTGATTTTCGGGGTGGTTTCGGAGCATTTTGGAACATGATTCAACTGATGGTTTTTTTATGCACAACAGTGAATCGAGATCGCGTGGGCTAGGATGGCGATCGCGTAGATTGAATTTGGGGCTAGGGATTTTTCCTTCGCGAACACGTGCAGGAGGTCGCGATCGCGTAGGTGTGCGCATGGGTGTTCTTTACAAGCGCGTGGAGCGCGTCGCGGTCGCGGTGGCCTTCGGGATAGCGAGTCACAATTTCAGCCCAGGGTATATTTTGTCCAGATTTCGTGATTTAGCTTATTTTCACCATTTTTGAGTTTTGGAGAACGGGAAAAGGAGATTTTAAAGAGGGATTTCACCCCCAATCTTGAGGGTAAGTAATTCTTACTTGGAATTATTCATAAACCTTGATTCCGTATGAATTTCTACACATAAACATGGAATCAAAGAGAGAAATCTAGGGGTTTTGTCTAAATCTTAAGTGAGTGTATTTTGAGGTTTTGAACAATTTGGACTCGAATTGGGAAACCAATCACATATTCGAATTGGGTTATAAGACAATGGCATTTGACCTTGGAATCAGATTTTTACCATGTGGGCCCGACTTGACTTTTTATTGATCTTTGAGATTTGATTTAAGATTGAAGCTTTATTGTTTGGAATTGGTTTCTATGACTTTATTTGACCCTGTTAAGTATTATTTGGCTAGATTTGGAGCATTTGAAAGGCAAGGATAGAGGAAGGAGCATATTGGAAGGTTGAAGCCTATTCCGGATATGGTAAGTAGCTTGGCTAGCCTTGATTTGAGGGAATTTTTCATAAAATGGACATATATGCAAAATATTACATGTTTGGGGGGTGACGTATATGCGAGGTGACGAGCGTATATGCGGGCGCTGAGGTTATACCATATTTGGGAGTAGAATTTAAGCTTCATTATGCCTTGGTTGAGGTGTACTTCTTCTGGTCTATGTTATGTTTTATTTGTTTGTATGACTACTTGAGCAGCTTTAATCATGCTATAGATATTATGTCAAGGCTTTTGATGCTTTATTTTGACATGAAGGGCTATTTGGTATGTTGGATTATACATTGTAGCCGTAGTCATACTTGTACATATGCATATATCTCTGCAGGGTGATTTCCTCTGTCCATATGCATCATATATGCTTATTTCTTGTTCATAAGCATACACGCATGCAATGGTACTCTGCTATGGACTGAGGTTGGCATGACGGGACATTCCGTGCGGATATTATGATTGGGCACGATGGTACATTTGTGCGGTTCGATGACTGATTTCTGAGATATTGATGATTCTTTATGGAGCTATGATGCTCGGCTCATGGATTTGGATCCATCCTCAGGAGTCACGTGATTACCCATATTACATTAGGAAGTGTGTGCGCAATGATATGGGACACCTGGGAAGTGTCGAGCACCCGGGGGTGTCAACTGAGGCAGAGATACTCTTTCACCTGCATGGACATTGTAGAATCATGTAGAGACATGCATATACATGCTACTTGATGCATATCATCCATATATGTTGATGTTGTGCTTTACTTGCGTCCTTTATCAACTTTTCTGGAAAGCATGCTTAATAGTTGATTCTTGGTTGTGTACCTTACTACTTGTATCTCTGGTTTCTTAGTTTTTCTTTCTTTTATTGTACATTGTTATGAGTTTAGCACGTTATTGAATTATGTCACTTTTGTCTAAATCACACCACTACTTCATCGGAGTTAGACTTGATGTTTACTGGGTACACGTTGTTTTGTACTTATACTATATTTTTGCACATTTTTGTGCAGAACCTGCTATTGGACCCGCGGCGTTCAGGAGGGCGCTTAGCAGCTTGTAGGAGACTTCGTGGTGAGCTGATGCACATGATTCGCAACTTATGGAGTCCCTTTCTTATGTATCCTGCTGTTATATTGGTTCGGACAGTACTTTAATATGGCGACTCAAATGTACTCTATTTAGTTGCTCATGAATTTGTAATATCGGGTTTTGGGAGATTATTATAGTATTTTCAGCTTTTGGTTGATGTTGTGAGACTTAATATGTTTTATTTAAATCATGACAACTAATTAACCTTTATTTGTTTTGCTTTGTTAATTGCAAATGTTGGCTTACCTAACGGGTTGGGGTTAGGTGTCATCACGATTTTAGTCGTGACAGAACAAAAGGAATAACAAGTCGGGAAAAGAAAAGAAAAGAAAAGAACAAAGAAAAGGAGGCAACAACTCTCGGGGATGTCTTCAATGAGGATAGAACTCTGATACATTATGAATTGAAAGATTTCAGAGGTCTCACTGAACCACTGTACCCACATCTGTTTTGTTTAATGCAGGTGCCATTTAAACCATTTCAGTTTTGTCACAGATATCTACATGTATACTCAAAATTTTAGATGGAGCATGCAGGTGACGTGGCACCCCTACCTAATAAGGTAGATCTGCCCCTGGGCATTGTATCACCTTTCGTGTTACTTGTTAGAATAGTTATGTGAATATATATGTAATTAGTCCTAGTCCCGTATGTAATAGGAGTAGGTTATATATTATGTGTGCTTATAAATAGGGTTCATTGTAATACAATCAACATCAATAATAGATTTTTCTCCCGTGCATTCTCACATGTTATCAGAGCATTAATGAGAAAAGATCGATGTGCGTCATCCCACAGTAATCGGGAAGAAAGAACTTAATCATCGTGTAATTTTTCCAGTGACCTAAGGGTTGTCTACGTGAAAGTCACTTTATGTCGGTGTTGTGAAAAAACCAACACCACCACGAGGTAGATCACTCTCCGGCGATCAACGACAGAAAATTTCTCCGGCAGAAATGCTGCCACGCACCTCCACGCGCCGGCAACAGAAAATTTTCTGGCAAGGGTTCCGATTCACGCGCCGGCACGTGGGCCACTTTCCGGTCATTTTTTCGCAAAGCTTCTTCAAGACAGCTTGTTCGTGAGGCTTTTCCAAGCCTACCCATCCAAGTTTCACCAAAATCCGACGACCTTTTTTATTTTCCGGCGAGTGAACAGTGATTTTCCAAAAAAAAAAGAGAAAAGTGTTCTGATTTGGGATTCCAAGGTTGTTAACCATACAACCTTTAGTCAAGAATTTGAGAAATTGGTTGTAGCAAAATGGATCGCCTTGCTTGACCTACAGCTCCAGTTGCAGCTCCACCACCTATAGCTCCAGTTCCACCACTTATAGCTCCAGTTCCACCACCTATAGCTCCAGTTCAACCTTCTGCAGCTCCACCACTCCTGACTTATCATCGTCGTCCGCGTCCAGCATCAGGCCCACCTGATTCGCGTCCCGCACCTAACAGTGCTAATATTGTAGACTTGTCTCCTCTTAGTCAACTGATTGCACTACGGAAAGGTATACGGTCCACACTTAATCCCAATCCCCATTATGTCGGTTTAAGTTGCCATCGTCTGTCATCACCCTATTGTGCATTTGTATCATCTTTGTCCTCTATTTCCATCCCTAAGTCTACAGGTAAAGGACTGTCTCATCCAGGATGGCAACAAGCTATGATTGACGAGATGTCTGCTTTACATACGAGTGGTACTTGGGAGCTTGTTCCTCTTCCTTCGGGTAAATCGACTGTTGGTTGCCGTTGGGTGTATGCAGTCAAAGTTGGTCCAGATGGCCAGGTTGATCGACTTAAGGCTCGTCTTGTTGCCAAAGGGTATACTCAGATATTTGGGCTCGATTACAGTGATACTTTTTCTCCCGTGACTAAAATAGCATCGGTCCGTTTTTTTTCTATCCATGGATGTTGTTCGCCATTGGCCTCTTTATCAGTTGGACATTAAGAATGTTTTTCTTCACGGTGACCTTGAGGATGAGATTTATATGGAGCAACCACCTGATTTTGTTGCTCAGGGGGAGTCTAGTGGCCTTGTATGTCGGTTGCGCCGGTCCCTCTATGGTCTAAAGCAGTCTCCTCGAGCCTGGTTTGGTAAGTTCAGCACAGTTATTCAAGAGTTTGGCATGACTCGTAGTGAAGCCGATCACTCTGTGTTTTATCGGCATTCTGCTTCAAATCTCTGTATTTATCTGGTGGTTTATGTTGATGATATTATTATCACCGGCAATGATCAGGATGGTATTACTAAGTTGAAGCAACATCTCTTTCAGCACTTTCAGACTAAGGATCTTGGCAGATTAAAGTATTTTTTGGGTATTGAGGTATTGTGATCTCACAACGGAAGTATGCCTTAGACATTCTTGAGGAGACAGGAATGGACAGGCTGTAGACTTGTTGACACTCCTATGGATCCGAATTCTAAACTTCTGCCAGGGCAAGGGGGAGCCGCTTAGCGATCCTGCAAGATATAGGCGGCTGGTTGCTGGTTGGTAAATTAAATTACCTCACGGTGACTAGACCTGACATATTCTTTCCTATGAGTGTTGTAAGTCAGTTTATGGATTCTCCCTATGATAGTCATTGGGATGCAGTTGTCCACATTCTTCGATATATAAAATCAGCTCCAGGCAAAGGACTATTGTTCGAGGATCGAGGTCATGAGCAGATCGTTGGATACTCAGATGCTGATTGAGCAGGATCACCTTCTGATAGACGTTCTATGTCTGGATATTGTGTTTTAGTAGGAGGTAACTTGGTGTCTTGGAAGAGCAAGAAACAGAATGTCGTCGTTCGGTCTAGTGCAGAAGCAGAATATCGAGCAATGGCTATGGCAACATGTGAGCTAGTTTGGATCAAACAGTTGCTCAAGGAGTTGAAATTTGGTGAGATCAGCCAAATGGGACTTGTGTGTGATAATCAAGTTGCCCTTCATATTGCATCGAATCCGGTGTTCCATGAGAGAACTAAACATATTGAGATTGATTGTCACTTCGTCAGAGAAAAGATACTATCAGGAGATATTACAACAAAGTTTGTGACGTCGAATGATCAGCTTGCCGATATTTTTATCAAGCCCCTCACTGGTCCTCGATTAGTTATATATGTAACAAGCTTGGTACATATGATTTGTATGCACCAGCTTGAGGGGGAGTGTTAGAATAGCTATGTGAATATCAGTCCTAGTCCTGTATGTAATAGGAGTAGGTTATATAGTATGTGTACTTATAAATAGGGTTCATTGTATTACAATTAACATCAATAATAGATTTTTCTCCCGTGCATTCTCACATTACTAATTAAAGAATAGAGGAAAATGTGACACCTAGAGATGTAAATGCGAACTCACATATTTCTTGTTACATAAAATAAATCTGAACTTCTCTTTTAAGGGAAGTGAACAGAGATTGACAGAAATGGCAAGATTTTCTTTTTTAGTCAGAGTGAATATTTTGCATGCCAGACCATTGCGTTGGACAAAAATAATTTACCTTCAACCACGTTGTCTAGAAACCCAGGAACCTATAGGCACTAACAATACTTCTGATTACAAACTTGTTCATGTGCACTACATTTGCGAATACTTATAAAGTGTAGCAGTAACATGCAGGAAACGAGGCCATCATGGAAAGGATTTATCCTTCAAAAGGAGGGGAAGCAGTTATAACTGCCCGACAAAATTAAGGTTCTCCAGACTAACTTACTAACATTAATTAACTTACCAAATTTCATAATAAGCTGAATTGCATGTACATCTCCAATCCCATGAACTCCTGCACATGGAAACAAAAACAAAGAATATAATGCCAGATTAGTAAAAAGCAAAGTTTTATCAGATGACAGATCCCAATGAAGTACTATCATTAAGCTGAAGCTGAATGAGATCTACTAGTAAACTACTTTTTTCGGTCCAGTTAAACAGAGTTATCCACTCTGATATATTGGAAAGATACCAGAATCTGTCCACAGGTAGAGCACATGAAACTAACAGCACCATGTTTTATAAGTGATCTATACAACACCGATTCCGAAGTAATGAGATACAGATATGGCATTTTTTTCTCCTCTTCATTTGGGCTGTTACGATGAGAGTGAAGGTGCCATGAAATGCCTCCTACAATCACTCAAGTCATTTCCATTTTTAAGAACTCAAAATTTTTCTGTATCTCGTCATTTGGATCAGTCATCACTTAACTTTAACTTTCAGAATGCAATAAATAGGCCAGCACTACTTTTACATTACTTACTCGGACCTCCAATGAAATTGGACCTAAGTATGTTTGCTAATACTTTTCTTTTGCTCAAGTCTTAAAGGCTTCTGATGCAACTTGATACATTCTTGGCAGAAAATTTCTGGGTAAGGTCTGGCTAAGGGTGTTTCAGAAGTTGGAGGGCCTGAGCGAGTTTAGTTGAAAACAAAGAGAAAGCCCTGAGCAATCTACCCTTCATTATACAGAAAAGTTTACTTAAGGAAGCACAGATAAACCTGGTATGTTATCAGATTTATCACCCGTAAGTGAGATCAAATCAACAAATTGAGAAGGTTTTAGTCCTCCATATTTTCCAGCAAAATCCTCCATTCCAAATGAGACCATCCTGCAAAATGTAAGAAAAGGCCGAAGGACTTAGAAAGTGTTTCAGAATACAGTAGTTGCATGTGTATGATGACAGAAAAATGAGACAAATAAAACCATGGACACAATCCATAATGAAACAACAGAAGGCATCAAAATCATAGGAAAACTAATGGTAAAGGGGAAAAAGACTGTGAGAAGGCACGGGAGAAAATATGTTATTGATATTGGATGAACAATACAATACAAGAGGTCCTTATTTATAGCTATACTATACAAGGACATACTACTCTTCTACCAATGTGGGACAATACTACACTATATACATGTTGTAAACTAACACTCCCCCTCAAGCAGGTGCATACAAATCATATGTACCGAGCTTGTTATATATATAATCAATACGAGGACCAGTGAGGGACTTGGTGAAAATATCTGCAAGTTGATCATTCGACCTCACAAACTTTGTAGCAATCTCTCCTGAAAGTATCTTTTCTCTGACGAAGTGACAATCAATCTCAATGTGTTTAGTTCTCTCATGGAACACCGGATTTGATGCAATATGAAGGGCAGCTTGATTATCGCACACAAGTTCCATCCGACTGATTTCACCAAATTTCAACTCCTTGAGCAATTGTTTGGTCCAGACTAGCTCACATGTTGCCATAGCCATTGCTCGATATTCTGCTTCTGCACTAGACCGAGCAACTACATTCTGTTTCTTGCTCTTCCAGGACACCAAATTTCCTCCTACTAAAACACAATATCCAGATGTAGAACGTCTATCAGAAGGTGATCCTGCCCAATCAGCATCTGAGTATCCAATGATCTGCTCATGACCTCGATCCCCAAAGAGTAACCCTTTGCTTGGAGCCGATTTTATATATCGAATAATGCGGACAACTGCATCCCAATGACTATCACAGGGAGAATTCATAAACTGACTTACAACACTCACAGGATAAGAAATGTCGAGTCTAGTCACTGTGAGATAATTTAATTTTCCAACCAGCCGCCTATAGCTTGCAGGATCGCTAAGCGGCTCCCCCTGTCCTGGCATAAGTTTAGAATTCGGATCCATCGGAGTGTCAACAGGTCTGCAACCTATCATCCCCATCTCCTCAAGAATGTCTAAAGCATATTTTCTTTGAGAAATAACAATACCTGAGCTAGACTGGGCAACCTCAATACCTAGAAAGTACTTCAATCTGCCTAGATCCTTAGTTTGGAAGTGCTGGAAGAGATGCTGCTTCAGATTGGTAATACCATCCTGATCATTGCCAGTAATAATAATATCATCAACATAGACTACCAGATAAATACAGAGACTTGAAGCAGAGTGCCGATAAAACACAGAGTGATCAGCTTCACTATGAATCATGCCAAACTCCTGGATAACCGTGCTGAACTTACCAAACCATGCTCGAGGAGACTGCTTTAGACCATAAAGTGACCGACGCAAGCGACATACAAGGCCACGAGACTCCTCCTGAGCAACAAAACCAGGTGGTTGCTCCATATAAACCTCATCCTCAAGATCACCGTGAAAAAAGGCATTTTTAATGTCCAGCTGATAGAGGGGCCAATGACGAACCGCAGCCATGGATAGAAAAAGGCGGACTGAAGCCACTTTATCCACGGGAGAGAAGGTATCACTGTAATCGAGCCCAAATATCTGAGTATATCCTTTGGCAACAAGACGGGCCTTAAGTCGATCAATCTGTCCATCGGGACCAACTTTGACTGCATAAACCCAACGACAACCAACAGTAGATTTACCTGAGGGAAGAGGAACAAGCTCCCAAGTACCACTTGTATGTAAAGCAGACATCTCGTCACTCATAGCCTGTCGCCATCCTGGATGAGACAACGCTTCACCTGTAGGCTTAGGGATGGAAACCAAGGACAAAGAAGATATAAAAGTATAATGGGGAGATGACAGACGATGATAGCTCAAACCGACATAATGAGGATTAGGGTTAAGTGTGGTCCGTATACCTTTCCGAAGTGCAATCGGTGTACTAAGAGCAGGGTCCGCAGCAGAAGCAGGGTCAGGTGCAGGACGAGAACCAGTTGAGCCTGATGGAAGACGCAAACGACGATGATAAGTCAAGAGTGGTGTTCCTGTGGCTGGGGAACTAGGGGGAACAACACTAGACTCCTCAACGGTTGGTATGGATGAAACCTCTGTGGTCGAAGGTGGAGGAGGAGCTATAGTAAACTCCTCAAAGGTCGGTATAGGTAAGACCTCAGATATATCATGGTGGTCAGCAGAGGTAAAGAAAGGTTTAGACTCAAAAAATGTGACGTCAGCTGACATAAGGTACCTGCGAAGATCTGGAGAATAACAACGATATCCCTTCTGAACACGAGAATAACCAATGAAGACACACTTGAGAGCACGAGGAGCTAACTTATCTTTCCCAGGGGCTAAGTTATGAACAAAACATGTGCTCCCAAAAACACGAGGTGGAAGAGAGTATAAGGGTGACTGGGGAAACAATACTGAATGCGGAATCTGATTCGTGATGGGAGATGAAGGCATCTGATTAATCAGATAACAAGTTGTGAGAACTGCATCGCCCCAAAAACGCAACGGAACACGAGATTCAATTAGAAGTGTGCGAGCAGTCTCAATAAGGTGCCTATTCTTTCTCTCAGCAACCCCATTTTGCCGAGAGGTATAAGGACAAGATGTCTGATGAATAATTCCCTAAGAAGTCATAAACTGCTGAAATTGAGAAAATAAATATTCTAAGGCATTATCACTGCGAAAAATGCGAATAGAAACACCAAATTGGTTTTTGATTTCTGCACAGAAACTCTGGAATATAGAAAATAACTCAGAACGATCTTTCATTAAGAAAAGCCAAGTACATCTTGAATAATCATCAATGAAACTGACAAAATAACGAAATCCCAAGGATCAACTGACTCTACTAGGACCCCATATATCAGAATGAACTAAGGAGAAGACAGACTCTGCATGACTCTCAACACTACGCGAAAAGGAGGCTCAGGTATATTTCCCAAGTTGACACGACTCACAATCTAATGTAGACAAACTAGATAAACTAGGCACCATCTTCTGAAGTTTGGATAAACTCGGATGTCCTAAACGTATGTGGATTGGATCTGGAGGATCTGTAACTAGACATGTTGTGAAAGGACTGAGTGAGTTAAGGTAGTAAAGGCCTTCTGATTCACGTCATGTACCAATTGTCTGTCCCGTACTGCGGTCCTGCATAATAAAAGAATCGTCAATAAAATATATACCACAATGGAGGGCACGAGTCAAACGACTAACAGATGCAAGACTAAAAGGACAGCCAGGGACATAAAGAACGGAATCTAGGGTGATAGAAGACAAGGGATTAGCTTGTCCAACTCCTTTTGCCTTAGTTTGACATCCATTGGCTAAAGTAACAGTGGGAAGAGACTGTGAATATACAATATTTGACAAAAGTGATATATTACCAGAGATGTGATCAGAAGCGCCGGAGTCCATGACCCATGGGCCAAGAAGTGCTAGACTGGGAAACACAAGCAAAAGAATTACCAGAAACAGAAGTATCAGTCTGAGCAACTGAGGCTACTTGTGGAGATGTCTGCTTACTTGCTCGATACTGAAGGAGCTCATTATATTCTTCTTTAGATAAAGAAAATCCTTGGTTACCTGGAGTCTCGGTCTGAGCAATGTAAGCATTTTTGGGTGGACGACCATGTAAGGAATAGCACATTTCACGAGTGTGTCCAAGTTTGTGACAATAAGAACACTTGGGTCTAGATCTTCCAAAACGACCTCCTCCTCGTCTATGCTCCATAGTTTGAGATGCCCGAACATCCATTGTCTGGGATGCAAGAACAGAGGAATCAAGTATCTGTGATGAGATCACTGGTGGACTTGGTGCTGCAGCAAGGCGGAGTAATCGAGAGAATAATTCATCAACTGTCGGGACAGACGGACTAGCCAAAATCTGGTCGCGTACTGAATCAAGATCACTAGGAAGTCCAGCGTGGGTAAGAACGAGAAACATCTTCTGTCGCTGCTCTTGTTGTTTTTCCACACTAGCAGAAACTGGCATCAACTTCTCAAATTCCTCCATGACTACCTGTACTTGACCCAAGTAAGTAGACATATCCAATTCCTGCTTCTTTAAGTTTGTCATCCGTGATATCACATCATAGAAGCGAGATATGTCATTAGTGTATAAGGTGCGTGCCTTTGCCCAAACCAAATAACATGTCTGGAATGGACGAAACAAGGGCATCAACTTGGAATCAATAGATCGCCACAAGATGCTACATAACTGAGCATCGATTTTTGCCCAAAGTGCTATTGCCTTTTCATCTCCATCGCTAGACTGTTTGATTAGATGATCTTGAACACCTTGACCTCTACACCATAACTCGACAGATGAAGTCCAAGCTAAGTAGTTTGAACCTCCCATTAAAGGTTCCGAGGTAATAATAGCACTAGAGCTTCCAGAACTCATGTTTCTAGACCCAAAAGCATCAAATCTCAAAGACATTGTTGCAAATTATTACCAAATACGAGAAAGAATCAACTGTAATCCACTGAAACAGTGTACGGAAACACAGAAACAGAATACTGAAAACTGTAGCTGCCGGAATAGTACTGTAGCTGTCGGAATAGTACTGTAGCTGCCGGAAAAAACTCAAAGTTGTCGGAATGAAATGAAAACAGTAGGGGTAGGATCGGAATTACCAGGCGACCCAACTGTTCTGAAGGAAGATTTTCAAAAAATGGCCGGAAGTGGTCGTACGCGCCGGCGCGTGAGCTTCTGGTAGCGCGTGGAGGCGCGTGAGGAGGCTGCTGCCGGAGTTTTTCACTGGGGTTTGGTCGCCGGACAGTGACGACTCTCGTGGTAGTGTTGGATTTTGCACAACACTGACAGAAATGAAGCAGATAGAAAACAGCCTTAAAAAAATACTGATTTCTCTTTCCCGGAATCGCTGGAATTTATGCACAGCGATAAGTCTCTCACAATTGCTCTGATACCATGTGAGAAGGCACGGGAGAAAATATGTTATTGATATTGGATGAACAATACAATACAAGAGGTCCTTATTTATAGCTATACTATACAAGGACATACTACTCTTCTACCAATGTGGGACAATACTACACTATATACATGCTGTAAACTAACAAAAACTATCCGCAGCATTAACTATATCTTATCCTTAAAAAAAATGGAACTACTCATTGTAGTAATCTCCACAAAATGCTGACTCAACTTGTGGATATGCCAAGCTAGTCCATGATTCACCTTAGTCAACCATCAAAATTCAAGGTGTACTTCCTTGATAAGACATGTTGGTTCATTAATTTCCAAGACACTCCTGGAATTCAGAATCCGTCCTACCAACTCCAAAATACTCATGTCATATTAAGTTCCCTCGACAGTTGTTGTAATATGAAAAACATCAAATATAGGCACAGTAACAAATTTTCTTATAAACATATGAATCAAATTCACCATATCCCCAAACCCTTAATCCATCCATTAACTGGAATGTCTCCCCTTTTACTTGGACAGAGTCAGAAAGAAAATTGTGCTTTAAACAACATCTGAAGTACATAGATAGTTGATTTTGGGTAAAGCAATAAAGTAACTCTCAAATACTTCAGCAAAAGTTGTATCTCCTACCCTATTCTAAGTGCATCTCAGGACATCCCGAGTTTACCATAATAGTTCCTGCAGTTTAATTTACTATGGCATCTATTTCAGTTTGATCCTATTCAATCCCAAAGGTAAAAGAAAAGGATGAAGTGCTCAGATATACATCACGAAGCAAAGTAGGATAAACTGATCAACAGTGCAAATATGCTGATATCAACTGATTCAAGTCCCAACCAGCACAAATTAATCAACATGCTGAAGTGAGGTGCACTGACTCAAATCCACGAGGAGCTATTCGTAGAAGGCGTAATGAAGGAGACAGAATCTGGAAAAAATCTTTATCTGGGGAAACAACTCGCACCTGTATTAATAGTAGAACAAGCAACAAACACATCAGCTAGATAACAAAGTAGAAGGTATCAGGGTTCTTAAGATATAATTTCATATTCTACAAGAAATGCTTGTCCACATTTTTTTTTTTGGGGGGGTGGGGAGATTAGTAAGTAAAATCGACCACATTGGATGTTCTCAAAAATCAAAGAAATGGACTGCAGATAAGCGGAAGAAACTCTGCAGCACAAATTTTGGGTATACTGTGTAAACAAACGAGCATATCAACGTAGAGATTATCTAGAGTCTAGACACATCAATGCTGAGAGATCATGAAGATCTGATAATTGAACAACCGTTAATCTCAAACTAAAAGATACTTGCTTCCTCTCGCAGTTATTCAAACACATGCCTACCCTTCAAAAATCACTGATATTCTACTCCAGCTACAGATACCACCTGTCCTATTTCTCTTACTTTCTTCAACCACAAGTATTGGATTGTGGCACGTGACACAAGTGGCCACCTAACACACGTCTTCCATGTTATAGTTATATTTCAAATTTTGTTTTTGGTCATCAATAGAGCGTTACTGATCACTACTACAATTTTTACTTTTATCTCAAAGTGCTAGTTAGATTTCTTCTTTGTACCAAGACTTGTTAAGATTTAAATAACACCCCCCCGAAAAGTAGAATTTGTTGGAGTGCTTGTGTGTTGTTGGGCGATAAATGCCTATGGATGGGCGTGTGCACAAAGAGACTAGGCCACCATGGTGAAGATGGGGCTGCAGGTGAAGGGTTTGCAATGGTGGGAATGGGTGGAAAACGTTCCCACATCTGCTCCACTCCCAACCTACTGCCATATTCCTATTCATTTTTCCTCTGGATTCCATCAGTTTTCTTTGGAAAAGAAACTTTTGCCTTCTAACATTTCAAAGAGAAGACAGGCCTGTTGAAGGCAAATGAAAATACTGTAAGATGAGGTCAAGATAATATTTCAACAACACCAGTCAGAGAAATTCTAAATAGACTCGAGACTCTTTTCTTACACCTATACAGTTTTTTTTTTTTCATTTTTTATTATTTTGTTTGAGTGGCTCAACTTGGATTCTAGCAGTTACGGTTGACATAAGATGAAAGGCTGAAAAGTATGGGTATGAAATGCTTTATGTCAGGTAATTTTGTACCCGCTTAGCAATTTAGAAAGATTCCTTATCTACCTTGAATCCAGCATCAACGCTCCTAACAGCCAAGGTTCCAATAACATCATCAGCTTCAACACCTGGCACCTGCTTAAGAAACAAATGAACCTAGCATCTTGCAAGCTTAGAGGATTGATCTTTGACCCAGTACTCGACGAACCTCACCTCAATCACCTTGACAGACATGGCCTTAAGGGAAGCTTTCAAAAATTGAAGTCCTTGAACAATTGTATCAGGTGTTGGAGGACGATTGCTTTTGTAAGAGGGGTACATATTGTGACGAAAATTCAGGCCTATGCAAAATAATCTAGAATATTAAAAATGGAACTATTGACAAGAGAATAAAGCTTCAAATGACTTTGGCTAACACGTAAGACCTAAATTATCAATGCGATCTGCAATGTTATCATAGTGATTTATTAAAGGCCTTATCCCACAAAAGAAAAGACTGATTTTTTAAAAGCAACACTTGCACTTTTGGAAGTTATATCTCCTATATGTACTATTCAACAGTTACTACTTCCCTTTTCTTTAGAAAATTTACCAATACTATAATGCACATGTAAATTTCTTCTCTTTATAAGCCATGCACTTTCTATTATCTTGCAACAAGGAAGTTCATATATCTAAAATCACATCAACTGGCAAACCATAGAAATAAAAGAACCTTCCTGAGAACAAACTTCACTTTCAGAACTGGAATAAACTTGATTATCCTATCGTTTCCAGAAAGAACTTTTACCAACGTGAATACCTAAGTTGTATACTAACATCAAAACTCTCACTGTTAACAATAGGTAAGTGCTCAACCAAGCCACTTCCAAATAAGAGCTTACATCTTCCCTCTCCTTCCAAAACAAAAGGAAGTGAACAAAAAAAAAATTGAAAAAGTGAAACAAACATATCTTCTAGCATCAAATTATTAAGAGAAAAAGAATTGACATTATGGTACAGCACAAGAAAATGACATGAAGTAATCATCACGAAGATTCAGAAATTGATATACCGCATTGCAGTTTATGTTACGTACTTACGGACAGTGTCCAACTGGGATAGGTTTGTAACAAGTTTTTATCTCATACATAAGATACTGTTGGAATCTCTTAAATCTCTAGCTGCCATCAGAACCAAAGAAACCCTCTCACTTGGCTCTCAACATAGTAAGCTTCAGAAAAGGACAAAAGAAGAAACATACCTTTTGCAACAAAATTTTGTTTGGTTGAAAGAGATGTATGACCAAAGGGAAATCCTGTAAGGATTTGATTTGACAAACATTATTAAGAGAAACTCGCTTAGTCCCAGTTATTATGAAAAACTTTCATCAATTATTGATGATGTGTAGATCAACACAATACTAGCCAGAGGCGGATCCAGGATTTAAAGTTTATGGGTTCCTGTAGCGACCTTAAATAAATATACAATAAGTAAATGGGTTCACAATCAAATATTTATGGATATTTAGTGGATTTTGTAATATATATACAGGGTATATCCAAAAGCTACTGGGTTCCCGGGAACCCACATGTAATAGGTTGGATCCGCCCCTGTTGCTAGCAAAATTGTATCAAAAAACCGGTGTCCAAGAAACAATCTCAAGAAAGAAATCTGAATTTCACAAAATATATCCCAAGAAGATATTTAACTGTTTAAGACGGAAATTCCATTATAACTATCAAGAAATAAGTAAAAAGATAATACACACTATCTGCACTTTATCGTCTGCACTATCTAAGGTTCAGCAACTTGCCAGCCGAACTTTCCAAGGTTGCACTATGTATCTAAATTCTGAAAGTTATTGCACCTTACTATCATTATCAGACATCTTTTTAGCATATTTAAGCAGTATCATTGATCTCTTTCAAAAAGAAAAGTGAGTACGGACGCTAGTTGATTCAAAATCCAAACAAAAAGAGCTATCAACTTATATTATTGCAGCGACAGTAATGATTCACGGTCAGATATGTGTTCCAGCGTTTTAAAGAAAGTTGGGACTCATATCAGGATTTGCCCCGGTGTGAGGTAGCATTTAAATGCACCAAGGTGGCCATGGGGACTTGAGTCTCATGGAACTAACTCCTCGAGAAATGGGCTTGCCTCGTACCTGCTTTACACTTTGTGTTGTCCACCTCGTACACCTCTAGAACGTCCTTTACATGTTCTAAATCTTGGATTGTCCATCCTATACATCTCAAAATTTTCTTCTTTTTAAGAATTCTTTCAAAAAAACTCGAACTTATGTGATATGTTGTTATTTTACCCCACTAAGGGATTAGATATGGAGAATTGGGACTGAGTAATAGGCACTTTGGAGATGGTAATAGCGGAAAAATATGGCACACATGTAGGAGGTTGAAGGACTGAAAACATCACTTTACTTATGGACTTGGGTAATGAGGGAGCACCATATAAGGATGGGAGGAGTTCAGCAGCAACGCCACTTACATAAGTGAAAATGTATGTGAATTAGTTTCCCTAAGCGTCACCTACGCTTCGGTCTTTCGTATATCGAGTTAGAGGGAGGAAGCAATTAATCAGGTATATGGAAATAAAACAAGAGGTGCAGCATGGGATACCTAAGATTCAGGAGAAACTTACAAAACTGGGTGGTAGAGGAACCACAGAGAATGATGGAGGTACTCTACATATAGAATATCACACAATTAGATCAGGATTTAAGAAAGTGGAAAGGAAGAGGAAATGGCTCCTTTACACCAGGCTATTGAAGAGGGAGGACTGAGCATACCTATACCTATCAGTTTGGATTGTCTGAGTAGATAATTAGTCACTTTTCTTTTGTCATTTCAAACCTTATCTTCAAATAAAGCACTCACTTTTGTAGAGCAAAATTTTATCGCCTTAGATAACAACGCAAACGAGGACAACATTCTCGTTTGACTTCGAATTTTGGGTAAAAAGCTAGAGATAACAAAGATGCAACAATTATCTAGAGCTTAAATGGCCAAATGCGGTTGCAAAGCTTGGATAGTAAACTGTCAACCTACACAGTAAAGATGAATTTACCATGGTCCTTCCGCGATGACATAAAAAATGTGTTAACTTGTCCCAACAATTCATATGAACCTTGTGAAGAAAGTTTTAAGAAAGTAAAAATAAAGGGAAAACGAGGCAATAATTCCAACAGCAGCTGGAAGAGCTTTGCTTTTGCTTTCAACATGAGCTCAATATCAAAAAATAAAAATAACAAGTTAAAAGGGAAAATCACTTCTTTCCTTCATCCTGATATAAGGAATGACAAGACTGAAAATTTGAATTGAAGTCACAAATTCTGAATAACATACTGCTTTTGATAAATAACATTTCAGGATTATAACTATATCAAATGCTTTAAGAATAACAAGAGAGAATTGTATCGATAAAAATGAGATAAGCAAGGAAAAACATACACCAAAACTGCATAGGCTCTGTCTAATCAAAAAGTGATACGCATGAAACGATGGCGATGCAATTAGAGGAACTCTACGAAAAGCTCAAGACATAATGACAGAGACGAAAACTGAGAATGGTCAAAGAGAAAGAAATTATACAATAACGACTCTTACCGTCATGATCAAAAACAACCTGCAAAGAATGCAACTTAAGTTAGAGGATGAGACTATATGTCACAGTAAGTGCCCAAAAGAAAATGATCAAAGAAATTGCATAAAAGAAGTCAAATGAAGAAGATATTATGAAGAGACTCCCATCCAGCGACAGAATCTATGGATCGGCCATCTAACAGAATTGAGTTCAACTCCAAATAGAAATTATGTGGCTTAACCCAGGGGACAAATCCGTGAGATCTTTTGGGCCAATGCGGACAATATGTGTCATGAGCTTGGGTTGTGACAAATATGGTATCAATGTGGCGCAAACCTCACCGAGGACACTAAGCCCCTTAACGGGGTGTATGTGACGCCACTGATGGGGGGGTCAAAGAAAGGATTAGCAAGCTTCTAGGTCTTTTGTAAGACATAACACGAGTTCACATGGTACTTGCACTTTTCGGCTCGATGATGGTATAGCTAGATCATTCCATCCATTTATATTTTGGGTTGTGTTTTACCATGATACCAATATTTGAAATTCATTCTTTTATTTTGTGATTTGTATAAGTAATTTATTAAATGCCGTAAAATATAATTGTTTGCCCTGTGGTAGAGGAAATGTTTCCTTTCTCTTTCATATCATTGCCTTCAAACATTAAAAAGTCTCCAACTAAAGGTTAAAGCATCCGTTTGGCAGTAAATATAGTCAATCGACATCCACAATCCCAAAAAGTAAAGCAAAATAGGAAAGGCCTAATTACATCATAAAGACATCCCAAATTTCTAAATTTTAAAAAAAATCCCAAAAACAACATAGAAAAAAAGTACAGCATATGAATCCTTGATCATCATACAGTAAACCTTTTCCTGGACAGAATTTTATATGTGAAGGATACAGATTTCTGCGTCCCCGTGAGCTTCACATGGAGAATATAGAAACTGATAGACAATACTCACTAGAAAAGTGACATCAAGATGAATCACAATGAGATAAGTTAGTTTGATCTTTATTAGCTTTGATGATACTTGCCTATATGATAGGTGGTGTATGCTTGAAGAAGTCACTGGATTGAACACTTGATTGTGGTTGAGTTGAACGTTACTATCATTTTAGTTGTTTTCCCCCATTTACTTGATATATTAATCACATGTCACTACTTTTGCTGGATGAAACAAGTGTTATGCGTTATGAATGGACTCTTTGTCCTTCCTTATTGTGATGTGTGGATCTATCATAAGTGTATTTATTTTATGATAATCGTAGTGTCCGGGCCAACTTGCGCGCATCATGGCTAATTCCACGGGATACCTGCTACCTCCCACCAGCAACAGGTACCAGTTAACTCTGTCCACTAAGACTTGGACATATGGGAAGAAGTCACCTACTATTTTTGCCTCCGCTAGGATTTGAACTTGAGACCTCATGGTTCTCAACCCACTTCATTGACCACTAGGCCACACCCTCGATGCTCTATCACAAGTGTTTTTATATGATGATGGGAACAAATATGGTTAAAGAGTTTTTGTTCAAAGTCATGTTGGCTAGAATAATTTGTAGTCAAATGATTCTTATGAAATGTTCTGAGGCTTTACACCTTGTGTTCTTTTGATTACAAGTCAATATTTGGGAACAAATCTTTTTTGAAGGGAGGGAGATGACTATAAATAGATCACGAGCATACATTATTTGAAAAGACCGGGGAGCTCTACGAAGAGTTGACCAACTTTGACTATGGGTTTGACCAAGGGTTGATCACGGTTGACCACGTTAGATCAACATTAGAGACTTAAGAGAGATCATACATTGCCCATATACATGCCCCATTGCCACACGACCCATTTTACTTAGTTTAGGCTTTTCCTTGTTTTATGTATTCGGACTTGAGCCTTAGCCCATTAGCTTACTTAGCCAAATGGTGAGTCTTTTAGTTTTAGTTTTTGGATGATATGTTTATGTGAGTCTTTTTGGAGACCTTATTGAGTTCTTGAAGAGCTCCTTGGATTGCCATTGAAGGTGTAGATCTTATTTGGTAATCTTCTTCTCTTATCTTTAATATCTTTGGGTCAATTGTTACGTAATTAGGATGTAATTAGTGTTATAAACTAATTGTAGCCTAATTCTATCAAATTTGGTATCAAGATCCTTATCATTCTTTATCTTCTTCTTCCTCTATTTTCTTTTTTCTTTTTAGGATTTCTCTTGTTTGCTATTTCTTTCGTCGTCATTTGATATAGAGAACCAGGACACACCAATGCACAATGTTCACAGGGCGGTCTACGAGCATCTCGTATTTGATTTTGCTGACTTCAACTTCATTAAAAATAGATTCCAGCCATTCTTTCCCTTTTCTATTATCAAGTAATTTGCAAAGCTCCTGAAGAAAGGTTCATATTTATACCATGCCTATTAGGGATAAAATATGCATTTAAGTTGTATCCAGTCTTGACCATCTACTAAGCTTGTATTTATGATGTAATGAGGTTTTATGGGAAACTATTTTTCCACAAGGCTCTTTGAGTTCTTGCATTTGAATGTAAGTCTGGCTTGGGCCCATGCAAAACGTGCTTTGCATGGGCTGCTACATCTAGTATTTAGCTAAGTCTACACCAAATACCACCAAGAAGGATATTCATTAAGAGATGGAGTTTGACAATTCAAATTAGCAAAAAGCATCACCAGAAAAATCTCGACAGTTTCTTTTCTTTTTTTCTCTTGATAAGTCAATCAAAATTTTACGAAATAAATATAGATTGTTGCCAATACAAAATTATAGAAATGCCTTAGCTCATTTACTCAAATTCAACTAATACTAGCGAAGATACTAATTACTTAGACTTCCTCCACAATCACTATCAACTCAAACATAGCATACATGTATAACTAAGTGGGATGTAGATAAGCAAATTGCAGGTATGCAACACGCATTTCCTAGCGTCTTCCGGCCAGGATAGTAAGACTAAAATATTGTTTCTCATATATTAAACACCTTTTGGAAAGAATTTAAAGTTCTTTGTTGATTTGTATTACTCCCTCCATTCCAATTTATGTTATCGTGTTTGACTGGGCACAAAGTTTAAAAATAAAAGAAAGAAAGACTTTTGAAACTTATGATTTAAATCAAAATATAGAAATTTATGTGGCTATAAATCATCACATTAAGGGTAAAATAGGAAGTTTAAAGTGAAATTATACTAAATAAGTAAATATAGAGAGTTATCATTTCTTGGGACTAACTAAAAAAGAAAGTGTGCCATATAATTGGGACAAAGGGAGTATCTAATTATGATGAAGTGGGATCATATCAGATCAGATCAGTTAGAAAAGTTTCTGATAGTGTTGATTCGTATTATCTGATTAATGACTATATGAGAAAGATCAGAAGAGTTAGGAAACTTTTAAATTCTTAGCGATTATATTTAGATTAGAATAAACTCTTAATTCTAGACTATCTAGAATTAACGGATTATTTTTCTTTTTATTGATCTTTTTTCCTATAAATTATATACTCTTTGAATAAATAAAACATACTATTCCAATACCAAAACTTTCATAGTATCAGAGCAATACCTGTTTCTTTATCAGTTCATGGCTAAAACAACCTTTACTGGGCAAAGAATCCCAGTGGCAACAACAGAAGTCGATGGTTCTGTTAGTGCAATCCCAGCTGAGACTACCATGAATCAAAGCAGCGATTCTTATCATTTATCCATCTCATTTATCCTTTCAACTAACGTCCCATAAGTTGAATGAAAAAAGTTATCTGGAGTGGGCACAATATGTTCGATTAGCGATTGATGGCCAAGGAAAACTTGGGCATTTGACCAGTGAAATCAGGAAACTTGAAGCTGGATATCCAAAGATGAATGCCCAAAGGTTCAAAAACTAATTGGTGATTGCGTGGCTTCTAAACTCTATGGAACAAACAATAAGTAAACCATACTTAGTTTTGCCCACTGCAATGGATGTATGGGAAGCTGTTAAAGAAACCTACTTTGATGTAGAAAATGCTTCTCAAATTTTTGAATTAAAAATTAAGCTTTGGAAAGCTAAGCAGGGAGAAAGACAGGTGACCATCTATTACAATGAAATTGTTTCATTATCGCAAGAGTTAAATCAATGCTACAATGATGAGTGGGAGTGTCCTACGGATAGTGTGAGAGCAATGAAAAAGTAAGAAAACGACACAATTTATCTTTAGAACTTACCTAAACTTAAAGGTAAGTTTTACAGAGCGGTTATTAGACCGACTATGTTGTATGGGGCAGAGTGTTGGCCAGTCAAGAACTCTCATGTCCAGAAGATGAGAGTAGCAGAAATGAGTATGTTGAGATGGATGTGCAGGTATATCAGGACTGATAAGATTAGGAATGAAGATATTCGGGTCAGGATAGGAGTGGCCTTGGTGGAGGACAAAATGTGCGAAGCGAGATGGTTTGGGCATGTGAAGAGGAGAAGCACAGATAACCCAGTAAGGAGGTATGAGAGGTTGTCCTTGGTGGGTCTGAGGAGAAGTAGAGATAGGCCAAAGAAGTATTGTGGAGAGGTGATTAGGCAGGATATGGTGTTGCTTCAGCTTACCGAGGACATGATCCTTGACGGGAAGGCATGGAGGTCGAGAATTAAGGTAGAATGCTAGTAGGTAGTCGAGAGTGTTTCTTTCCCATACCAATAGTATTAGTGTTAGTCTTGTATACTATTATTGTTAAATATCTATTACTGCATGTAGTTCCTTTCGTTTCGTTTTCTTATTATCTTGTTGTTATTCTGCTTGTTGCTAATGCTTTCTTTCCATCTTTCCTTGTGTCGAGAGTCTATCGGAAACAGCCTCTGTACCTTCAGGGTAGGGGTAAGGTTTGCGTACACATTACCCTCCCCAAACCTCACTTGTGGGATTATACTGAATTTTTTATTATTGTTGTATCTATTCCTTGCGGGATTATACAGAGAATTTGATGAAGATCTCAAATCCTTGGAAAAAAAACATTGCCTTCTTTGCATGAAACTTTCTCAAAAATAAGAAGAGAAGAAACAGGAGCAACATTAGGTTGAAATCAGATCCTAATCCGGATCCAAAAGGAATAGATTCTTCCACACTTGTAGCTGCAAAAGGGAGATGATGACAAGAAGAAGAAACCCTAGTGTGATTTCTGTAAAAAGCACTAGCACACCCGCGAAACATGTTGGAAAATTACGGGAAACCTCCAAACCGGAAGAAATAAAAGGGTTGACAATCATGGCAGCCAAGCATTCCAAACAACCAGCGAAGAGCTGGGGAAAAAGTCTTCAAAAGTGGCTCCGTTCACCGAAGAGCAATTAAAGCTCTTGCACAAGCTTCTTGAGAATCAACTCCAAATCAGTAAATAAAGTCCTTCCAACCTCTCTTATTCTTTTGCCCAAACAGGTATTGTACCCTTTATTTTTTCTAAGTACTCACTCAAATGGTGTAACCTCCTAAATCTTGATTCAGGAGCTAGCTATGTTGCTCGGACTCTCCAAAAAAGTGTTGCCGCACCCGTGTCGGATCCTCCAAATATGCACTAAATTTGGAGGATCCGGCATACACCCACCAACATTTTTGAAGAGTCCGAGCAACATAGGGAGCTAGTGAACATATGACAGAAATTTTTCATTTTTTCTCTACTTACTTTGTGCAGGGACAAAAAAATCCGAATCTTTTTCAACAATTACCGGGAAAAGGAACTATCAAACTGACTCCTTCCTTGACCCACCTTGATGTCCTTTATGTCGAAATTGACTTGCAATCTTGTGTCAGTTTAGTATCAATTACAAAATTAACCCAATCACTCAATTGTCGTGCAAAATTTGACTCATTTTGTGGTGAAGTTCATAGCAAGGTCTTGAAGAGGATGATTGCAATGCTAAGCAATCGGATGGTCTTTATTTTCTTGAGGATAACAACAATTCAGTAAACAATAATTCATTTTGTTTGAACTTTGTTTTTACTGAGAGTAAGTTTATGCTTTGGCATTGTAGGCTTGGTCGTCCTGGTTTTATTATCTAATGCATTTGTTACCTCAATTGTTCACGAACAAAAGCCCTTCTATTTTTCGGTGTGAATTTTGTGAAATGGAAAAACATCAACGTTTTTTTTCGCTCATCATCATGCCTCAAAACTATTTAAGATTATCCAGAGTGATGTTTGGCGACCGTCTAGGGTTTTAACAAATTATGGAAAAGAATGGTTTGTGAATATATTGATGTGATCACTAGGCTTAGCTGGGTTTAGCTATTGAAAGATAAAACAGAGGTAAAAAAGGTGGTCCGAGGTTTTTTATGCTATGATTGAAACTTCAAGAGGAAATCCAAATTTTTAAGAATCATGGTGGCTAAGAGTTTTTCAATGAGCAGTACGGAATTTTTTCAAGAATAAGGGAATAATTCATCAAAATTCTTATCGTGACACCCCCCCAAACAAATAGGGTTTTCGAGAGGGAAAAAATAGGCATTTAGTGGAACTGGAACCTTAATATTTATGGGGAGAAGCTCTTTTGACTGCCACCTATTTAATAAATAGGATGCCATCTAAGGTTCTTAGTTTTATAACTCCCTTTAGCCTATTCAAAGAGAAATTTACTACATCTATGCTAACTACTGATTGGCCATTAAAAGTGTTCGGGTATAATGCTTTTGTTCACAACCATGATCATATAGGAGCAAACTAGAACCACGTGCAAGAAAGAGTAATTTTGTAGGCTATGCCAAAAGTTAGAAAGGGTATAGTGTCATGATCTAAAATCAAAAAAAGATTGAGGTTACTATAGAAATTACATTTTTGAAGCCCAACCTTTTCTTTTGGCACTCGTCTGCAAGGGAGAAATTTGTAGAAGAAGATTCTTTTTGCAATGATGAAGGAATAAGTCAAAACCAAAGAGATCTGATTTACCTGTGTACCTAAATGTGGGTGACAGTAATCTAGGAAAAATAAGGAATGAAAATGTGATCTAGGAAAAATAAGGAATGAAAAATGTTGTAGATAATAAGGACCTGAATTCTGAACATACAAAATCAAAGCATAATCTGGTTAACAAAGAGAACGTTGAACATACAAAAGAGCAGCCTGTTACGAGGAGAAATGTGGGAAAAGAGACCAAGAACTCTCAACATGGTCGGTCATCCAGTGGAATAGTATATTTTATTCATTCAAAGAGTATATAATTTATAGGAACTAGCCAATCAATCAAAAGGAAAATAATCCCTTGATTCTAGATAGTCCAAAATTAAGAGATAATTCTAATTCAAATCTAATCCCTAAGAATCTGAAACTTTCCTAACTCATCTGATCTGATATGACCTCATATGATCATAATCAGATAATACAAATCAATACTCTCCCTCAAGTTGGTACATAGATATCCAACATGCCTAACTTGCTCACAAGACCTTCAAATCTCGGGTTAAATAACCCCGTAGTAGAGATATATGTTGTGTGTTGGCACAAATAGTAAGCACACACTTCCTTCTTTGAGCTTCTCCTTGATGAAATGTCCATCTACCTCATTATGCTTTTTTCTATTATGTTGAACTGGATTATAGGTTATACTTATGGCAACTTTGTTGTCGCAGTATAGCTTCATCGGTAGAGTCATAGGTCTTCGTTGTTCCTTTATCATTTCTTAAGCCAAATCATTTCACAAACTCCAAGAGCCATGGATCTGCACTCCGCTTCTGCACTACTTCATGCCACAACACTTTGCTTTTTACTCCTCCATGTCACGAGATTTCCCCAAATAAATGTACAATACCTAGAAGTAGACCTTTTGTCAGTAGAGGGCCCTGCCAATCTACATCCACTATATGCCTCAAACGCTCCTTTATCGCTATTTTTGTATAACAATCTTTTTCTCGGTGAGCCTTTCAAAGTATCTCAAAATTCAGTAGACAGCCTCTTGATGTTCTTTTCAGGGAGAATGCATAAACTGACTGACTAAGCTTATTGCAAAAGCTATATCAGGACGAGTCTGATAGGTAGATTATCTTCCCTACCAATCTCTGATATTGGCCTTTGTCAATCGAATCTCCTTCTTTATTCCCGAACTTCACGTTTGGATCAAGAGGAGTTTCTATGGGTGGCACCCTCTCATTCCTGTTTCTTTTAACAAATCCAATACATATTTTCTTTGAGACACCATTATTCCTTCCTTTGATCCAGCCATCACCATGCCAAGAAAATACCTCAAAGGTCCCAAGTCTTTGATTTCAAATTTTGATGCTAATTGATCCTTTAGGTTCTTCATTTCAGTTGAGTCATCTCAACGTAAAGTATGATGTCATCAATATACACTATAAGGATTGTTATTTTTCCTTGTAGTGAATGTCGAATGAACATTGTGTGATTTGCTTGTCTTTGAAAATATCCTAAACCTTTGACAAACTGAGCAAATTTGTCCAACCAAGATCTAGGAGATTGCTTTAGACTATATAAAGACCTTTTAAATTTACATACCTTTGCCCCGAATCGGTTTTCAAAGCCCGGTGGAGGAGTCATATAGACTTCCTCTTCAAGTTTTCTATTCAGGAATGCATATTTTACATCTAATTCTTGAAGGGGCCAGTCACGGGTAGCGGCAACAGTGAAAAGGACTCTACTAGGATTCAGCTTGGCTGCTGGAGCAAATGTTTCAAGGTAGTCGATGTCGTAGGTTTGAGTAAATCCTTTAGCTACAACATACGCCTTATACCTTTCCAATGACCCATCTGACTTGAATTTAATGGTGAAAACACGTGTTTCCCTTTGTTTTCTTTCCTCGTTGTAAATCCATCATTTCCCAAGTCTCATTTTTTTCTAGGGCCCTCATCTCTTCTAGAATTGTCCCTCCATTCAGGAACATTTAAAGCAACCCGCACATGCTTTGGTATCTCCAAACTAGATAATCGAGAAAGAAAAGCTGAAAAGGAAGAGGATCATTTTTTTTATGTGACACAAAGTTCGACATGGGGTGCTCAATGACTTCTCTCACACATTTTCTTTTAGCTATAGGAAGATCAAAATATGAAGAGGAGTCCTGAAACAATGGTAAAGTTGTGTCCTTGTGACATATAGGTCACGAGTTCGAGCAGTGGAAGCAGTTAATAATGCTTGCATTAGGGTAGGTTGTCTACATTACGCCCCCTAGGGTGAGGCCCTTCCTCAGATCCTCCGTGAATGCAGGATGCTTTATGCACCAGAATGCCCTTTTATAGGAAGATCAAGTTATGAGGGAACAAGAGATGTATCGGAAACAAACTTGTTTGAAATGTATCAGAAACAAACTTGTTTGAAGCACTACATGGAATCTCATTACCTGGAATTTCATTCTAGTCTTGTGGATGCCAAAACTTTTCTCTTGTTTATTCTTTCAAAATAAAACCAAAAGTTCATAAAAGTTAGTTACTGCAAGTTGATAATAGTATAATACAATCAAATCTGAGTAGTCTTCAAAAAGCACTAAGTGGCAGCAACAGCACCAACTGTACAGTATAGACTACTAGAGCAGTACACTCACAACCTAAACAATCCAACTTTTCCAGTATTTGTTTGCAGATCTAACTCAAATTTCTTGAGCAAATGCAATTTGTCACCAGGAATGGTGCAAGATCAAGAAGGCCAAGAATCCATCCAAGATTAGGATTTCTTTTCCTTGAAGATTAAGATTTCTTATTTCTTGTTTCCTAGTAATTTAATTCTTATTTTAGTAGGATTATATTCGTAGTTCTAGTCCAACTAGGATTGTTAGTTGGTATCCCATCCTTACTAGAATTCTCTTTTCTATTTTAGTTAGGATAGATTTTTCTTACCCTTATTCTTATTCTAGTTTAATTAGAATTAGTTTTTCTTAACCTCATCAATTTTACTCCTTATAAGGCCTATTTAAAGGGCTCAATATGCTAAAAATAATGATGGGTGATTAGTTTTTCTAAGCTATTGCTTCAAAAACGTGATTTACTTTTTATTTCACTGTTCTTCCTTTATTCAACGCTTCTTGCAATCTTGCGGGATTGAAGAACATGTGGGTGAGGTTTCTTTTCATCTTACATTCCTTTAACGTGAGTTTTTGAAGAACGCTTTCGCTAGTTTTGTGAAAAAATTTAGCGGGGCGCTTTTGTTTTTCTCTCTTCTTTGTACTTGAGAGGTGCAAAACCTTGAAAGTACATCAATTTGGTATCACAGCACAGGTTCCAGATTCGAATTCTTGACTTGCTATCTTATTCATCGTGTCACCAAATAAGAAAATAGCAAATTTGTGATCCTCTTCAATGGATCTTCAATTAAAAATTAAGAAATTAAGAACTACAGTCCTTGAGCGAGACAATGAAGAAATTAAATTGCAGCTAAATAGCTTGATGGAATCAATACGGCATATGACTGAATTGGTTGAAGGTTTGGTGCTTCAATCACCACATAACATACCAGTGCTACCGCCACGTCTACCACTTCGGTATTCACCAATTCAACCGTATAGATCAAGATATATTTAGCAAGTTGAAGAGGTTGAAGCCGACCAAGGCATAAGAGTACCAATGCACCATGCCCAATATGATAAATATTCAGATAATCAAGGGAATGAAGAGGACAAAATTGATGAAAGACCAATATCAAAGAGATGAGAAACATGCATTGGATCCAAAACTTGAGGAATTACCACCAAAGTTTTATGACGATCCATTGGATTATCCAGCCATCTGTGTCGTTGACTTTTCGTCTTTCAGAGATGCTCAACACAATATTGACTTGATTGTTGACTCAATCATCCCAAACAAGTCAGCATATTGTGTTAATCCTAAAGTCCATAAAAATATGCATGAACAAGAGGAAAGATTACCCAAAAGGGAGTGCATAATGGAGAGTTTGAGTCCATATATTGGAGAAACAAGATGTCTTCACGTCATAAATATGTATGGCTATCATCAAAGTGACTAATGGCGTACAAGCGATGCAATTGATGCATTCCCAAGAAGAGCGTTGATCTCCATGCTTAATTCAAAGTTAGACATGGAGTTGGCTAAGTTTCATGAAGTTCTAACACCAATAACTTCATATTGTCAGTTGAAGTTTGATAGTCAATATAGAAAGATTACATAGAGAAGGCATGGTAGAAAGTTGAAACTTAGAAAGTGGGATTTAGTTCGATCACATGCTAAGTTTTCTTACAACGTGAAGAAGCTCTATGATAAGCTAGCAAAGTGTAACTTGAAACCTGGTGAACATTGGGTCCTCATTATTTATTATAGCAAATCTTGCGCCATTTATGAAAGTTGTTAGACTCGAGGACGAGTCTTTTTCAACCAAGGGAGAATGATGCAAGATCAAGAAGGCCAAGAATCCAAGAAATTCAAGAAGTCCAAGAATCCATCCAAGATTAGGATTTCTTTTCCTTGAAGACTAAGATTTCTTATTTCTTGTTTCCTGGTAATTTAATTCTTATTTTAGTAGGATTATATTCGTAGTTCTAGTCAAACTAGGATTGTTAGTTGGTATCCCATTCTTACTAGAATTTTCTTTTCTACTTTAGTTAGGATAGATTTTTCTTACTCTTATTCTTATTCTTATTCTAGTTTAATTAGGATTAGTTTTTCTTAACCTCATCAATTTTACTCATTATAAAGCCTATTTAAAGGGCTCAATATGCTGAAAATAATGATGGGTGATTAGTTTTTCTAAGCTCTTGCTTCAAAAACGTGATTTACTTTTTATTTCACGGTTCTTCCTTTATTCAACGCTTCTTGCAATCTTGCGGGATTGAAGAACGTGTGGGTGAGGTTTCTTTTCATCTTACATTCTTCTAACGTGAGTTTGAAGAACGCTTTCGCTAGTTTTGTGAAAAACTTTAGCGGAGTGCTTTTGTTTTTCTCTCTTCTTTGTACTTGAGAGGTGCAAAACCTTGAAAGTACATCAAGGAACGATAAAGAAGTAAAGATGACAACAACAATCCTATTGGCTAATACTGAAGAGTATTTTGACATTAATATAAACAGAGAATAAAAGGTGCTTACCACTACATGTGAAGGAAGAAATTCCAGAACGTCAATAATCTGCAATATAAGCATGTTGGCTAGATCAATATATGAACCATAAATAAAAGAAGACGACCGCTGTAGATCTATACAGTAGATCCAAACTAATTCAAGCAACTACAGAAGAGCTAAATTAGCGAGTCGCTTGAGTTAAAATAAGAAATTTAAAGTTTTCTGGGAATTCTTAATTTCTGGATTCACTACATTGTTTTATGAAAGTTCACCCTAGTATTAAACAAGCATGGAGGAGTTCCTTAAGACAGAAAACATCTTCATTTACAAAGGCGTCTAAGGTTTAAAGGGTAATCCCGCAATGTAGATACGAAATTGCCTAACTTTGCCCATGTTAAAATATCACAAGAAACATCAGGAAGCTAAAGGAGCAAAGACTTACAAGTGACAATGCTGTAAATATAGTCAGTACCCAATCTCCATTGCCATCAGCGTGTGAAAGATGACCGTGGTGCAGTTTAGCTGCTCAAAACATAAAGAAACAATTATCACTAAATGTAGAAGATTTCACCAGACATGGAGAGGAAGAACACATGTCCATATCTAATGGGATTATCTATATTCCAATAAGCTCATGATAAAAGGTCTAGCTTTATCAAGTTAGCAAGTGAAATAACACAAAATTCTAATTCGCACTAACTTTACTCCTCCCTCGTCAAAGTGTTCTATAATTTGCTTCTTTCAGTTTTCCAATTCAAGAAGCTTAACTATGTATCAGAAGCAAAATATGCATACTCATTGATGTCTTAGCCCTGTAAATTACTTCTTCTTTTTATGAAGTAAGAGATATTATAAAAAGCATCAAGAAGATGCAAAAGAGCACTGTCCAGGTGCTAATACAAAAGATGATATGTTAGCTCTGTACAGATGGTCCTATGCTAGTGTTAGGGAGCTAACATAATCCAAAAATAATTCGGGGGAGCTAATAGGGGAGAGGTTACTCCAGCTATATAACAAAACTATACAATTAGCTTTCAAAGAGTAATTTGGAGTTGCTAAACCCTCAAAACATCTTCTATTCCTTTCTGTCCAAATAGCCCAAAAAATACATCCAGGAATCATTTTCCAGATCTTGCTGATGGATTTACCAACTTTCCATAGACTCCAACTACTATAAGCATCTTTAATACTCTCTGGCATCACACAGTTGAGTCCTAAAACTGAAAGGAACATATTCCAAATATCCGTAGCAACTGGACAATGCAAAAATAGATGTCTGTTTGTTTCAAAATCCTGCTGGCACATGTAGCATCTATTAACTATGGGAATACTCCTTTTGCAAAGATTATCTTGAGTGAGGCACGCTTCCTTCAATGCAGTCCAGCTATGACATATAACTTTGGGGGGTAATAAAAGGGTAAATTACTGTAAAAACTGTATCAACATAAACCAAGTAGAAGAAACTTCCGGCATTGTAAGTCAGTCGGGCAGTCAAGCACAAAAAAGCCTTCGACTTATGCCATCTAGCAAATCGGATATGGCTTAAAAAGAAATTTAACATAATAGATAAAGTTGGACTATGAGTAAGTACATTCTAAAGATGTTAAATCGTCATCTTTAAATCATTTTGCAGAAAGCCTCATCAGCTAATAGAATTTGGATCACGTTATTAAAGTCCCCCGCAAATAGAAAAAAGAAAAAAGATGATACGGAATGAGAAATGAAGGTTAGAATAGGACGAAGAGGGAAACGACAAATTAGCACTTCATAGGTCTATTAATGATGATAACATACTTCATGTTGACAACTTGCATTTAAGAATATTAACTTTCCGTCAACCTATTTTTTGAGACTCTGGCCTAATGGCATTAGAGCAATGCTTTACACCAATGTTGGATTTCATTGTCTAGTACCTCATCTTATATCAATATGTGAAATAATTGATATTAAGCTTTAAGCAATGCACCATGACCACAAGATTTAATACTAAAGTCTAAGAAAGAAGAGCAAATTTCTCCATGATATGCCGGTGAGCTCTCTCTTGAGTTCTACCAAATACCAAGCACAAACAAACTCAAACCTCAAGTAGAGACCTCAGTACAAAATAAAAAGCAATTAAAGAAGTAAATTCTGATAAAGGCACATAAAAAAGAAAGTGATTGATAACTCAAAATGGCAGTACCATACTTAAGAAATCTTGTTTCTCTTATCCACCCAAAAAAGAAAAAGGCCTCTTGCTAACGCTTTTGCTTTTCTTGGTTTGGGCCTTTAATCCCATACAATCCTCCATATATAACCAAAGGTTTTTGTTCTTCCTATACCCAACAAATGCCTCGTCCACAGAAAAGGAAAGAGAAAACAAAGGAAAAGGAATTATTTTTTATATATAAAGGATTCTTTTCCTTTTTCAGTTTGATAAAATAAGTGTAAAATTCCTTTTCTCTTGACCCACCTACTTAGTGACTAAAGTAAATAGGCTGATGTTTTAATCTCTGTTCCATTTATCTCTTTATTTCCTCTCAAATCAGATATAGGAAAGAAAATGATCTTCATTCACTTCTTTCTTCATTTTTATTTCTATCTCTTGTTCCTTCCTTTCTCTTTGTTTCCCTCTTCTCCAAATAACCGGTTAACAAAAAAAAGTATTTCTATGCAAGTTGCAACGCGAAGAAAACAAGTTTCAGCATGACAAATACTTTTTTCACAAAATAGTAACTAATGTGAAGGTAGAGGCTCCTACGGAGAGTAATTGGGACCATCAAAAATATTGGGAGCTCGAGCAGGTAAATATTGCTCCACTATTGATTAAGAAACTTTCAAATTTGTAGTTGTTAGCTGAAGATAAATTCCTACTACTTCTCACTAGCAATGGAACTTCAAAGAGTATGCATCTACCCTGTGAAGTCCTTTAATTGGAGACTCAGCACTTTTGTGAATGTTTTGTTTCTTATGTTTTAGAATATATTGCAGGATTTTCTGCTGTGATCACTTGATTTCATCGTACTTCTGTTCTGTGAAGAATTCATACATCCGTCATTAACTGAATTATCAGTGCTTTATTCGTTCCTAAAGGAACTTACAGATACTTGATCTTTCCAACCAAAGATTTATACAAGGTACGAGTTCTATTAAAGTGATGCATAAATTTCCCCACATACAAGGCGTACACAAAAATGTCATTCTCCAAGAGATTATATTAACTCATTAAGAAACTTTAGTATTCTTCTTTTCCTGAATCTTCTTCTTTTTCCATCTATTGATTTGTCCACTTGCTTTTGTCAATTCTATTCTTCACTTAGGTCCACCCCTCCCCCCTCCCTCTGTGCCTTAACTTTCTATGTTCTCATATTGCAGAAGCAATCAAACAGAATCTGTCATTAAACACCATTCAAATTTCAAGCATTGCAAAAATGCATTTTGGCATGGCTTCTATAAGACCTAAAATCTACTTCAATATACTGAAACTGTTCAAATATTGTATAACAATTTCTCCATTATTGGAAATTATGGTTATCAAGATAAGAAATGCAAAGCAAAAGCAGATTTTATTGATTATATATAGTTGATGCTTTGTAGATCTAATACATCACAAATACCCACAATCAATATCCAAAGTAGGATGAATACGACAATCAATGATACAGACAAAAAACATACCAAGCAGCCGGTAATAAGCTCGGTAAATTATTGAGGTTCCGTCAATGAGCATGACTCTGCCATTCGAAGGATCAAGATTGGGCGACTTAATTTGAGTATGGGGAAAATCAAAAAGCACATTTCTACGTAACAGTTGCTCTGTTTCAACATTATTAGCAGAAGAAACGGCTCTGCAGTAACCCTGACAAATTATAATTAGTGCTTTAATGTTGAAAAGTACAAGGGACTGAAGATAAAGACTAATGGAAGCTTTTTCTATTTACCCTATTAAGAGGAGATGTCGATAAAGAACAAATGGGATGTAACTTTCTGAAACGGGAACTACTGAAATTGCCACTAGGCAACTGAGCAAACCATATCTTTTTACTCCCTAAGTGAAAGAGAGTCCTCAAACAATGTGACAGTTGATGACATGCCATGTGCTCTGAAACTTGCTCCCTTATTACACTTCAACTTCAACAAAATACTCTGAAAATCCAGAAATTAAGTTAAAAGTTTCGAAGATAACATTTACAAATATTCAAAACGTTTCACATTATATCAGCTACTGAGTGCATACTAATTGACAATATATATGCTGAACAACCACAACTATAAAGTTCAATAAAATTTTCTGCTACAAATGGCGTATACACTAAGTAGTGATGAAGTAGAAAAATTTAGGTTTGGTCCCATTTGAAAATAGCAAAGGAATTATGTAAATCCACCACAGTAATCAAGAAAATATATCCACCAGGAGCAATTGAACTTTCAAGGGAATTTAATCTCACCTTTTTCACCTGGGATATCTGCTTTACAAGAGCAGAGCCATTTGGATTACAGACCGCGAACACGGTCTCTTTTTTCTTCCTTCCGAGAAAAATGGTCCTTATGTTCAGGGTAGGTTCAAAAATAATAAGTGAACATTTTTGGTATTTATTAAATACTAGCAAGCGGCGCCTTAAAGGTGCCACTATTTTTTATTTTGCCACTTCAATTAAGGTTTGTTCTTATTAATTGCTCATATGGACAAAAAAGTATTTCTCAAGTTTCCTATATGCATATATTTATATCTATATTTATATCTATATATCTATATCTATATACTTATATATATATTATATATATATATATACTATATTAAAAGTACGAAAGTTCTTAACGAAATATTGTTCGCCTTTTTTATCCTTCAAAAATAGACGTTACATTGGACAAAACAGTCATTTATAATTTTTCTAATATTTAGGACTTTAATTATTTCACTAATACTTAAGAGTTCAAACTTAACTAAATTTGATGTATTACACTTTTCCTTATTTGATTTATATGATATATAATCATATTTGTCAAAGATGATATACAACCATACTTGTGAAAGAAGTCCACGTTTGTAGGATAAAATCTTTCAAAAAAAAAAAACAAATTTAACATAGTTATAATACAAGTTTTTGGGTTTCGAACATCTTGGTAGATTTAGGAATACTTTTTGTTAATAAAATGATTAGTATAATTCTAAAATTTTCAGGACATCTAAGATGTGTGTATTCTCATTAAATATTAAATAATAGAAGAAATTAAAATCTGAAGTGTAGGAAAATTTATTTATTTCTCCAGTTTAGTGGGCTTTTTCACCAACAAAAAATTAAATAGATGAAAAAAAAGAAATAAAAGAAAATTATGAAGAGGAAATTAAAAGAAACAAAAAAGAAGTAAAAGACGTATTAAAGAAGGGGATAATTAAAAAATATTGCATATTCACATTAGGGTAGTGGGAACACTTTACACTCCTTTTAGGTCTAGAAGTCTCCTTTTTTATAATAAAATGTGAAAAGTTTAGTACTCTCGTAAAATAATATTGGTAAAGAATTTTTAATTATTGGTAAATTATCAGACATAAATTTTGTAATAACTAATATAAAATGTACATGCAACGCACGTACTCAAGTGCTCATTTAAAGTTATATGCGCGTTTTACCGTTCAATGAAACTATACTTCTAAGACATTTTTTTATAATGGAGCATGTACTAGAACAAATTTAATAAAGAACCACTAAAGTAGACACCTCCCTAAACATGATCAACATAATTTTTATTTTAGAACTTGCAATTTTATGTACTTGTATTGCTTTTAGAGACACGCTCAGCATGCATACATTAAAACTTAAATTAGCATTTCTCCAATATTTTGGACTTCGAAATCAATTAAAGTTTCTTTCCTTATATGAATTATATAGGAATTCCTAATATTTAGGAATATAAAATCAAGGATTACTTATATAAAATATTTCTTACTTGAGTTGTCAGCTATAATTCATTTCTACTACAATTATGTTTACCTGCGCTTTGGAATAGATTCAGCATCTCGTGATTTTGTACATATTAGTTATTACAAAATTGATGCTCAAATATAATAAAATTTTATTTGACCGAGGAAATAACTAAAAATTTAAAAAGATAACCAGTTAAACCATATACTAAGGCCTCATTTGTTTTTTTTTTAAGATTAAGATGTTTTGATCTGAATACACATCCGAATATCAAGATGTGTATTAAGATTAAGACATCTGAATCTGAATACACAACTGAATATTAAGATGTGTATTAAGATCTGAATACTAAATGGTTAAGACTGTTTGATTTTTAACATCTGAATGTATAAGATTTATTTTTATTTAAAAATTAATAAACATAAAATTCAAATGAAATACTAATTAATCTAATATTCTATCAATAAAATATATAGTTTTTTAAAACATGATAGTTGTTGGTGGTGATGGCTAACGGGTGAGTGATGACTAGAGGCGGTGGTTGGTGGTAGTTTTGGTTGATGGTGGTGGTTCAGGGTAGTAGCTAGTGGTGATTGGTAATGGTGGCGATTTATGATTGAGGATGGAAGTGGTGGGAAGCGATAGTTAATAATGGCGGGTGGTGGTGGTAGTTGTGATTGAGGAAGGTGGCGGTGGGTGGTGGTAGGTTATAATGATGGATAGTGACGGCTCTGGTTGTTGATGGTGATGGGGTAGTTAGTTGTGGTAGTTGAGGTGAATGAGTGTTGATTGTGGTTGAGAATGATGGCGGCGGCAGTGGTGGAGATGGTGAGTGATGATAGTCGATAATGGTGGAGGCTATGTAATGATGATGATAGTGGTATGGTGGTGGTGGTGGCGACATGGTGGTAGTTGATAATGGTAGGCGGTGGCGGCAGTTAATAATGAATATGGATGATAACATCTTAATGAAATTAAGTCTTTGTTATAGATCTTAATCATACAAGCCTATTCAGACCCATTAAGTGGTTGTGAAGTAAAAAAATAAACACACTTAATGATTAAGATCTGAATAATTAAGATTCAGACTTTAAAAACAAACGCACATATATATAGAGTAAAATATGATATGACGCGCGACTGACTAAAAGGAGGACACGTGAAATCCAAGATGGAATGGCTGAGGACCGAACGCAGCCACTGCGTGTTTCACCGGAACGGATAACGTTCATAAAAGTGTATTAAATGCTCTGCGTCCGGTAGTATTTACTAAGGAATATTCTACAGCATTAAGAGCGACGGTCAGTTACAAAGAATTTGGCATTTACGCTCAACGTTACATCTTCATCAATGACCTTCATAATTGACATTAAATGAGGGCACGATCCTAGGAACTTCTTTCCTAGACATAGCTATAAATAGTGAGCTCAGTTATCATTGTAAAGAATACGAAATTTCTGGCAAAAACATATATTATATTCTATACAAAGCTTTATATAATTTCACTCTCTTGCTTTTTGATCCCATCATTTATGTGTTTGGAAATCGTGTTCACGGAATAACTATCTTTGCTATTTCATCTACATTCTAAGGCTAAGTATTGCGTATTTCTTCGATTATTATATTATTTCAGGATCAAATTAGTTCACTTGTCTAGTGTCACGACCGAAAATTCTCACCTTCAGACCGTGATGGCGCCTAACATTTCACTTGCTAGGCACGCCAACGTTAGAATAATATTATCTATTTTTAAAATAATTTTTAAATTTATTAATAATCAAAGAACAAATGCAGAAGTAAAGTCTGAAATATAGTAAAATAATCCATAAAAATAACGGTGTCTAAATACCATCCCAGAATTGGTGTCAAAAGTGCACAAGCTTCTAGAATAATACAAATAAAGGTCTGAATAAAATAAAGCTGTCAGGAAATAAATACACAGCTAAAGTAAAATAGACGGGGACTTCAGAACTGCGGAAGCCATGCAGTTATACCTCAAGTCTCCTCCGAGTAGCTGAAATCCGAGCTAGTCTATGGCACGCCGCTGAGATCAACTCCGAAATTTGCACAAGAAGTGCAGAGTATAGTATCAGTACAACCGACCCCATGTACTGGTAAGTGCTGAGCCTAACCTCGAAGAAGTAGTGACGAGGCTAAGGCGAGTCACTTACATTACCTGTACGCAATATTAGTAACAACAACAATAATAGAAATAAATCAGGTAAATCATTTATAATAATTGAAGCCAACTCAGCAGTCATAACCAATTATCATTTCCATCAATTCTGTTGCAGCGTGCAACCCGCTCTCACAATATATTCCTTTAATCAAATCTGTTGCGGCGTGCAACCCGATCCTCCAATATGAACTTTTCATAAGTTTGTTGCGGCATGCAACCCGATCATCCAATATATTCATTATAATTAATTCTGTTGCGGCGTGCAACCCGCTCCTCCAATATGGACTTTTACCAATTCTTATAGAAGAAATTTTCCTAATAAATGCAATAATTAATATAAAATTATAAGACAACAAGCATACAATAATTATAATTTAATTATGAAACAAACAATGACAAATAATAGATTATTATGGAAATCATGAAAAAAATAGACAGTTTAATATTTAATATGCTAAATGTCAAATAACGATTAAAATACATAATTCAAATAGCATGTAACAATTAATGCATGAATTCAAGAATTAATATTTGACAAAGAATAGGAGAGAAATAATTATTATAATAATTAATTTATGATTTAAAATAATTTATGATTTTTGCAGGCAAACAATTAATTTGACTACGTATAGACACTCGTCATCTCGCTTATACGTTGTTCACATGCAATTCACATAATAATTAAATTAAGGGCTCTATTCCTTCAAGTCAAGGTTAACCACGACACTTACCTCGTTTTGCAAATTCCAATCAATTACTCAACCACAACTTTTCCTTTTAAATTCATCTCCAAAAACTTCAAATCCATTCATAAACAATTCAATATACTTAATACAAATCATAGGAATTAATTCCATATGAATTTACTAATTTTTCGGATAAAATCTAAAATTTATTAAAATATTCGACAGTGGGACCCACGTCTCAAATCCCGAAAACTCGCGAAATCCGAACACTCGTTCCGCTACGAGTTCAACCATACAAAAATTATCCATTTCCGATATCAAATGGACCTTCAAATCTAACTTTTTCCGTTTTTGGAAGATTTTAGAAAAATCTGATTTTTCTTCCATAAATTCTCGGATTCATGATATAAACGAGATTGGAATCATGAAATATAATCAATATAGGATAAGGAACACTTACCCCAATGTTTCCCGTGAAAATCGCCCAAAAATCCGCCTTAACCGAGCTCAAAATGACCAAAATGTGAAAATAATATCGGACTCTTCGATATATACACTGCCCAGGCATTTCCGCACCTGCGGTGCCTGGACTCGCACATGCGAGCTCGCATCTGCGAAATGGGGCTGCCAGGCGAGGCCTCGCACCTGCGGAGGAAAAATGCGCACCTGCGCTAAGGGTGACAAGTGGGCCGGTCCAGGCCCGGGACCGCGGGCCAAACGATTTTAGTGGGCCTGGGCCGGTCTCGTGGGCCGGTCCTATGATTTGGGCCTGCCAGACCCGGGACCATTTAGCCCGTCAGGGACCGGGACCAGGACCGGCCCGGGACTGGATCGGTCCCTTAGCGGGCCAAACGGTCCCAACGGCTATTTGTTTTTTTTTTTTTTTTAAAAAATTATTTTTAAAATATAGCCGTTAGGCTGTCAAAAATAGTCGTTGGCTATTTATAAAATAGCCATTTAACTCCTCCCCTCCCCCCTCCCCCAACTTTGTTTTACTCCCAAACTTTTTATAATTACACTTTTTCCCTATTTTCAACTATAAATACCCCATCATTCTTTCATTTTTTTCTTACAAAATCATCAATCTATCACAATCTCTCTCTAATTTTCTTCTATAATTGCTACTATTTTTTCCTTTATTGTTACTAAGTGTATAATATATAAGCTATATTCGATATATATATATATATATATATATATATATATATATATAGATTCTATATATACATCTTATATATATACACACTAAGTGTATAGTATATAAGTTATATAAGATTTACGTATAGTATAGTATCGTATATATATATATAAAAGTTATATTCGATATAAGATGTATATATAGTATAGTGTATATATATATTAAATAAAATTTAGGTCACAATTCTATAATAAAATTTACAAAGCATTGCTTTAGATGTTTTTTTTAACATCCTTTTGTCTCTAATATCTATTTATTTTTTTATTTTTTTAAATCTGTTGGGTCCACTTAGCCCATTTAGCCCGCGGGCCGGGACCAAACGGTCCTAGTCCCGGTCCCGGGCCGGTCCCTACAAAAAGACCGTTTAGCCTGGGACCGTTTGGCCCGTTTAATTTGGGACCGGCCCACTTAGCCCGTTTAGGCCCGGGACCGGCCCACTTGCCACCCTTAACCTGCGCTGGCCTCCGTTTCTGCGATTACTGTGTCCGCTTCTACGGACGCGCGGGTGCTTGCAGGTTTCCGCACCTGCGGACTTTTGCCCAGCCACGCCCGGGTGCATCTGCGATGGAAGGCTCGCTTCTGCGAGCTCGCACATGCGGTAAAAAATCCGCAGGTGCGATTACAACAGAAGGCAAAATTTCAGATTTTGCTTAAGTCTAATTCTTGTTCCGATTTCGATTCGAGTCACACTCGTGGTACTTGGGACCTCGTCCGAATATACCAACGATTCTCGTAACATAATACGGACTTACTCGGGGTCAAAAATCACGTCAAACAACGCTGAAATTACAATTCACACCCCAATTCGAACTTTGAGTTTTAAACTTTTTCATTTGCAAATCTCGTGCCAAAACATATTAAATGAATCCGGAATGACTTCAAATTTAGCACACAAGTCCTAAATGACATAACGGAGATATTCAAATTTCTATAATTAGATTCCGGTTCCGATATCAAAAAGTCAACCCCGTGGTCAAACTTGGAAGTCTTTAGCCTTCAAATTGCTAGTTCCGTTAAATGGTCATAACTTGAGTTAGGGACCTCCAAATTAAATTTCGGGCATACGCCCAAGTCCCAAATCACGATACGGAGCTACTGAAATTGTCAAAATACTGATCCGGCTCTATTTGCTAAAAATGTTGACCAAAGTCAACTCAATTGAGTTTTAAAGTTTTATTTCCCATTTTAATCCATTTTTCATATGAAAACTTTCCGAAAATTTTTACGAACTACACACGCAAGTCGAGGAATGATAAATTATGATTTTTGAGGTCTTGGAACATAAAATTACTTATTAAATTTAAAGATGACATTCTGGGTCATCACATTCTCCACCTCTAAAACAAACGTTCGTCCTCGAACGGAGTTAGAAAAAGTACCTAAGCTGGAGAAAAGGTGTGGATATTTACTCCGCATATTCGACTCGGACTCCCTGGTAGATGCCTCTACCGGCTGACCTCTCCATTGCATCCGAACTGAAGGATAACTCTTAGACCTCAAGTGTCGGACCTGCCGGGCTAGAATAGCCATCGGCTCCTCCTCGTAAGTCAAATATTTGTCCAATTGGACTAAGTTGAAATCTAACACATGGGATGGATTACCATGATATTTTCGGAGCATACACACATGGAACACCGGATGAACCATTGATAAACTAGGTGGTAATGCAAGCCTGTAGGCTACTTCACCCACCCTTTCAAGAATTTCAAAGGGTCCGATATACCTAGGGCTCAACTTGCGCTTCTTTCCGAACCTCATTACACCTTTCATAGGTGAAACCCGGAGCAATATTCTTTCTCCAACCATGAATGCAATATCACAAACTTTACGGTCGGCATAACTCTTTTGCCTAGACTAAGCTGTGCGAAGTCGATCCTGAATAATCTTGACCTTATCCAAGGCATCCTGTACCAAATCGGTACCCAACAACTGAGCCTCTCCCAGTTCAAACCAACCAACTGGCGATCGGCATCGCCTTCCGTATAATGCCTCATATGGAGCCATTTGAATGCTCGACTGGTAGCTATTATTATAAGCAAACTCCGCAAGTAGCAAGAAATGATCCCAAGAACCTCCAAAGTCTATAACACAAGCGCGGAGCATATCTTCCAATATATGAATAGTGAGCTTTGACTGTCCGTCTGTCTGTGGATGAAAGGTTGTGCTCAACTCCACCCGCGTGCCTAACTCACATTGTACTGCCCTCCAGAAATGTGAGGTAAACTGTGTACCTCGATCTGAAATAATAGACACGGGCACACTGTGAAGGCGGACAATCTCACGAATGTAAATTTCAGCTAACCTCTCTGAAGAATAGGTAACTGCCACTGGAATGAAATGTGCTGACTTGGTCAACCTGCCCATAATGACCCAAACTGCGTCAAATTTTCTCTGAGTCCATGGGAGCCCAACAACAAAATCTATAGTGATACGCTCCCACTTCCACTCAGGAATTTCTAACTTCTGAAGCAAACCACTAGTCTCTGATGCTCGTACTTAACTTGCTGACAATTCAGATACCGAGCTACATATGCAACTATATCTTTTTTCATTCTCCTCTACCAATAATATTGCCGCAAATCTTGATATATTTTGGCGGTACCTGGATGAATAGAATACCTAGAACTGTGTGCTTCTTCAAGAATTAATTTACGAAGCCCATCCACATTAGGCACACAAATAGGATCCTGCATTCACAGAACCCCATCTTTCCCCACAGCAACATGTTTGGCATCACCGTGACGCACCGTGTCCTTAAGGACAAGTAAATGAGGATCATAATACTGCCTCTCTCTGATGCGCTCATATAAAGAAGACCGAGCGACTATGCAAGCTAGAACCCGACTGGGTTCTGAAACAACTAATCTCACGAACTGATTAGCTAAAGTCTGAACATCTGCAGCTAATGGCCTCTCACCAACCGGAATATACGCAAGACTACCCATACTCACAGCCTTTCTACTCAAAGCATCGGCCACCACATTGGCCTTTCCGGGGTGATACAAAATGGTGATATCATAGTCTTTCAACAACTCCAACCATCTTCTCTGCCTCAAATTAAGATCCTTTTGTTTGAACAGATACTGAAGGCTACGATGATCAGTAAATACCTCACACGAGACACCGTAGAGGTAATGCCTCCAAATCTTCAGCGCATGAACAATGGCTGCCAATTCTAAGTCATGAACATGATAATTCTTCTCGTGAACTTTCAACTGCCGCGACGCATATGCAATTACCTTGCCATCTTGCATTAATACTGCACCAAGCCCAATGTGAGATGCATCACAATATACCGTATACGATCCTGAACCTGTGGGTAATACCAACTCTGGCGCCGTAGTCAAAGCGGTCTTGAGCTTCTGAAAGCTCAACTCACACTCGTCTGACCATCTGAATGGGACACCTTTCTGTGTCAATCTGGTCAATGGGCTTGCTATAGATGAAAACCCTTCCACGAACTGACGATAATAACCTGCTAAACCCAGGAAACTCTGGATCTCTATAACTGAAGTAGGTCTAGGCCAATTCTGAACAACCTCAATCTTCTTAGGATCCACCTTTATGCCTTCTGCCGATACAACATGCCCCAAAAAGGCAACTGAGTCTAACCAAAACTCACATTTTGAAAACTTGGCATATAACTGATTATTCTTCAAGGTGTGAAGCACACTTCGAAGATGCTGCTCATGTTCCTCTCGACTGCTGGAGTAAATCAAGATATCATCAATGAATACAACCACACAAGAATCCAAATAAGGCTTGAACACCCGACTCATCAAATCCATAAATGTTGTTGGGGCATTTGTCAACCCAAATGACATCACTAGGAATTTGTAATGCCCATACCGAGTTCGAAAAGCTGTTTTAGGGACATCAGATGCCCTAATCTTCAACTGATGGTAACCAGACCTCAAATCGATCTTCGAAAATACCTTGGCACCTTGAAGCTGATCAAATAAGTCATCAATTCTTAGCAGCGGATATTTGTTTTTGATAGTGGCCTTGTTCAACTGCCGATAGTCTATACACATCCGCATAGAGCCATCTTTCTTCTTTACAAATAATACTGGTGCACCCCAAAGAGAGACACTGGGTCTAATGAATCCCTGATTAAGCAAGTCTTGTAACTGCTCTTTCAATTCTTTCAACTCTGGCGGGGTCATACGGTATGGTGGAATAGAAACGGGCTAAGTCCCCGGAGCCAAATCAATACAGAAGTCAATATCTCTGTCGGGTGGCATCCCCGGAAGATCTGCAGGAAATACTTCTGGAAATTCACGAACAACTAGTATTGAGTCCATAGAAGGGATATCCGCACTGGGATCGCGAATATAAGCCAAATATGCTAGACACCCTTTTTCTACCATACGCCGAGCTTTTATATAAGAAATAACCTTGCTGGCAGAATGACCAGGAGTTCCTTTCCACTCTTGGCATGACAATCCAATATTACATGATAAGGGGACAGCCAATCCATACCCAAGATGACATCAAAATCTACCATATCAAGAAGTAGAAGATCCACACTAGTCTCAAGATTACCAATAGTAACCACACACGAACGATAGACATGATGTACTATAACAGAGTCTCCCACCGGTGTAGATACACACACAGAAGCACTCAGAGAATCACAAGGCACAATCAAATATGAAGCAAAATAGGAGGACACATAGAAATAAGTAGATCCTGGATCAAATAGAATTGAAGCATCTCTATGGCAAACTGGAATAATACCTGTGATCACAGCATCAGATGACTCGGCCTCAGGCCTAACTGGAAAAGTATAAAATCGGGGCTGGGCCCCACCACTCTGAACCGCGTCCCTAGGACGGCCTCTAACTGGCTGGGCTCAACCTCTAACAGCCTGACCTCCACCTCTAATGGCCTGACCCCTACCTCTAATGGCCTGACCTCCACCTCTAGCTGCCTGACCCCTACCTCTAGTTGGCTGAGCAAGCGGTGAAGCAACCGGTGCTGGTATGATGGCACGTGAATCCTGCCGAGATCTGTTACTCGCCAACCTAGGGCAATACCTCCTGATGTGACCAATGTTCCCACACTCATAACACCCATCCGGATGTCGAGGGTGCTGAAACTGAAGCTGAAGCTGACCCAAATAGACCGGATAACCGCTGTAATAACTCTAGAGTGGTGAAGCACTGATAGAAGCTGAACGTGCACTGAATGCCGGCTGTCCAGAGTAAGGCATAATAGGACTGTGACTCCCTGAAGCACCGGGAGATGCATGAAGTGATGAATGAAACGGTCTGGGAGGATGACCCCTACCAAAATTTCCCCTCCCTCCAGACGAGACACCACTGAAACCACCAAACTGACGAGGCGTTTTGTCAGACCTCTGCCCTCTCTCTTGTGCAAGAACCATCTCGATTCTCCTCGCGACACTAGCAGCCGCCTGAAAAGAAAATTCACTTCCAGTCTCCTTGGCCATCTGAAGCCTGATAGGGTGAGTGAGTCCCTCAATAAACCTCCCCACTCTCTCTCCCTCCGTAGGTAGTAAAAGGAGAGCATGACGGGCCAAATCCACAAAACGGGACTCATACTGAATAACAGTCATACTGCCCTGCTGTAGACGCTCAAATTGCTTGCGGAATTCCCCTCTCAGTGTGATAGGGAGGAACTTCTCCAGAAATAGCTGAGAGAATTGCTCCTAGGTAAGTGTAGGCGATCCGATTGGTCGGGTTAATGTATAATCTCTCCACCACCTCTTGGCGGAACCCGTCATCTGAAATACAGCAAAATCAACCCCATTGGTCTCAACTATACCCATGTTCCACTGCACCTCGTGGCAGCGTTCAAGATAATCCTGTGGGTCCTCAAAAGGTGTACCACTGAAGTGAACTGGAAAGAGCTTAGTAAACTTATCCAGTCTCAATAAGGCCTCAAAAGACATGACGGGCCTATCACCGATATGTGCCGCAATAACTGGCTGAACTACCCCAATTGGCGGGGCTGTTGGAGCCTGATTCTGGGGAGCCATATGCTCCGGAGCGGGAGTAGTGGGAGTTTGTGCTCCTCCCCAGCCTATGAGGCGGTTGGTGCCACTGGAAATGTACCATTCTGGGCCACGCCCTCAATAAGACTTACCAAACGGACTAGAGCGTCATGAAGTACTGGAGTGGCTATGAATTCTTCCAGGACCTGAACTGGTCCAACTGGTACATTCTGAACTGGAACCTCCTCTTGAAGGTCCACCTGAGGTTCTTCAACAGGTGCAGCTGCTCAAGCTCTGGACTGCGCTCTACCTCGGCCTCTAGTATGACCTCGACCTCAACTTCTACCCCTGGCCATAGTTGCCACTGGTGGTTCTGGTCCCTGTCCATCAGTAGAGGTATTACGTGTTCTCACCATCTGCGAGAGAATAAGAGTAGAATAGTTCAATCATCGATGATAGAATAAAATCGCACGACAGAATAAGAAAGAAATGATATTGTTCCTAAACTTCATAGCCTCTGAGAGATAAGTACAGACGTCTCCGTACCGATCCTTCAGACTCTACTAAGCTTGCTCGTGACTCGTGAGACCTATGTAACCTAGTGTTCTAATACCAACTGTCACGACCCAAAATTCCCACCTTCGGACCGTGATGGCACCTAACATTTCACTTGCTAGGCAAGCCAACATTAGAATAATATTATCTATTTTTAAAATAATTTTTAAATTTATTAATAATCAAAGAACAAATGTGAAAGTAAAGTCTGAAATATAGTGAAATAATCCATAAAAACAACGGTGTCTAAATACCATCCCAGAATTGGTGTCACAAGTGCACGAGCTTCTAGAATAATACAAATAAAGGTCTGAATAAAATAAAGTTGTCTGAAAATAAATACACAACTAAAGTAAAATAGACGGGGATTTTAGAACTACGGACGCCATGCAGTTATACCTCAAGTCTCCTCCGAGTAGCTGAAATCCGAGCTAGTCTATGGCACGCCACTGAGACCAACTCCGAAATCTGCACAAGAAGTGCATAGTGTAGTATCAGTACAACCGACCCCATGTACTGGTAAGTGCTGAGCCTAACCTCGACAAAGTAGTGACGAGGCTAAGGCGGGTCACTTACATTACCTGTGCGCAATATTAGTAACAACAACAATAATAGAAACAAATCAGGTAACTCATTTATAATAATTGAAGCCAACTCAACAGTCATAACCAATTATCATTTCCATCAATTCTGTTGCAGCGTGCAACCCGCTCTCACAATATATTCACATTCAATTCTGTTGCAGCGTGTAACCCGCTCTTACAATATATTCCTTTATTCAAATCTGTTGCGGCGTGCAACCCGATCCCCCAATATATATATATATATATGTCGACTTTTAAATAAGTCTGTTGCGGCGTGCAACCCGATCCTCCAATATGGACTTTTCATAAGTCTGTTGCGGCGTGTAACCCGATCCTCCAATATGGAATTTTCATAAGTCTGTTGCGGCGTGCAACCCGATCCTCTAATATATTCATTATAATTAATTCTGTTGCGGCGTGCAACTCGCTCATCCAATATAGACTTTTATCAATTCTTATAGAAGAAATTTTCCCAATAAATGCAATAATTAATATAAAATTATAAGACAACAAACATACAATAATTATAATTTAATTATGAAACAAACAATGACAAATAGCAGATTTTTTTATATATATATATATATATATATATATATATATGTATGTCGACTTTTAAATAAGTCTGTTGCGGCGTGCAACCCGATCCTCCAATATGGACTTTTCATAAGTCTGTTGCGGCGTGTAACCCGATCCTCCAATATGGAATTTTCATAAGTCTGTTGCGGCGTGCAACCCGATCCTCTAATATATTCATTATAATTAATTCTGTTGCGGCGTGCAACTCGCTCATCCAATATGGACTTTTATCAATTCTTATAAAAGAAATTTTCCCAATAAATGCAACAATTAATATAAAATTATAAGACAACAAACATACAATAATTATAATTTAGTTATGAAACAAACAATGACAAATAGCAGATTATTATGGAAATCAGGAAAAAAATAGACATTTTAATATTTAATATGCTAAATGTCAAATAATAATTAAAATACATAATTCAAATAGCATGTAACAATTAATGCATGAATTCAAGAATTAATATTTGACAAAGAATATGAGATAAACATTTATCATAATAATTAATTTATGATTTAAAATAATTTATGATTTTTCAAGTAAGCAGGCAAACAATTAATTTGACGACATATAGACACTCGTCACCTCGCCTATATGTCGTTCACATGCAATTCACGTAACAATTAAATTAAGGGTTTTATTCCCTCAAGTCAAGGTTAACCACGACACTTACCTCGCTTTGCAAATTCCAATCAATTACTCAACCACAACTGTTT